>NW_006434828.1:984251-1008474 GCF_000325575.1 Pteropus alecto
GAAGGTTTGGCTGTAGAATGCTCCTGATGGGAGCAGGGCTGCGCATTTTTAGCAAGAATACAGCAAAAATGACATTATATTCTTTCAGCACGTCTCCTCATGGGGTTTGTGTGCAAGGCTAATCTGTGTTCTTAATTGTGACATTGACCTCGATCATCTAGTTAAAATTGTGTCTCCTGGGTTTCTCCATTGTAAAGTTATTCTCTCTTTTTGGTAGTGAATAAAGATCTTGGGGCAGATACTTTGAGATTATGCAAACTCTACTTCTCCTCAAACTTTCTCCCTGAGCACCAGTGGATCTTGCCTGCAACGATTATTACTGAAGTGTTTGTTTAATGATGATTCTCTATGTCCCTCCTGCTGTCCTTATTTGGTACTTAAAAGTCTATTTTGAGGAAGGGGTATCTCTACCCCTCTATTTTCTTACTTATTTACTTAATTATTTATTTGTACCAGTATGAACTCACAGACTTTTTACTGTATTCTTTGTGTTAAAATTCAATATTGTCATCATTTACTTTGTTGTTCAAATGTTTCCGCTTTGGCCACTTGGGGTTCCTTCACGTCAGCTCCCGTGTTCTTGGACGAGCCTCCATCTTTTTTGAGCACTTCCTTACTTTTTGGCATCACAAGATATTCCAGGCTCATCTTGTGTTTTCCCTGTCCCAGAGCTGGGGGCAGCATCTCGTCCTGGTTCTTTGCATTGGAGAATGGTGTTTAGAGACCAAGATCTGGGTACCAGGTGTACTCATTGTTAATGGGGTGTCGATGCTCCCAGGCTCTCTCAGCTAAGAAATATATGTATATACCCGTGTGTATACACACGTTTTTCTTTCTTTACCTCTATCTATCTCTATAAAAATCATGAGTTTTTACTAATGCTTCTGATCTCAATTCAATACCACAGGGTTCATTTTAGACTTCTCTGGGTAAATACACGGGAGAGGCCACCAGTGTCATGGAAATGACAACAAAACTAATTTTCCAGAACTCCTCGCACTCGATCCACCCTGTAGCCCTGGGGCTCGCAGACACTCCTCAGGGGTACACATCCTTTGAGCTCCCCCTCTAGTGCTGTACCCTAAAACAGACGTAGGGGCTTGGCCTCCATCAGGAATCAGTAAGCCACCTTTGCCTTGTTTTGATCATAAAGCCAAAGACACGAAATAGAATTAAGATGGTCTAATTGCCGTTGTCAGTTCTCCAAATGTTACAGCAACCAAAGATGAAATGTCATATGAACTAATTGCGTGTCAGGTGAAAATGTTGCATATAATTTGAGTTAACACTTCAATAAGGGTGTTTAGAGAGCTTGGAGTTTGGATGCTCACGTGACATGATGCCTTGTACGTCACACGAGCCAACGTAAGACTTGTCAGTGATGCCCCCAAAATGGTGGTAAAATTCCAGAAGGTGGTCACTTTCTCCTCTTTAATAATACAAATATTAATATTAATAATAACATTTAGAAGCTTTTCCATTGCTGCATTGGTTTCCATGAGAGGAATTTTTCCTAAACGCTCTGGTTCCTTGTCCTACCTCCTACTTTTCCCAGGGAAGTTGGGGCCAGTGGCCTGATTGGGAAGTCAGGGGAAGAGGACAGGCATGCAGAGGCAGCCCATTCCCTCCTGGCACCAAAGAACACATGTTCTGGTTGGCTCCTCCCAGCCCCGAGCCTCCCAGGTCTGGAATCACGCCTGAGGCAGGGTGCCAGTCCTTGCCTTTGCCTGTGTTTGAGCAGGTAGGGCTCGTTCGAAGCCTGCTCACCTAAGCCATGACCTGGCCCGGGAGGACTTTTGCAAAAGACGGAAGTCAGTCAAGGCTTTAGTGAGAGTAGGCCTTGCAGATTTGAAGTATTGACAGTTTTACACTGGTTTAAGACAGTCCAAGTGAGATCTGACCTTGGTCCAACCTTTGGTCTAAACAGCTTTGGGCCATTTGGTTTCTTAGTAGGAGGAGCAGCAAGCAGGTCCTGACCTTAACCAGGCATGGGCTACCCACACCTCAGCAAACGCTGCCAGTCAGCAAGCTGGGGATGGGGTGGAGGGTGACGAGCTACAGGGAGCAGCAGAGAGCCTGGGACTTAGCAGAGGTGAGTGCCACCAGGACCAAGCAGGTGCGTTAGGCAAACATGAGCTGCGTGAGCGGGCGTGGCTGGCCAGCTGCTACGGCCTGACCTTGACCCAGCTGACATTTAAACAGGCACAACGGCCCTGCAAGTGAGGCCACAGCTGGAGGACGCCTCCTTGACCTCAGTGGAACGACGTTTAGTGCTTTTAAACTGGAAGGCAGCTGAGTTCTCACTTGAGCGCATGAGGCGGAGCCCAGGCGGCTTCCCCATCATACCCAGCCAGCGCGGGGGCCGGGGGCACTAGGCCTCAGCCGTGCGCTTCCCCACAAGGCCCGAGCTGACTCTCAATCACATTCATTACAAAAGCTCTGGTCCTGGCTTTAGGCTTCAGAGACTCGAACCGACTCACCTTCAGGAGGACAGCCATAGACTGACCATAGATTGAGCCCAGGCCCGGCTGAAATGCCCGTTTCATGGGAGCTTGTCCCCTCATGGGATGATCACACTCGGGAAGGGGGACGAGGACTGTCTAAACAGTGCACGGTTGTCACAGACCTAGAACGTTTTTATTTCATTTTTCTCGCTCCGGCAGCCTCACCAGGCAGCACAGGGAGGAATGTGTTTGCAGAACACGAGCCACGAGGAAGGAGAAGAGAAGGCACCAGACTGACACCTGCGCGAGAGGAGAGGGAGCCTTTTAGAAAGAGATTTAAACTGCTGGAAACTCGATGGCTCCTAGAAGGAGAAGGACGACAGAGGGAACCGAGGCCACCAAACACCGTGCGGCCAGGCCTCGGTGGAGCAGCAGAGCCTGGGCTCAAAGGCCCCAAGTCCCCGAGCCAGACATTTTCTTTTGCAGGGTGGGGAAAGACCTCCAACAGGCCCAGGAATGGGTCTGACACTATCAAGGTCAAAGAAGGCCACAATGTGTCACATATGCAGGTGGGTCCCCCATTCCGGGTGGACACAGACCATAGTAATGTCCCAACGGCAGGCCTCTTCCCATCGAGTTTACCGCAGAGGTCAAAGTGTTGACCGGGAGTCACCTGGCATCCTGGGGCTGGGAAGCCGGGTTCTCTGCACCCCCACGCTTAGTTCACGTGAAGGCTGGGCACGGGCCTGCCTCCCTGAGACGGGGTGTGACATGGTGCTTGACATTCCTGTCCGCTTAATTCTCAAACTCTTTCAAAGAGGCACACAAGAGGGACTCAGATGGCCTGCGGAGGCCTACACCAGCTTCTCAGCTGTGGCTGCACATTCGAGTCACCGGAGGAGCCTTGAAACAGTGCCGAAGGCCGGGTCCCACCCCAGAGATTCTGAACTAACAGGCGTGGGACATGGCCTGGGTGCCGGGAGATGTCGTGGGACAAAATTTCATGTCCACCCAGAACCTCAGAATGTGACCTATTTTAAAACAGAATCTTCACGGAGAGACACAGAGAAGTTGGTGCGAGGGATGAGTCCGCAAGCCAAGGGTTTCCAGTGGGGAGAAGGCTGGGGTGGTTCCCCCCGCCAGGGCCTCCAGAAAGAACCAACCCTGACGTCATCTTGATTTTGAACTTCCAGCCTCCAGAGCTGTGAGGCCATAAATTTCCATGGCTTTCAGCCCCTCCATTTGTGGTGCTTTGTTACGGAAGCCCCAGGAAACTAACGTACCAGCTGACTGATCTTTGTGGCAAGGTCGGCATCCCCCGTCCCTGCCACCACCGATGAAGACAGCCCAGTTGTAGGGCGAAGCCTCTACCTGCCACACACCCCGTCAAGTGTGTCTGTGGCTGAGCCGGAGAGGAATTAGAAACCAGGGAGCTTGATTTTCAGTCTTTGATTTCTTTGACTTTTAACTCACAAGGGCGAAAAGAAATTTAATTCCAACCTTGATTCCTTTGGACTTCTACTTCTTTGAAATGTAACTTGCAAGGGACCTAATCTTCTGGCTTTATTTTATTCCCAGAAACTTCTTAATGAAGAAAGGGTCTCTGTGCAAATATGTGGCAACTTATTACTGCCTCTTAATTTTTGGAGGATCTTTAGGATGTCATTCGATCACACTGCAGAACCTCTGCGAGACAGTGTCAAAGAACACAGCCTGATATCATCTGAGAGGGGAAATAGAAGATAGAGTGAGTGTGTGGCCTTGGGGAGAACGTGACCTTGAGCTGATATAACTTATATGTAGTGTTCTGATCCGTTTGAAAGCAGAGTCTGGGCCATTCTCCACATTCCTAAGAAAATCCAGAAAAAACCAGTGCCTGGTTCGGGGGGACGCCATGCAAAAGCAGGAGCGACCTATGCTGACGAACTGCTGGTCCCCTCCCCTGAGACACAGGGCTTGTCCGTGGTTGCCCTTTGGCCCAGCAGGTAAGCCCAGTGGGTAAGGACAGTAAGCTGGGAGCATAAAAGCCACTCCTCTGGCCTCTTGAAGAAGGATATCCCCAGGACACTCCAGCCCTCAGCAGCAGAGCAGGCTCTCCGTCCCCGATGGTACCGGCCCTCACTGCTGTGCTGTGGAGCTGCCAACCGGAAGTCTACACCCTGCGAGTCTGCCTTCCCTTCCCCTCCCCACCCTCCCCCCGAGCCAGTGCAGCAGGACGGGGTAATACGCTCAGCTGGGCACCGACTCACTCCCTCCGCAGCCTATGCCAGTCTCGGCTGCAGGCGGGGAGCTAGTAGGCCATACCTTGAACCTGGCCTTGTCGGTGATAAAGCTGCTATTGAGGTCCCTATCTGCTGATTGTTTTGTCTTAGGTTATTATTATTCAGAAACCAGGAGGGAGGAGAGTGCCTGTTATTGACCTTGAAAGCAAACACTGCTGACCCTTAGTGAGGCTGGCCCTGAGCCAGGCTCCGTGCCTGGATATGACAGGACTGTTAGTGTTATTATACTGAGTTTTCACTACTGGCCGGGCCGGGGGCAATCCGTCATGTCATCGCCGTCTCACAGATGCACAGACAGGCGAAATGACACCGCGCCCACCGTGAGCAAAAGAGCGGAGGTCTGAACCCACGTATTCTGAGCCCACAACCCTAAAGTTAGTGAAAGACGAGCGTACGTGGGTAGTGCTCAAACCATTTAGCACTGTTACAGATCTGGAATACATGTTAAGTATGATATAAATACCCACGTGCATGCGTGAGTGTGTACCTTCACGCACGTGAGTTTTTGAGTATGTGTGAGTGTATGTATATCGCTTTCGGCATATGCTCATGTTTTTGATGCACGTATACCATATATAGTAAATATATGTGTGCATATGTGTGTAGCGTATCCAGCAATTTCCCTTACAAGAATTTCTTCTAAGAAATAGTTCAAGAGCTGTATAAACATATGTGTAAAAGGCTGCTTAATGCGGCTTCGTTAAAATAGCAGAAAATGGAAACGATCTGAACATCCCAAACAACAGTTGATTAAATTAAATATATTACAGTGGAGCCATCCAGCAGTGAAAGGGTTGTTTAAAGGTGTACGAGTAAGACAAGCAACGGCCATGCGATCTGGAGTCTGGGAAGCGGACCGATGGGTGATAATGACCCAGCGGAGCTGAGAAGCCTTAAGCAGGGACGAGAGGGCTGAGAACCATGGTGCAGAACCCTTAGAAGGTCCAGGAACTGGGGGCACCAGGCACATTCAGAAGTGGAGAGACGGGGGGCGGGGGGGGCGGGTACAGAGCTAGACCGAGGAGAACGCGGGAAGGAACGGCTTCTTCCCACGCCCTGCAGAGCCCAGTAGACCCGCTGGAGAGAGAATGGCGAACGGCCCCAGGCCGCAGGGAGGGGAAGCTCCTTGCTGAAGACGGAGGTGAGGCAGGTGCTTCCGGCCTGGATGCTGAGCCCCGGATGCTGGGCCCGGGATGCTGGGCCCCGGATGCTGAGACCCGGATGCTGAGACCCGGATGCTGGGCCCGGGATGCTGGCCCCGGATACTGGGATCCCAGGCCCCTCCCGCGGACGGCCCGCAGGACCTGCGAGACCTCGGCTCCAGGCAGGGCGCTGGGGGCGCCTCCTCTGAAAGGGCCCAAAGACAGCAACATCGGGTGTCCCCGTAAACGCCCGTCACCGGAAGACTTTGACAAGGTCGGGAGATCCAGACCTAATTTTGCAAATGGGAAAAAGAGGTGACTCTGGAGGGAAAGGCTACTGGCCCGTGTGCGGCTCTTGGTCACGTCTGCCACCCTGACCACCAAAACCGGCCAGTGCGAAGGTCCCGAAATGAGCACAATGAGAGCCACGCAGAGGAGACGGGATGGATGGAATGTTCCATAAACACTGGTGGGAATTCCGCCATATCTAGGGACGCAGCCCAGAGTCGTGCGGCTGGGGAGCGAAGATAAGAGCGAAGCTATTGGTCAGTTAGCACAGGAAACGGCCTGGGTGTTGGCGACAAAGCACCGGAACTGAAGGGACCAGAATCCCGAAGCTACATGGCGAGCGTGCGCCTTTGCCGGGAAATTCCTGTCTGGTCGCGGGAGGAGGTAAATTCACCGAGGGAATGGGCACCATTTCTCAGTGGGACCGGTGGTTGGGAGGAATTTGGGATTTGTGGAGAAGAGACTGTAAAAAGATTTTACTGCACAGAGAGCAAACCGATGTTGGCCAGATGGGAGGCGGAGTGAAAAAGGTGACAGGCTAAGTACAAACTGGCAGTTACAGGAAGGTCACGGGGATGCAAAGGACAGCATAGGGAAAGCCGCCAGCAAAACTGTCATAAGTATGCACAGTGCCGGGTGGGTACTAGGCCAATGGCGGGGATCGTTTCGTAAATTATATAAACGTCTAACCGCTATGCCATAACCCTGAAACTCACATAAAGTAATATTGAATGTCAACTCTAATTGAAAAAAAATAAAAATGCATAAATAAATAAATAGCTCTTACTGGTTCAATGACTCCTTGTGTCCCGCTGTTTAGGTTTTGTAGGCATCAGTTTGGGGCGCTGGGGATCAAATGAAGAGGCCTGCCGGCAGCACCAGGTGACAGGCGGAGAGGCACATGTTGGGGGACGTGGCCGGGAGAGCCGGTCAAGCACCGCTGAGCGTTGGAGAGCTTTCCCACGACTGTCACGGTGAGCATTTAGACGGCGGAAGCCAGGTTAGAGTGTGTGGTGGGGCGGATTGTGTTCCCCACGCAGGAGACTGATAGTCCTCGTCCCCGGTGCCTGTGAATGTGACTTTCTTTGGAAATGGGGTCTTTGCAGATGTAACGAAGTTGCCAGTTAAGTCGAGGTCATACTGGGGTCGGGTAGACCCTTGATCCGTTACCAGAAGAGGACAAGAGACGTAGAGACACACACAGGAGAACACGACGTGTCGGGGGCAGAGATGGGAGTGACGTGTCCACAAATTCAGGGACGCCGCGGATTGCTGGCAGGGCCAAGGGAGACATGCGTGGAACAGACGCGTGTCTGAAGGAAACAACCCTGCAGACACCTTTGCTTCTGGACTTCTGTCCTCCGTGGCTGCGAGAGAATGAATTTCTGTTGTGTGAAGCCACTCGTTTTCGGCACTTTGTTTCAGCAGCCCAAGAAAGCTAAGGAGAAGAGGTTCAGGGCTACACCCCGCACCTGGAGTAGAAGCCCCGTGTCCGACCCTCTTCCCTCCCCCTGCCTCTCTTCAGCTCAGAATCAAGACTCCAAGAAATGTGGGCCACACAAAACAATCATTCCGCTCGAGAGAAAACGCGGACGCACAGGGACTTAGAGGATTTAATGTAACTGGGGTCGTGCTCAGGCGTCCCAGCGCTGGTTCAGGGCTCCGCCAGCTCCAGCCACGGAAGATTTTTCGTTTTTTTGCTAGTACTTGAATACAAGACCAGAAAGTCCCGAACCTGACTTTTAAACTTCAACGTCAGCGTGGAGGGGAGCAAGCTCTTGCTTTTCCTCCGTGAGGATGGTCCCTCTTTCCCGAACCCGCAGTTCTGGGCCCCGCTGTGCTCTGCCCTTTCCCAGTGAAGGGCGATTAGGCCCATTATGGCTGTGCGGTCCCTAAATGGCCCCCAGTATGTGGACCGTGCGAACGGTGGAGCCCGAATTGGGCCGCCTTCGAATTTCTCAGTGATTAGATACCTCTTATCTGCACACAGCGCAAGTGCTGCCCGCTCGCCTGGGGAGGCCCCATGGCTGCGCCCCTCGACTTCCCAGGCCGGCCTCGCGCTGTCGCGTGCCCAGGGCCCACGGGAAGCTGGGGCAGAGGGCGCTGCGGAGAGGAAAGAGCCTCCCCATGGCTGAAACGAACTTCAAGACGGCTCTTGCATTTCACCATTGTCCTAGTGCTTTGTTCTAAAAACATTCTTAGAAGCTTTGTGAAAGGAGCTAGCAAGGGGCGCAGGGAAAGGGAATTCGGGAAGATTCGAAAGCAGTGGAAGGAGGGGCCGCGTGCCATATGTATGACTCTTTTCTCTGTCTCTGAGAATGTCAGGGGCAGCCCCATTTCTGGAAATAATAGGAAATAAGTAATCTCAAGGTCTAACGTGCAGCTTTGACAGTCCCCACGGGACTTGTCCTGAGGTGGCGGGTGACCTTGTGATCCTCAACACCCCCCACAAGCGAGCCCTCCAGGCAGAGGTGGGAGCTTACAGGAGATAATCGGTAGGAAGAGGGAATAGTCAAGCTGTGGCGTGGGAGAAGGTGCTAGAATGTTTCCTGTGACTCCCACTTCCAACCCCAACAGGCTGCAGGAGAACGCTCCTTTGAGATGGTGTGTGCCTGTGTCTTACCCACCCCGCCAACCCCGGAACGGGGGCTGAGCTGCAGAAACCTATGGCCCTCCAGCCGCACTGGGCTGGAGCTTCGATGGGAGGGCCTGGGGGAGCTGGGACCTGCTCCGCATTGTGGGGGCTGTGATGGAGGGGGCTGACCGAGCACCTGAAATGGCAGGGCTAAGACAGGGAGTGCAGCCATACTTCCGCACAGACCCCCAACATTTGGTGGGGTGCGAAGACATGAGTTTTCTTTGGGCCAAGTAGATGTTGAAAAGATAGCCCAAGACAGCCAACTCTATGGGCGCCCACCCTTTGAGGCCATGGGAATTCGGCTGTGAGAGGCTGCAGCGTGGCCGCCTGGGGCAGGAGCTGAGGGAAGCTGCAATAAATCAGCAGAGAACAGGCCCTCCGAAGAGCTGACTCCTAGAGCGTGATGAAGAACCAGCATGCGAATACCTGTCGTGACCAAGGGCTTTGACAGCCGAGGGAGAACCACGAGGACACCTGCGACCTCGAAGGATGCTCGCTCCTTCCTGCTCGACCTGCCCCGACCCTGGGAGGCTCAGGCAGGAGGCGTGAGGAGAAGCATCTTCTCGCTCCAGGCTCGAGCTGGAGGAGCTGAGCAAGCCTCGGTTATGAGGCGGAAGTCTCCATGTTAGACTAGTCCGCGTGGTGTGACCCTGGGAAGGGGACTTTGACAGCCGAGAAGACCCAAACGGTGGGCTCCACCCGGAGGAGTCACGGGGGTCAGGGACGGGGTTGGAAGTGAGGGGAGCGAAGGCAGTTCATGACTGTTCACCGTGGGGTTCACCCACTCGGCGTATTAGCTACAAATCGAAGAAATCAGATTCCTCGGATGACCTCACACCCCCAACTACTGGCCCCTTCTCAATGGTGGTGCTGGAAATTCCGCAACAATTTGTCTTTATTTTTATTATAAAGCTAGAGAGTGTCACCCCTAGGAAATACACGTCACTGTGAGAAGGACCTCTTCGGCTCTAATGCAAGGGGGCTTTGACCGGTCCTTCCTGCGAGTGAGGAGGGGCGGGGGGAGGGTGGCAGGGGCGGGGCTCAAGCTGGGAGAAGAATAACCACTCTTTAGGGTGGGAAGACCCAGGACAGTCGAAGGTGCTGAGATGAACCTCAGCCCCTCCTGGCTTGCCTTGAGCTGGCTCCCCATGGAGCCTTGGGAAAATCTGTGTGTGCGCATGTGTGAGTGTGTGTGTGCATTTTAGTTGTTAAAATCACTCTTGTCAACCCTTGAACTCTTTTTCTATGTTCTCTGCCGTCATCGTTAGTTTAGATGTTAAATGCTAACTGTTAAGGTAAAAAATATAACGGGATAAAAAATATAGGCGATAATGAGAAGAGAATTGCCACCTGTGCAAAGGCTGAGGTGTAGGAAGAAGCGCCTTTAAGGGATCCTGACGTGCTGAGATGCCGCAACAAGAAGCTCTACGAGCTCTCTGCAGATAGGAAGTTTCTAGATAATCGACGGAACCAGTAGAGTGTTCAGAAACACACTCGAACGCACGTAGAAATAAAACGTGATGACGGCGACATTTCAAACAAGGAGAAAAAGATAGGTTTAGGAGACAACATTGGGACATCTGGTTAGGCATTTAGGGGGAGGAAGGAAGTGATCCTTACTGCAATCTTAATACTGAAATAAATTCTGGATGCATGGTTTGCAATACAGTAGCCACCAGCCAATGTGTGGCTGTTTAATCTAAGTTAATTAAAAGTTAATACTCGTTAGCCACATTTCAGGTGCTCGAGAACCACCTGTCACTAACGACTACCCTGTTGGACAACACAAAGCACCTCCGCCATCACAGAGATTTCTGCTGAACAAAGCTGACCTAAATGGTCAAATGTCCAAACGTAAGAACTCACCCTATTAAAGCACTAGGAGAAAAATTAACACAAATTTTAGAATCTTGGGATGGAGAAGTATCTAAAATCAACTCAAAAACCTAGAAACCAGAGAAAAAATGTTCAAATCACAAAGTAAAACTTAAAATTTTTCTCAGTATAAAAAATAACCCCATAACCAAAGTTTCACATAGCGAAGACTCAGCAGAAGATTTTTAATCCATAAGCAGATAAAGCGTGAGATTTAATAACAAAATAAGAGGAAGACAAATATCCTATGGAAAAATGTGCCAGAGGCCAGCCATTTCGCAGAACCAAAGACATAAATGGCCCACAAATATACGAAACGATGTTAACTTCCCTTATAATTCAGGAAATGCAAATTAAATGATGCCACACCGTTGTTAAATAATGGAAGGGACCACTTTTCAACTATCATTGGCCCTTAGAAAGTCGGCATGCAGCGTGAGCTAGAGTGTGGACAGTCTGGGGGGCCGTACGTTGCAGGCAGAGGAGCAAACTAGAGCCACCTGTTTGGAGGCAGTTTGCCAGCAGAAACGTGAATTTATCATGCACATCACCTTTGACCCGGTATTTCCGTCCTTCAGAATTTACCCGGCGAATAAACTAGGAAATGTGCACAAAGTTAAGTGCACAAAGTGGTCACTTATAGCATTATTTGTTACAGCAAAACATATAAAAATCTGAATATCTATGAAAAGGTCTATTTAAATAAGTCATGCTACAGTCATATAGCGAGATACCATACACCCATTAAAAACATGTGTGATAAGTAAAGATCCCCCAAGATGCATACTTAAGTGAAAAATGCAAGCCTAGGATGGTGCATGGAATGATCCTAACTTGGTTTCATTTCAAGATGTAGAGACGGCACATGCAGAGTCTGCATATGTGCAAACACACAGACACAGGGCACACAAACTACGCAGAGTCTGCATATGTGCAAACACACAGACAGGGCACACAAACTCCGCTATTAGTTACTCCCCACGAGTAGCGCTGATGGGTGGGGGCGTAGTTTTATTTTCTCTTTAGATTTTTGGTGCTCTTCGTTCTTTGCACACATTTATTTGTTTACATTAGAAAATAAATAGTTTCAAAAGCTGATAAAGGTTCTGTGTAAACAGTGGTCACTTCCTGCCTAAATGTAATGCCTAAGGGACATTTTGCACCGAGTAAGGTGAACAAAGGGACCAGGATGCATTTAGGAGACGTCTCAACGTCCACATGCCAGGCCAGGTATCACCTAACTTCAGCCACCAGATACTTGGCAAGAGGATCCAGCTGTGACTCAGAAGGATCCGGTTCCAGGGAATTTTGTCATCAAGAACAAAGCATGTGACACCCTGGTGAGAGAAACAGCCGGCCAGGGTAAAGTGGTGGAAAACTGAGGGTTTTCTATTAACCAGAGGTGAATTCGGGGGTGAGGCACATAGGAAGGGGCAGGGCAGGCTGTTGGGGACTGCTATGACAGTCCACACTGCCATGCAAGATGTGGTCCCTGTGACGAGTGGATGTCCTATTATAAAACACAGCCCCTGGGACCATGGCACAGAGGGCGTCTCGTGGGTCTGGAAACTCAGCTTGGAGCAGACACAGGGGCCGAAGAGAGGAGCTGCTGGGGGTGTAAGCTGACCAGTATAAGCCCTGTTTTGTTCTCTGTAGAAACAATGGAACTTCAAGGATAAGGGGAGATGTTTAAATTTTTCAAATTCCTTAACATCCCACCATCCTAAGTGAACTCATTTTATTTTGGCGCATTCTCTTCCTGTCCTTTCTTCACATAGCTATAGTTCTCACATTTCTAATTAAATGTGGCATTTTGCCTTTTTAAATCATGTAATAGAAAATGCATTTTCCACATCCCTACGTGGCCCTCCTACGTACAGTTTTAATGTCCGTGTTTCACCAAGTCGGACGCTGTTCCTGGCACCGGCTGGTGCGTGGGTCGGACACTCCCGATTTCCTGACCTGAAAGGTGTTACTCCAGTGAGCGTCTTCAATGGGTATGGTCCTTCCCTCTTGTTAAATGACTTCTTAAGAATACTCAGGACTGAAATGACAAACCAAGGACACAAATATTTTGGGAACGGATGGCAGCAATGCTTCCTAGCCGGGCTATCCTAATACTCGGTGCCTGTGGGCTGCTGGGAGGGGCGGAGCCACAAAGCCGGGAGGAGAGCAGCTGTCCCGGTCAGCGGGGCTGCTGCGGCCTGTGCGGCTTAACAGCCGGGAACTTCTTTCTCGCGGGTCTGGGGACTGGACGTCCGAGCCCAGAGTGCCAGCACTGTCTGGTCCTGGTGAGATCTCATGAATGGCTGTCTTCTCCCTATATCCTCACAGGACAGAGAGAAAGCTCCCTCTTCTCGGAAGGCCACCCATCCTAGCAGGTTAGGACTCTATCCTTAAGACCTCATTTAACCTTAATGACCCCCTAAAAGCCCCATCTCCACACATGGCCACACTGCTGGTTAGTACGTCAACATGTGAACGTGGAGGACACGATTTAGTCCACAGCAGCAGCCCTGCCCGCTAGAGAAGCTGCTGGAACGCTGAGCCTAAGGACCACTCCAGCTGCCTCCCTGGAGGAAGGCCTTCCAGAGTGTGACCTGTGAAAGGAGAGCGTGAGCTCTGCACCCTTAACAGAGTTTGGGGCGAAGTCAAGCAAACAGATGGCCGGAGAAGGCTAGAATTTTCTACTGAGACCTGGAAACTGATCCCAACCCAGTTCGTTTATAATCAACAGCCACCAGTCAGCATGAGCTCAGCCGAAGCGAACTGGAAATGAGGCTGTCACATCCTAGACCTAAACTTGCCACCGAACCATCTGCTCTCGGGTTGGCCCGCCTCCAACCTTGTCGGACCTCGGGCTGACCCGACATACCACCAGGACTTCCCCAGCTCCCCTGGGATTCCGGGGTAGCATCACAAAGACCGGTATGTTTGGTGAGAGAGTCTCGAAGAGCATTTTAGCCTCCTGACATCTTCAGCACCTCGGGATGCTGAGTTCAGGCGGAGCTCAGAGGAGCGACCATCACACAAATTAGTTCACATTGCATCACCTTTCCAAACCCCGCCCAGTGCAGTCTCCACTCCCATCCATCACCATCATAAAACAAACTGCAGAAGCAGGGCTGACCCTTTGAAGGTGAGATGGGACTGCCTATCGCTGGATCGCCCCCTTTCCCGTCTCTTCCGTTTACACCAGACCGCCTATCGCTGGATCGCCCCCTTTCCCGTCTCTTCCCACAGCACCTCGAAAAATCACCTTTTATCATCTGAGGCTCTTCAACTCTGTGCTCCTGCAAACTTTTACTCCCTCTCTTTAAAACAAATAAAAAACACAACCCTGTGACTTGTGGAAAGTTGATCACCTCTGCTCCTCAAGCTGGTCCCTGGGGCTTCAGTTCATCTTGCCCATGAAGGTCAAGGTCAAAGGGCAGTGCAGGTGCTACAGGGCAGTTAACACGTGAACCTGGAGGAAAAGAAAACGGAAGTCTGGCGTCTGGCTCAGAGCCTCGAGCTGAGGACACTGGAGCCGAGGAAAGTGTAACCCAGCTCAGGCCCACTGGAGCGCACACCCGAAATGAGTTAATTAGTGATGAGAAAGAGTTTGCTTACCCTCCGTCCACCCTGACAGCGCTGAGGAGGAAGCGACTTTTCCATTTCGTTCACCGAGGCATCCCGAATCTCTAGCACGCCGCCTTGCACAGAGCTGGGCGCTCAGTAAACATTTGTTGACCGGTTAACTGGCCTTATTTTTTGCTAACCTCCAATTTAACTTATGAATGTGCATATCTTGACTAAAATAAGATTGCAGAGGGCATATCAACCTCCGCTGAGGTGTATTTTGAGTTTGAGAATAAGTGTAAAGGAGCATTAAACATTGTAATTGCATGTGTGTAAATTAAGTTAGTAACCAATGGTGGAATAAGATTGTGGGTGGGACGTAATCGTAATGCCATACGTAGCAGGTGTTTCGATGGCTCTGTTGTCTGGATGAGGAAACCAAGGGCCGACGATGAAGAGGAATTCGCCCACGCCATACAGTTAACGATGGCAGAGCCTGAGTCTGACTCAAGAGCACCGGCGTTCTGCTTCTGTTAGATTTAGTGGCTCTTTGGAGAGGGCACTGGACCAGGCACTTTGTTCTACTGCTACCTCTGCCTTTGACCTTTGGGAGACTTGAGGCCAGCTTGAAGCCTCTGTTATCTCATCCATAAGTAAGAAGCCATCTGGAAGTGCTGTGCACAGGTCTGGCGTACTGACATCACGAGCACAGGACCGGTTGGGCCGATCATCACCTCCGGCAAGAATGGTCTGGCCCAGAGAGAGCCAGGCTGCGGTCCAGTCTGCTGGCGAGCAGAGGCAGGTGGCCTGCCAGGGCCGGAACTGCTGCCAGAAGTCTAGGTCTGGGGGAAAAGAATTGGCTAGAATACCCGCCTCACCCACACTTAGGACATTTCACCCTATAAACCTGGGAGTGACTTGGTGCTTGTGGCAAGCAGGCAAAGCAGTACAGGAAAATAGCACACGCAGGACCTTTGGAGCCCAGAGAAATGCCTTTTCAGGGAAAGAAATCGGGATTGCATTCGTTTCTAAGAGACTTCTGGAAACTGCTTTGGTTTTCATAAATATAACGGGCTTCCTAAAATAGGGCCATGGTCTAAAACATTGTAGAAAGAAATTTAATAGTAAGAATTAGAAAAGCAAAAACGAAAAGGTCCCCACTCACAGCTATGCACGTCGCGAGATCCCAGTCCTGTGCCGTCCTGGCCAAGCAGAGGCTTTCGGTGGGCAGGTCCACTGCATCCGGGGCTTGGCACGCGAGAGGTGGACGAGAACGTGCAGCATCTTGGGCCTCACCTGAGACCTACTGAATCGGAACCTGAGTTTTTGATGAGACTCCAGGTGATTTGAGTGCACATTAAAGTTTGAGAAGTGCTGACCTACAGGTCCTCTGGGCCATCTGACATTCTCCAAGTCAGGAAAGGGAAGCCCGGGAGAGGAAGTCATTTACTCCAGGTGACAGGAAGTCGGTGGCTGTGCCAGGGGAGCCCCGCCCCCGGCCTGAGGCATGACTGCTATTCCTTCCTCTGCCTCAGCACTTCCTCCCCGGCTATGAGACTCTCTTCCTCTTCCTGTGGCCCCAGAGATGGATGGGAGATGGACAGCGGGGTGGACTTTGAGAGCGGCTAAAGGCCGGGGACACAAAACACCCCTGCAAAAGAACCGAGATGGAGAATACATATTTCCCAGAATCCTCGCAGGGGCTGCAGAGTCTGGAGAAGGATGAGGCGAACATGGCCGGTGCCTTTCCCTGCACCCCAGGCTCACCTCCCCAACACGCAGGTGGACTTTCTGTCGGAACCTGGATCCTTTGAGCACAGGAGTGTGCCATGTTTGAAATGTCAAGGAACTGATGCCTCAGAGGACAGCCCTTAACCCCTGAGCTAGTGGATAAAAACCTCGCTTCCTCACCCTGCGGGGTGGGGGCCACTTTGGTGTGAACCCTATGCAGTCTTGTAGAGGACCCTGGGGCACTGAGTCCCAGTTGCCTACGGCAGCGCCCTTCCCGGAGACCCACCCTAAACCGGCTTCCTCCTTTTCCTTATCTCCCTTCCTGACACCCTTCGGGGGCTTCCTGGGATCACCCTAAAATCGGCACCTTGCACACAAATCCTCATCTTGAAGTCTGCTTCTGAAGGGATCTAGCTGGACTGGGTGGTGGGTTGGAAAGCCCAAAAGCAATCCCCCACCACACCCTAAGGAGGGTGGCTTCTGGATCTTTCCAGGTCTTTAGTGTTGCCAAGTGGGCGATGCAGGTTTGGGGCAGAGCTGAACTGCCATAAAGAACAGAGACAAGGGCTGGCTCAAGGTGTCCCGGAGAGACCTTTGTTCTCGCCCCTCTGGAACAGCCCAGCTTTGCATCTGCGTGCATTAATTATTTAAAGAATGTTGGTTTGGAGGGGTGCCAAATTATTCTCTTTCTGAGCCACTCACCAAGCTTTGTCCAGCTTTGTATGATGCTCAATAAGCTGCTTCTTGCTTCAAATACTTGTTTGGTACAAAATAACCAATGAAATTCAGAAATGAGTTGCTAAAGGGTGATATATACTGTTAGCATATTCATAAAATTCCTATTCACTCCATCCCATGGGCTTCGAAAGAGAAGGCTCTGCGTTTCCTTCGCTGCTCCTTCACTGTGTGCTCGCCGTGTGTCCCCCCACAGGGACAGCTGGAGCTCCAAGGAGCCCAGTTTAAGGACTGCCTGACTTCGGGTCCAGACCTTTCCTGCGATTTCACACGTGCTGTGATGGCAGTGTCTTGTGGAGTCCCTACCACAACCAGGAGAAAACCCTCTAAGACTGGAGGGGGCTCAGCAAACTCTGCAGAGGGCCCGACCACCAATATTTTAGGCTTCGCGGGCTGCCACGGCCCGTCATCACTACTCAGCTCTATGGAGTGAGAGCAGCTGTAGACCGTAGGCAAACCAACCGACGTGGATGTGCTCCAAAAAAATTTATTTAGACACTAAAATTTGAATTTTACATGACTTCCACGTGTCACGAAATAGTCTTCTTTTGACTTTTCAACGCCATTTAAAATATAAAAGTAATTCTCGCATCATAGGTT
The DNA here is from genome assembly GCF_000325575.1 of Pteropus alecto. NCBI lineage: Eukaryota > Metazoa > Chordata > Mammalia > Chiroptera > Pteropodidae > Pteropus > Pteropus alecto. The sequence continues at coordinate 1,001,548 of NW_006434828.1, forward strand.
GACTTTTCAACACCATTTAAAATATAAAAGTAATTCTCGCATCATAGGCCATACAGAAACAGGCCGTGAGCGAGGCAGTTGGCTTGCAGGCTGTAGTTTGCCAAGCCCCAGCCTAGAGGTCTGACAGTCTCCCTCCACCCTGGGCAGAGGGAAGGAGGGAGGGGAGATAGAACGGGAGGGAGATGTCCAAAAGGAAAGCGAAGGGGGCGGGTCTTATTTCCCATCCCCCCCTGCCCACATCATCCCTTTGCTCTGTCTCCTGCCACTATGGGCAGAGCAAAAACGCCCCAAGCAGATAATGACCACAAACGATAATGAAGAAGTATGGTGAGCCTAGAAAATATTTAAATACTGAGCAAGTGTTTTGAAGCCCTTACCAGTGCTTCTTGCTCCTTAATTTGCTCCAAAGTGAAGCTAATAGGGAATCTTATATATTAAGAGAAAAGTGGAGCTTTCATGTAAAGGAAGCCGGGATGGGGGGAGGGGGGCTGGGACAGCCCAGCCCACTGCTGGTGGGTTTGGGGAAGGGGTGGCTTCAAGGAACACAGTTCAACAACCTCTATTCTAGGAAAAGGAGGAGGCAAGTCCGAACAATTGGCCTCTGTTCCTTTTCCAAAGGCAGTCTTATGTTCCGGGCATACACGTGGGAAGTGGGCCAGCGTGCCGTGTACCAAGTGTGCCCTGGATCCCAGCGGGGCACGTGCCAAGCCTCCTCTGCAGGGCACGCCGGCTGCGGGCAGAGCGGGACCGGGCCACGCACGCGAAGGCAGCACGCGAAGGCGTTCCGGGCGGGTCACAGCTCAGTGACGCATCGCCTTAGGCCGTGCGCGGTGAGACCGGGAGGGAGCGAGCTGGGGACAGGAAAAGCGCTCTTCGGTGACACAGGAACCTGCACGGTGACCTTGCGCGTTGATCTAGGTACGCTTCGCGGTGGGCTCGCCTCCCATGTCACAGAAAACGTCGCAGGGGTCACGCCGAAGAAATAGTCCGCCGCGGTTTTAAAATTCGACGGGACGAGGCGCGTGCGCTTCCACTCAGAAAACGGAAAATCGGGCCTTGAATCCCGCGTGCGCCACTTCTGGCCGTGGCCTTGAGCAAATCACCTCCCTGAGGTGCCGCTCAGCAAGGTCTCAGATGGGTAAAAGGAGAAGGTTCGAAGGCGCCCAGCCACGTCCTCCGAGACTTGATAAATGCTTGAACGGAATCTGTATTTGGAAACCGAGTGAACATTGAAGAACAGAACAGCAGTATTTGGGGGTTGCTGTCATTTTGTGTACATTCAGAGGGTACATCGAAAGGAGCCGTTTGCCAATGTAGTAAATCCTAAAGTTCAAAAAAAACTCCCCAAGACATCGTGGCAGATAATCTATAAAACAAACAAAAAGCTCAAGGCAAAGATACTGACAAGTGAGATGAGGAAAAATAAAGTTGGTAAACGTTCCAGAGCCCCTCCTTTTAGCTGCCTTAAATCCGCGCTAAATCCTTCCTCGGTTTTCACATGATCTGGGAGATGATTACATAATTTCAAAAGTGTCTGTAAACTACTCATTTGCATCTGATTTCTCAATGTCTAATTTGTTCAGCAGCCAAAGCTATGTGTATAAAACCAGCTTTTTCGGCAGCTCGCAGAATGTGTATAAGCAAATTAATCTTCCATTTTATGAGGGAAGAATTCATACACTCAGAATTATCATGCGTTTTGCACTTGATACACAGAGGAAGTGATTTACACAAATGCGTTAGCGCTTTGTGTAAACGCCCGCTTTAAAAACAGCTGCAAATCCACGGTTGGCGTGCAAATCACAAGTGCTTTTTCACACCCCCAGTAGCTGACGTGAGCACGGACCGGTGTTTTCATGGCACGTGTGGAAGATGCCTGTGGAGGTTACTGGGAGCATAAGTCATCTCTGCCTTCTCCCTTCATTTGGAAAAGAGAAACAGCAGCTGGCTCCACGCGAACATTCTAAGGCAACGGTTGTTGCATGGCTGTTCCTATCAGGCGAGGGCCAGGGCCATGTCCACTAAGCAGTGGCGTTTTGGCACGGGTGTCAGCACCGCCCTCTGCCCTGGGGTGCCTGCCACCTCCAGCTGGTGGGGTCTGTAGCCATGTTGAGTCCCACTCCTGTGCCAGTTCGGGACTTGGTAGCCTTTGCAGGCTCAGTTCTGCTCCTGGGTCCATTTCAAACACGTAGTTCAGGTCGGGTAAGTGGCCGCATCCTGTGGGGCCTCAGGTTTTGCACTGGTGCGTGAAAGGACTCTGAGTTCCCTTCACCGTGTCCCTTCTGTGACACTGTGAGACTGCAGCCTTCTTTATTCTCTCCAGCACAAATTTCGGAAGCTGTAACCCTGGCCTCAGAGCAGACTGACCCCGGAGCTTCACCATGACAGGCCACCGAAAGGACACCCAGCCCAGCCATCCCACTCCCGGGTTTATACCCAAAGGAACTGAAAGCAGTGTCTCCAGGAGACATTTGCACACCTGTGTCTGAAGCAACCCACGTGTCCGTCAATAGGAGAATAGGTAAACATGTGATATACGTGATATGTAATTCAGCCCTAAAAACAAAGGACATTCTGACACATGCTGCAACACCGATAAACATTGAGGACATTGTTAAGTGAAATAAGCCAGTCACAAAAGAACATATATTGCATGATCTCACTTGTGGGCGGTACCTAGAGTACTCTATTCATAGAGACAGAAGGCAGAAGGCTGAGTACCAGGGGCTGTGGGAAGGGGGATGGGCATTGTCCTGTAAATAGGTACAGCGTTTCATCTTTGCAAGATGAAAAAAGTTCTGGAGGTTAGATGCGCGACAATGTGACGATACCTAACACACTGAACTGTACACTTAGAATCATTAAGATGATAAATTTTATGTGCATTTTTTTTTTAACAATTTTTAAAAAAGAGCTTGCCTTAAAAGACCCCAACCCTCTACCTGGGCCAAGCACCTAATCTTGCCATCTCTGTCTTGGCCCTAAATTTGGGGTGGGGATGGGGGATACTGTGAACTTGGGTAGAAAAACATTTACATCTTTAATTTCACTGAGCTCTAATTAAAATATAGTGTTTCCTTATCATGAATGTAAATAGCAGATCACAGAAGTATTAGCAGTATCTGAGGCTCTATCACCAAGAGAAATTAGATATTTTCTTGTAGAATTTAAATTGCAAATATCTTCAAATATTGTTTATGTTTATAAGGAATTCCAAGCTATGCGAGTTAGGCTGGCTACCTGTGAAAACGCTACCTTACATGGCAAAAGGGATTTTGCAGATGTGATTGAATTAAGGGTCTTGAGATGGGGCGATTATCTTGGGTCATCCAGGTGGACTCAATATCATCACAAGGTCGTTTTAAAAGAGAGGCAGGAGGGTCAGAGAGAGATTTGAAGATGTTATTCTGCTGGCTTTGAAAATAGGGGAAAAGGCCATGAGCCGAAGAACGCCAAGTGGCCTCTAGAAGCTTGAAATACAAGGGAAAAGATTTCCTTCTGGAGCCTCCAGAAGGAGCGCAGCTTTGCTGACATCTTGATGTCAGCCTTGCGAGACCCTTCTCAGACTTCTGTCTTCCGGAATTGGAAGATAGAGATGTGATGTTTTAAGCCACTAAGTTTGTGTTAGCTTGTTACAGACAGCAGCCCTAGGGCACTGATACACCGCAGGGGTCCAGAATGTTGCGGTGAGCAGAGACACCAGACAGAAGGCAGGTCGAGGGTTTTGCTTACGTGCTTGTCTTCTGGGAAGCGGTACCTCCTCCCTGACCTTACAAAATAACATAGTTCATAGAACAATCGTTACCCTCAAACAGGACTCACTCCTAGCACCACCGATAGCCTAGCCTAGCCTATGCACTGATAGGCTTGAACTCAACCTATTAAAAACTCATGACCCATGGAATTCACCTCTGCGTAACAGTTACTCCTCGATTTAAGAAATGATGGAGATGGACGTTATTTGGGTCCCTAGGCTTTTCTCCAAATAGGCAAAGTGAATGTCCTAAGGCTGGATGGTTCGGGGCAAGCTCGTTCCTGGCAATTCAAGATCGCCGGGACTGTGAGGGTCTGAGGGCAAAGGTCGGGAGTGAGGGCTCTAGACCGCCATAACCAAGGAGCTTCTGAGAAAAGCAATGTCCAGCGTTCCGTGTTAATTTGCCTCCATCTGGAACTCTGACTCACCCATTTGCCCCACCTGTTACCTCTAAAGGTTTATAAGTCTCTTTCCGAAACACCTTCATTTTAGTGACATGCAGAAGAATAAAGCTTTGATTTCATACAGAAATCGTCTACCTTTCTACTGGGATCTTGAAAATCTTGGTTAAAGCCCATATAGATGTGACTAATTTAATTTTAAGGATATCCAATAAATGTGAAAATCTTATAAAAATGACCTTAGGCTAAATAGTACTACTGTTCATTTTGTTTACTTTGCATATGAGGAAGATACTCCTTTAACCTTACAGATAAGCACTGGCTGACCTGAAAAGTGTAAGTGCTTAAGAAATGCAGGCAGGTGAACTGTGTTCACCTGTGTTCCTGGCTTCCATCACTTAGGGGAGGGGGCCGGGGGCACAGTGGCGGGATTCTGAACATGTTGGCAATAGGTGACTTATCGGGTTACACAAAGCTCATGAGTTCTGAATGGCTACCTAGCCCTCGGGGGTATGGGTGGGTCTCAGGCTGATTTTGACAACTCAATGTGTTTCTTTTAAAAGGTCTTCCAGTTACACGCGGGTGTAGGTTCAAATGCAATTACCACTATACTTGACAACACCAAATAGTAAAGGGTACGTGCATGCTGCACAGTGGCAGAGTTTATTAATGTGTTATAGGCAGAATCATGTCCCCCGCCCCCCAAGATGTCTACGTCCTAATGCCGTGAACACGTTACATTACATGGCAAAGGGGAGTTAGGATTGCAGATGTACTTGAGGTTACTGATCACATGACCTTGAAATGAGGAAATTATCCTGGAGAATCTGGGTGGACGCAATGGGATCACGGGGTTCTGAACAGTGGGGGAGGAGGGCACAGGAGAGGGGAGAAGGGAGGCCACGTGAGAAGGACTCAACTCGTCTTTGCTGGCTGTGAGACAGGAGGAAGGGGCCACAAGCCAAGGAGTGTGGGAGGCCTCGAGAAGCTGAAAGAGGCAAGAAAAGGGGTCCTACAGAGGGGTCCTTGGCAGAGATTACAGAAGGGTAAGCGTCCGTCCCCTTGGTTTTAGCCTGGTGAGGCCCACGGCAGACTTCCAGCCCACAGAACTAGAGGGTAGGACATTGGCGTTGTTTAAGCCGCTGACTTCGTGGCAGCGATAGTAAGCTAATAATACTGTTTCGGAAGGTGAGCCATGGGCTGCCTGGAGATGACAAGCAGAGCCAGTGTGGAAACTGGACTTTCCCGACAGCCCCTTAGCCAGGGTACAAGCTTGATAAATGACAAATCAAGAAACAAAGATGTCACGTACACGTACGGCGATTCTCATAGATTTTCACAGGGTTCAAGGATCCTCTACTATTATCTACTACTGTAGCACAGATTATTTAAACCATAGTGATTTAAAATAATAGTCATTTACTATCTCTCGGAGTTTCTGTGAGTGGGAAATGCAGACAAGGCACAGAGGGCACAGTCTGTCACACACTATTGCGTCTACGGCTTCAGCTAGAAGACTTGAAGCTTAGGAGCTGGAATCTTCTGAAGGACCTGTTATTCCCACGCAGCCCGTCCATGTGGCGTGGGTCCCCTCACGACATGGCGGTCAAGAGATCCTTGGCAGGTGTGTGAGAAGGAGCTGGAGACATGTGGGGATTAAGTTGCCAGGGGCACGGAAGAGACGGTGAGGAGGCGGTTACATGTGAATTTGTTATTCAGGGGTGAGGTCTGGGCTGGATATAAACGTAAGGTCTATTATCCTGTATATGATATTCAAAGCCGAAGGACAGAGATGCGTGTATAGAAAAGAGGAGAGGCCCGAGGATGAGCCTCCTGGGACTTAGGGAAGTGAGAAGCAATTGCGAAAGGGACAGAGAAGCCACGAAGGTCATGGCAGAGCCTGTTATCCCAGCAGCTAGACAAGGGGTTTCAAGGACAGGGAGTGATCCATGGCTGCTGAGAGGTTCAGGAAAATGAGGCCACTTGCCCATGTCTCAGTTATTAGTTACTTATGATCAGGGCATATCACGGATGGAGGGAATTCTGCCTAATTGTGTCAGGGCCCCTGCTGGGACTTGGCAATGGGGAGGAAGGAGTCACAAAGGCCCAGGATGTTGAAGATAGTTGGCACAGTTGTCTGGGAGATTCGTGAGCCCAGAGACTGCAACCCGACCAGGCTGGATCCCGGGTGTGTAAGCCATACACGAGCTGCACGTGGACCAGGTGAAGGCTCAGCTGGCCTCGATCGGGGATGCTGGAGCTGCTGACTTGTTTCCTAATGATGGGCGAGGGACTCGGCGGGTGCGCGCAAACCGGGCACGTCTGGACCAGTCCCATGTGCATCAGACCGTCCTGCGAGCCCACTGTGCGCTGCGCCACTGCGCAGAGTCCAGCTCGGCGGGGGTTGGGGTGGGGGCGGACAGGCGAGGCGCTGCGGACCCACGCGGCGCTGGCGGCGGCTCGAGATCCATCTCTTCCCCTACCCCCTCCTCCCCCTTCTCTTAAAGGAAAAGGACGTCCAGGGAGCCCCCGCGGCATTTCATCGCTCCTTCCTCGCATCTGTGCGTAAACTTCAGTTCACTCGTGCAGTGTAAACACCCACGCCCCGGGAAGAGCACTCACGTCGCTTTCGGAAAAGGAGGCAGAAAGTTAAAAATGATGAGGAGGGGCGCCAACAAAGTGCCACTGAGGGACACTGGCGAGTCGCACAGGCGCCTCGAGCCAGCCGCTCGGAAACAAACAAAAACAGGGGCGGGCGGGGGCGCGCAGCGC
>NW_006434828.1:1009407-1025202 GCF_000325575.1 Pteropus alecto
GGCGGGGGGCGCGCGGCTCCGGGCGCCGCGCCTGCACCATGAACTACCAGCAGCAGCTGGCCAACTCGGCTGCCATCCGGGCCGAGATCCAGCGCTTCGAGTCCGTCCACCCCAACATCTACTCCATCTACGAGCTGCTGGAGCGCGTGGAGGAGCCGGCGCTGCAGAACCAGATCCGGGAGCACGTCATCGCCATCGAAGGTGAGGGCCGAGCCGCCGCGGGGTTTCTGGAAAGCGCGGGGGAGCGGGCACCCCCGGCGCGGTGCGCGCGCGCGCGTGTGCGTGCGTGTGTACACACGCGCCGGGCCGTGGCACGCGGCTGCCCCGCCGAGTGAGCACTGCGGTGCTGCTAACCCAGCAAGGCCCAGCGAGAACTCGGGAGGCCGCGGGGCTCTGTCAGGGGAGAAGGGCTGTCAGCGTTGATTCGGTAACGGGCAGTAGAGTCTCTCCTGGGAGACGGTGGCTAAATGCAGTCGTGTCCTGGGTCACGCGAGTGACCCAGCCCAGCCGAGGCCTGGGGGCAGCTGGAGGTTGGTGCCACCGGACCTGTGACAGGTTACGGGGCCAGGACCGAGCTTATGGCTGGACGTTGAAGACGTGTTTTGAGAAGTGCCGCTGCTGGGGTGTGTGTGGGGGGCGAGGCTCCCGCCAGCTTGTTTAGCGGGCGGGGCTGTCCCCCCTCAGTCTTTGCTCAGTTCTGGGGCACACTGGAGGCAGCTGAACCAGCCTAGGCAGAGGGAGTCAGTCCCCCTGCGGGCAGTGTTGTGTCCAGGGGCAGGCCAAAGGCTGGCCTCCATGGAGTGTTTTCTACAGAAAGCCCCAGGCCAGCTTAGAACCCTACCAGGAGGGCAGGGTGTCCTTCAGCCTCAGGGTCTCGCTTTCATGTGCCCGGAGGCCACCCGCCCTTCCAGCATGTCGGGCAAGGCCGTGACCCTGTGCGAAAGGAGCCGCAGAGTGGGCCTCTCCTGCGCCTGCGTTGCCCCTGGGTTCCTGGCGGCTCTTACTACGCTGCTGGGCGTCTGGATTGTCTTCTCGCTTTATCTGTGTGGTCTTGCCGAGAGTCACTTGGGGGACCAGGTGGGATGTAAACACAGAATGCGTTGTGAGCACCCTGGCCACGATCAGCCAGCAGTCTGTCCCCTCCCGTGGCTGTTGGCCAGTGACGTGAGAGGCCTGCAGGGTGGGTTGTAGGTAACGCATGACTGTCCTAATCAAAGGCCCGTAGGGCAGCTGTTGAGGAACACTGAGAACATTCCGAAGCCTGGCAGGAGTGTGTTGGAAAGCCCGGCCGTGGGCAGTCGCCCACCTCCGTCTGTGAGGGACAGTGCGCTGGCCACGGAAGGCTCTGCTTTGGCACCATGCCCCCGGCACTGCTAACCCCAGAGTGTCTCGCTTTGACGCTTGGCTGGTTAGGTGGAGAAGGTGGATGTCGTGCTGATCCTCTTGGCATTTGGCAGCCCGGTGACTTGAACAGTTGCCTGGCCAGGCTGCCGATTGGCCGGCCACATCCATAGGGGAATTGCTGATTCCCAGAGAGGATCGGAGCTGTCGGTGCACCAGGCCACCTTCTTGGCAATTTAAGACACTTCCAGATTCCTCGAGAGGCAGGGGCTCCGCTGTGCGTCTGGCGAGACGTGAGGTGCGGGGGGGTCATGGGACCTGCACACGCTGCTGATGGCCGGTGGCTTTGCAGAAAGTTCCTCTGGGGCCTGGCTCTGCTCTGGTGGCATCAGAGTGAGGGGCACTGTGCCTGTGTCGCTTGGCTCTCTGCAGCTCTGGCAGCGTCCATCCACAGGAGTCTGATGAAACACTTTGAAAGCCACTGCCAAGTATTGAATGCACCTGGCCGGGAGACGGTGTCGCTGTGCACAGGCTTCTCGCTGAGTGATTCATGCTGCGCCTCGTTCTCATTTCCCGTGCTCGAAGCCGAGCTCCGGGGTCTCGCACACTTCCAGCAAAGCAGTTTGACTTTCTAGCAAGAGGAAGTGGTTTCATTTTCTTCTTTTTTTAAAAAAAATATTGTGTGGTCCTTAGCTGATGGCTTTGGTAACTTGGTGGTGGGAGACTTTAGGTTCCTTCTTGGCTAGCATCCTTGTCATTTTTAATAAGACGCAGAATTAGTGAATGAATCCTGCTTGAGACTTTGACGATGTTATTATTTTTTCTGTTAGAAAGAGGAATATCGGTATTGTGTCGGAGTTGGTAATTTAATGAGTGTTAATAACCATTCAGATGTACTTCCGTTCCTTGCAGTATTATCAACAATATCACCTTTCATTTCTATGGGACTTTAGCAGAAATATGCTTGCGTTCATAATCTCATTGTGTGGCTGTACCAGCCCTGTGAGAGAATGGGAGCCAGCTTCATTATCCTCATTTGGTAGAAGATGAAGGTTCAGGGAGGGATAATGACCTCCCGAACATTTGGCTGAGGTCATTCAGAGTTTGGGCTGAACCAAAGGATCATTTGAATAGAGAGCCCGGCACTGCAGCCTCCCAGAGCAGCTCGCACTGCCCCTCGTAATGAAATGTAAGCTCATTTGTTATAATGAAATGTTCTCCCAGCCTGTGCCAGTTCTAAGAGATGGTTGTGATTTATGTCTACATTGTCGACGGTTTGGAATTGGGAGCATCATTCAGTTGTGTCAGGGCAGCATTGTTTCATAGAAGAGAACTGTGCAGAAACGGTTTTGCGCGGTTGTGTGGGGTGTGGGTTGTCTACTCATGTTGAATCTGAGTGTGTTGCCGTGGGCTGCCGAGGCTGCAGATGCATTCGGGGGAATCCAGTGGGGTGACCGAGCCTGCGCCGGGAGCATCAGTGACTCCAAGAAACGGATGCAGATCTGCCTCTGGGTGACCCTCGCAGGTTAGGATGTTACAGCTGCAAAAGGCAAAATGTTACTCTTTCTGAACTATAAAATATAAACGCTTCTTCTCGGGAAAGTATATGCACATCATAGCAAACGATTTAAAAATCCCTTGCCCCAGCAAGCAGAGAACACTGCATTTTAGAGGCTCTGCAGCTAGACTCCGCCCCCATGTGTACATATGCAAACTTGGAGTCATACTGAAAGCCTTGTGATTAGTATAACGCGAGCGCTTTTTAGTGTCGTGGAAAATTTCGAAGATATGATTTCTCATGTTGGCATACTGTTCCAGCATTTGGCTGTGCCATAATTTATTGAAAATTTCCCCGTTTCCTGGCACCTTCAAGAGTTTCTGCCGCTGGCGGGAGGAGTGGCCTCATCGAAGTTTGGCCACAGCTGGGTTTCACAGTGCTTCTGAGTGGGTCTGCATCCATAAATCTCTAATGAGATGGACACACGTATGTCTTTTAGTTGAAAGAGCTCGCCATGATTCCCAAATAAGAGCAGGTCTGTTTGTAGGCCTGGAAAATGCGATTTTGTTCTCAGTCTTATTTTAAAATGTTACCTTGCCAAAAAAAAAAATTTTTTTTTTTCCTTCCCAAGATCTTTATTGCAGACTTTGGCTGATTTATTCCCCCCGCCCCCGCCCGCCCCCCAAAGCCTCTGGATTTTGTGGAAACATTGCCCATGGTTTTCAGATTTACCTGATCAGACTTCTTGGGTGTCCCACTGGGGTGCGGCATGCTTTGAAATGTAGCCCCACAGCACGAGTCGCCTCCATGCCAGCAAAGAGCCGGGGAGCTGCCCACCTCCAGTGTGGACAGCTTGGCTAGGTTTTCCCCCTGCGGCTCTCCTTTAAAAAGCCAGTCTGGGGTTGGTGGGTTTGAGGTAATTGAGTCAACTGCCTTTCTTGTTAAATAAAGCTTGTTCTTCTTCAAGGGGTAAAGCCCCTGTTAGCAGTTGCATCTTGTAATTCACTTGGCAGCAGCAGGACTGTGATGCCAGTGATGACCCAGCCAGGTCAGTCAGCCAGGGCAGCGCTTGAGGCCCCAACCAGCTTTTATGCCAACACCCCCACCAGGGGCAGGTCGGCAGGAACCACGCTGCCCACCAGTGGTTTGTGTGGCTTCCTCTGCAGGCCCCAGAGAGGTTGTGCTGGCCAGGCCCCAGGTAAGGGTGGTTTTACAGGGGTTTCCAGGTCTGGGGCCCCGCATTTGGGGGACCCGGGAAGAAGGGGCGGGGTGATGCCATGATACAGCTCTTTTATTCAGTGCTCAGCAGAGTGCTGTGGGCATCATCTCAGTTTATCCTGTGTCCATCTTGTGATGTAGATGCCACCGCTGAGGACCAGAACGTGTCGGGGGCTTGCCGGGGAGAGGTGGGCTGGGTCGATTTGGCCTCCGCAATGGCTGTCCAGCTCCTTCTGAGAGCATTGGCACTTGTGGTTATTCAGAGTCTCTCCAGGCCCCAGGTGGAAGCCATCTCAAGCACGTGTCCGCTTTGCACGAGACGAGGCGGGTACGGGAATGCCGCCTTCCCTGTGCGGTCAGCACTGTGTAAGCGTTTGTTCTCATGTAGAACTGCGTTTAACGTGGTCGTTGCAGGTGTACGTGTTTAGGGGATAAATACCTTCTTCCTGCCATGGATGAGCACAAGTTTTCATTGCCACTATCGACGAATTTGTGATCTTTCAGGTTTAATCAAAGTTGCAGGTGTGAGGCCTTTTAGTCGTTGATGTAAATGTCACAGTCTCCTTAAAATTTGCACTTGGCTGATCATCACTTCCAGGGGAAATCTCATACGTCACCATCACAGCCCTGGTGTCCCCTCTGGCCTGAGTGGTGTCAGCGTCTTTCCCGCCTCTCCCAGTCGCGCCCGAGGCCTCGGCTTCCTTCGCTTCGTGTCCTGACACTGCTCCAGCCTGAAAGACTAGGAGCCCTTTGAGGGCAGAAATCGGGCTGTGTCCGCTTTTGCTCTCCTCAGCGATTTGACGGTGCGCGTCCGGCCCCGGGAGGGTGCCCGGGCGTCGTTTGCTGGCGGTGGACTTGCCAGAGGAGCTAATGTTTACTCCGGAGTTTGGGTCTTTTTGCTCCTCGTGGGTAATGTAAACAGCATTTTTTCTCCGGCGGGAGGGCGGGCGTCTTGAAACTCGTCACAGAGCACGGGCGTTAACCTGGGCACCTTTCGGATCTGGCGGGTTAGCTCGGGTGGGAACTAAATGCCATGTGGTGATGGGGGTGGAAATGAGATGTTTTTAGTGTACGCAGCGGAAGAAAATGATCTCCTTGCTGAATCCGGCGGTTTTTTCAACGCGACCGGGTGCAGAAGGTTGGCGTTTCTGTGTGTTGGGTGTGAGGTTCAGACATGTGGGATCAGCGTCATCAGGAGAGACAGATGAGTGACAGACTGGGCGTCTGACACGTGCAGTCTGTTCAGTGTCACATTGAGACCCCTGGTTCCCAAAGTCAGGTGTGCAGTCGCGTCAGCTGGAGGCCTCGGAGCCTCTCGGGTGTCCGGTTCTGTAAGCTGAGCGGGGCCGAAAATGGGCCTCGCGGACACGTTTCCGGAGGCCACCCGGCTGCGGAACCGGGGACCGCGCCTCGAAGCGTTGCCGTGGATGGCGGGAGCGTCTCCTGTGGGCCGGTGCTCCGACGACACTCACCCTTCCATGCAGAGAGGACCTCCTGTCACCTCCCTGCAGGTTATGGGGTGGGGTGCGTTGCTTAGGGGCACAGGGTTTAAACGTAGGAGAGCAAGGGTTTAAACCCAGGTCACACTCTGGTTCAAGTCCGGTCCAGGCGATGCCGAGCGCCCTGAGGGAGGTGGGCAGGTGGGTGGGGGATGGACATGGCCAAGGAGACGCCAGAGGGAGGTAGGACCAGGACCGGCTGAGGTCCCATTTCCTTCTAAGTCCCGGTCTGGTTCTGTGGACCTTCTCTCGTCTTTCGGAGAGGCTTGATTTTTAGCGGAGTCTCCTGTATTTTCAGAATGCTCCCGTAGAATAGTTTGGCGGACGATGCATTTTGCTGACTCCTGTTTCAGAGTGAAGAGCACGTCTGTGAGCGGGAGGTGTGCGTTTTCAGCAGCGTGCAAGGGCTGTTGGGGGCCTGAAGGAAGTGACTCAGGAGGGAGAAGCAGCTCCAGCAGCTGCAGGAACCTGCAGAACAGAACTGCAGCCCTGTGACTGCACCTCTGTGTTTTGTCCAAACCAGACTTTTTATTTGCTTGGGACTAACATGCCTTATTTCGCAGCCTCCTTGTTGTCCCCTGTACCCTGCAGGTGTTTATAGGTTGTGGGTCTGACTGGCTTGTTTTCACTACCGATGCGGTCTTGTCTCGCCTTTCTCAACATCCAGACAAACCCAAACCCGTGCACCCCACCCCCACCCCACGCCCTTCCCAGCACACCGGATCCTTCGGGTCTTTCCCCCAAGTGATTGAGTTTGGCAAAGCGGATCAGGCTTAGTTATTTCTAAAGCCCAGGGTTCGGGGTTCTGATCTGGCCCTTGGCTGCATAATTCCTTCCCTTCATTAAATGCGTCTCTCTGAGAAGCAGAATGCGCTGTGCAGACGGCGGTCTCTAATCTCCGTGGCATCTGTTTTTTTGCATGGGATCCCAGCAAGGCTTCGTGCGGGCTGTGGTGAGCTGGCCTTCCAGGGGCTCTGAGGGGGTCGGTGTTGGGGAGGCCTTGTGACCCTATTTTATAGTGTGGGAAGCCTGCACACAGGGCTGTGTGTGGGTGACTTTTCCCAGACTCAGCGGTGACCCTTCCAGGGGCAGGGCTGGCTCAGTAGTTTGGGTCCAGTCCCTCCCTCTTCTGGTGGTCCTCACTCACAACTGATCAGGGCCAGAAGGGGGTGTCTTGGTTGTGTGTGTGTGTGTGTGTGTGTGTGTGTGTGTGTGTATGGGGGGGTGGGGGGGGGCTAGGCAGGGACGGAGAGCGTGGGGGGGTGCTAGGCAGGGAAGGAGAGCAGATACCTAGCAGAAGAGGTTGTTAACGGACCCTGCGAATAACCAGCCAAATAAGCTCCTCTGTGTGCGAGGCTCAGATTTTCCATAAAGAGCAGACTAAATATAGGCCGGAGGGTGGGGACCAGGGCCCAAGAGGGGGCTGTCATCGCTCCGGTATTGTTTCTTCCACTGGTTATCAGAACTTGCCACCGGCCAGGAACAGGTGGCCACCCCGAGCTCCCCGGGAACAGATTGGTGTTTTGTTTAACCAGGGGCTCATTTGCAAATTTCACACTTCTCCTGCTGTGTGACGGGGACTGTCTTTTTTGGGCTGCAGTGTTGGAGTATTTGTACAGTGTTTCTACACAAGCAACTGTCTAATCTTTAAAACTGCCCATGCCGTCTGGTTGTCATTAGCATGGTTAGAAGCTGCCTTTTTTTTTTTTTTTTTTTTTAAAGGGTGGGAAACACTTTTCATGGCTCTGGGAGAAGAATTCCATGTAATTCTCGGCCGTGCTCACAAGCGATTTCTGTCTGGTCTTAGAAACGTCAACACTCAGCAGGCTCTCACAGATGCAGCCGTGTCGATTCCGGCTTAGGACGGGGCTTCGCCAAAAGCACTGTCCCCATCTTCTCAGAGGATGGTCCTGGAGAACAGTATCCTAGCAGAGGAAGTGAATTTAGTTTTATTTCAGTGTGTTTTGGTTAATATGGACATACTGACAGTTTTGAGGGTCCTCGAAGGGATTAGAAGTTTTTCTATTTCTGTTTTCAAACGAATTCCTGCAACGAAACGGCAAGACCACCTTGTATTCTGAGTTCTTTTTCTTCTTGCCTGTCCTCCCTCTGGGGGCAGGTGGCGTGGCCTTCACGAGATTCGGGGTTAAGGTAAGCTGATTTGCCAGCTTTTGTGATGCTGTAGAAACCGATTGCCCTGAAATTCTACTGTTTGTGTTTCCAGCTGCTTTTGAGGGGAAAATCGGTGTATTTTCCAGGGAGTGGGGTGCTTCCGGAAGCCCGCCCAGCCTTGTTGCTTTCTAAGATCCGGGGTGCTGCTGTGGGCAGGGATTCCAGTCTCCTGTCCTAACACGGTTCCCGTTCGTGCAGGCCGGTGAACCTGGTTACAGACAAACAGACAGACAGACAGACAGACAGACAAGAGCATTGTTTCAGTTTTGTCTTTGACCATCAAGCCTGGGTCTCTCACTTTCTCTGTGTTTTTATTTGGAGTCTGAGATTGGTAGGATTGAGACCACCTCAAACTCGCTCACTTTTTTGAACCCTTTTTTTTTGGACATATAACTTACAGAAGGGGAGGCAGACTGACCGCTGTGTGCAACCGGAATCCAGATCAGGGACCAGGAGGTGGCCGGCGCGGGGCGGACCCACCACGCTGTGCGCCCGTAGAGACGGCCGCCTTGTCGGTGGCATTTGGGTAGTCCCCGTGTGGGGCTGCTATGAATGGCGTGGCTGGGTGTGGTCTCTCAGGTGCCTTTTGTGGTGCCCCGGTGTCCCCGTTCCCGTGGGGTGTCTGCCTGGGGGTGGAGTGCTGTGTCTGTTAACCTTTTCTTCCCCGGCCGGACGCCACCATCCTGAAACCACACTGCCGGCGGAGGGCCCATCCCTGTCTGCGGAGACCTTCACTGCTGCTCACGGCCCAGTCCCCACCCTCGGGGTGCCGCCCCCTCCCCCTTCCGTTTACATTCTCTTTGTCGCTTGTTCACAAACAGGTGTTTCAGTGGCTGATACAGTTCCCGCACTGCCTTAGATGCTGGCTTTTTAAATTCGGGATTTTCTGCAGACTGTTAATTCCTTGTTGGCTGAGTAATTACAGCTCTATAAGACGGAGCTGGGTGAGCGAATTCCTTCACCAGGAAGTGCTTTCCTTTAAGATGCGGACAGTGCCTTTCCCGGGTCTGGCAGCCCGTCCTGCTCCCCTGGTTCCTGGCAGACGTCCGAGGCAGTCGGGGTGCTCTCCCTGGCGGGGCCCAGAGGCACCCAGAGTCCGCCTCGCCACCTGGGGCCCAGGTTTTAGGGAACCTCTGGATCTGGGTTGGTAGCTGAAAGGGAGCTCATTTGCTACTTTTGGTGTGAACTGCTCTGTGGCCTTAATAGTTACCTGTTTTTACTGTTCCTTTTCTGCTGTTTGTAGCAGTTAGAAAAGCTAAGTGTTGCCACCTCTGCTGTTCTCAGGGGGTTATTCCCTTTGTCCCATTCTCCAGCCTCCTGGGAGCTGCCCATCCCCCTCCACAAAGGCCGGGCTTGCAGAGCCCAGACCAGGAGCTCATAAGGACCCCAGGATAAGGATGGGGGGTGGTGTGTGCCTGTGAACTCCTCGAGTGGCTCTGCAAATGCAAATATTTATTTTGAGGGATGGGGGTGGCGGACGGTGTTTATCTTTACTTTGTTTAGTATGGGAAGTGGCTAATGTGAGAATCAGAAGGCAAGATGTTATCTGGTCGCTACAATGGGCAGAGCCGGGAGTTTGGGGGGGGGCGTTAGGCAGATGTGGGGAGCTGAGCCCTGCCCCCAGCGCCCTTCAGACCTAGCCCTGGGGGCCACAGCAGCACACTGAGCCTGGTGGTGTGGGAGAGGGAGGTGGCAAGCGGGGACTGGGGCTTACACTGGGGGGCAGGGCAGGAATCAGGCCGAGGGCGGCTTTTCAGGCCGGGGATAACGGAGTGGAGCGTCCAGTCTGCAGAGAACTGGGGGTGGGGGTGGGGGGGACCGGGGACGACAAGGCCTGTGAGCCCCTGAGAGCGGCTGTGAGCGCTTCGATTGTGCAGTGGCGAACTATCGATCATGGATATTCCCTTAGGGACAGCATTGCCATCAGGGTAGGAACCGTGCTGGTGACTGGGGCTGTGGGAGTGGGGAGTGGCGGGGTGGGGGTTCCAGTCAGAGCCGTCGTAAGGGAAAGGTGGGGCCTGGGCAGGGGAATGGGAAAGCAGAGACACGCCCCGAAAGGTGTACACAGAGGCGCAGGCCTGAGGCCGCCTGCGAGTCTCAGGGCAGGGGGGAGGGGAGGGACCGAGGTCAGCTCCTGGGCACGTGGGGGCAGTTCATCGTTAGGTACCCCAGGATCGGGTGGAAGGGAGGTGCTGAGCCATACGTGGCGGCGACCCGGGATTTGTGGAGGTGGGCCCTGTCTCTGCGGGGTGGGCTCGGATGTGCGGGTTCAGGCGTCTCCCCGTCTGTCACACGGGCTGAGAAGCAGGCGTCTGGACTGTACTGCAGCCCCTTCCTCCTCTGTAGATTCTCTAATGGGTGTCTGAGGCATACGCACGTCTCGGGAGTGTGGCTGCTGCGCATCGCTCTTCAGGAGCCGGATCCTCAGGACAGGTATGATGAGCTTCTGCTCACAGGCTGGGCAGCATGGCCCCTGAGGGCCCGTTTGTCTAGCCAGGTGGTCTCCAGGCTAACTGCCTTTTTTGGAGCCAGTCAGAGCACGTGCCACGTGATGCTCGATTGACGTATCCACCTGTAGCCCTGTGTTTGTAACTGTAGTTATCTGTTTCTCTGTCAGGTGTGTGTATTTTTCACCAGATGGCTTTAATTCATGGGCTGGCAGAGCCGAGGGCCGGACTGCGGAGGTGACAGGGCACTTGCTATGTAAGGATGGGGCCGGTCCGTACTGCGGGCAGGTGCGCTTTGCTAGGAGAGCAGAGGGTGAGCCACGGAAGGGCCTTGGGGCTTCTGGAGGAAGCCTTGTTCGAGCCCCAGGAGATGAGAAGCTGATGACGTGGCGGGGAGGGGGGGTCGTTGACAGGCGCCATGTCTTCCTGCCTCAGCAAGGGGGCCTTGGGGGACTCTCATCTCTGCCCGAGAAATCCCGCCGTCGTCACACACAAAAGTCCGTTTCCAGTTTTCACTAAGAATATTTTGTTTTTAACCAGATCTTATGGTCATCTTATGCTGGGGAATAACAGAATTATGTATGTATCTCCTCTGCCCACAATCTAAACCTTAAGCCCTGCTCCCCAGCCCCCAAAGCCCAGCCACGCTCCCTAAACTCACAGCTCACTAGGAGAGGCCCGAGTGACGTTCACACCGTGGGCAGTGGGTTTTGTGGGTCTCTGGAGTCTTCGAGGCCCGTTCTGGACGGCGAGGCAGGTCTGGACGTTACGGTGGTGCTGCTTTTCCTGGAAGCGGCTCGGAGTCCCGTGCTTCGATGAGGAGCCCGTGTTTCTTCGAGGATCCCCGCTTCTGCTGGAGTGGGGGATGCAGCCTGAGTGGCGCGCTGCAGGCCGCCCTCTTGGGGATCAGTCTGGGAGGGCCGCTCTCTCGTTCGTCTGGGAAGACCGAGCTCCCCGCCACTCAGTGGCAGAAACGGGGGCGCTCTGAGTCGGGTGACAGCCGACTGCTCCCCTGAGCCGATGGAGCCCTCTCCTACCTGCGGACTTCGGGTACCCACAACGGGTCTGCCCAGGGGAAGGGGCGTTTTGCAGTATAGGGTCTGGGATTCGTGTGAGCAAGACGATTTTCTACTGAAAGAGATGAAATTTGGTTCCAGCTCAAGGAGGATCCCTTTTTCTCAACATGTTCTGATAAAATTTTCAAACATAGGGAAGAGTCGAAAGGACGTTCAGGGTGAACCCCTGCACCCCGTCGCCTTGATTCTCCACCCGGCGGTGTTTTGTGCCCCCCGCCCCCCCGAGGGTGGTTCAGCCACGTCTTCCGTCGGCTGCACGAGGCTTTTCCAGGCTGGTCGGACTTGGGCGTGGGGGCTGGCGGGTTTCTGAAGCAGCGTCGTGGCGTCCGATTCTGGGTGCGGTGTTGATGCAGTGGGGACCAGGCGCCCGCTGAGTGCCGCTCGACCGCGAGGGCGGCTCATTCTGCGGGGAAGTTGGTGGACTGGACTTCGGAGGACAGAGTCTGTCACCTTACTCTTGCTACGGCTCACTCAGGCGTGAAGGGAGACTTTGGCCTGCGCTCTGAGCAGAGTAATGTGGTGGGTGGGTGTTCGGGAAGGGCGCCCACTGCTTGGGTCTCGGTGGTTTGGGGAGTGAGCAGCATAAGGTCCCCTGTGTCCCAGGACTTTGATTTGATGAGCGGCTGATGTATTGATGCGTTTTCTTGTTGGCTGATGTGTTGATACGTGTTCTTGTTGGAACATGTTACGCCATGACTGCCTTCAGGAAGCAGAGTGACGTCATAGATAGTCACAGCCCTGATGATGCTGTGTGTCTTGCAGGGGACAGACAACCCTAGCCGGGGATCTGGGACAGGCTCCTGCCTCTGTGACTTCCATGGACCCTTCAGAAAGTACATGTGTCCCTTCGGGCCTCAGTTTCAGAAGCCAGAACCCACGGGGTTAGACTTTGAGCGCAAGGTCCCTCCTGTCTCCAAAGTGACTGCCATCACGCCATCCGTCGCTCCTCGGTCCCTGAACTGACTTGGTCTGGCGGAGGTGCGTTTGGGGAGGGAGGGAGAGAAGGAGAAGTCTTGGTCAAATGAGGACAGATTGCTCCAGGGCATTGTGCTGAACTGGTTCCCCCACTGTCCTCTCCCCAAACAAACAGTGCGGGTCCGCTCGCTGGAGTAAAATCGTGTGTGCGTCAACGATGACTCAGCAGTGCACATGCGTCGAAGGCCTCGTTATAGCGCCTGGGCGTGTGCAGGGTCTGGAAGGAGCCTCTGCGTGTTCTCGTCCCCCAGACTTAGCAGCGACAATAAAAGGCAGGTGCGGAACTGTCTGTAACCCTGCGAAGGTGTGTCATTGTAGAGCTCGTGGCAGATGCTGGAGGGCATACTGAGGACTCCTCCATACATGGGGGCGGCTGCTGGAAGGTGTAATGGCAGACTCTGGAAGTCTAGCTCAGCTGTCAGTCATGCGTTTTAGGGCGGAGCCTCTAAAACGACTCAGATACAGGCCGACCTGGGAGGCCAGTCACAGGGATTCCTGTCACTGTGGTATTAATTAGATCCAAGTTCTGATTAGATCCAAGTTCCTTTTTTCCAGACTGGACCCACACGGGGCAAGTCTTCTGGGTTGTCCTTGTGCCAGCGATGACGTCACAGTGGGCTCACAGCCTCCTCTTCATCTTACCCCCCGCAGCTCTCTCCACATCCTGTCCGGGGCTGGCCTATGACCGTACAGCCTTTTAGGGGGACTGAGTCAGCAGATTCCTTCCCCAGATCATCTCTCACAGTCTTCGCCACAGCTCTGCGCTCTGTCACAGGGAGCATCTCCCGGACGCACCCAGGCCAGGCTGGCAGGTCCGGCTGCGTGTCCTGCCGGGCTCAGGCCGGCTTGGCTCACAGCTCGCCTTCCCTCCTACGCCACATTTCCATTTGAATGAGCCAGGGGGTCTGAAATCCCGAAGCCCTGGCATTGAATTTCCATTTTGTCGGATCCACGCTTCGAAGTCCAAGCAGGCTTTTAGGTGAGGGGAATTTATGTCAAAATGTATTTCAGTTGTCACCTCTTTAAATGCCACTAGGGGTTGAGTTTCGAAAAGGTTGGTGGCTCCGAGAGTCCTCCCCTTTTTCCCACACTCACTCTCTCAGGCTCACCTCCCTTCCCCCCACAGTTGGGAGAAGCTTAACGTTTGCACCTGTCACGTACGGATGAGACGGGATTCTCGTTCTGACGGCGTAGTTCGTAAAGCATGCTGCGGCCCCACACGCGTGTCGTCGTGATGGGGGGAGCTTTCGGGCGACCCGCAGGGAGCTTTCGGGCGACCCTCCCAACAGCAGGCAGCCAGAATTCTCCGTATCGCTTGACTCCACGTATTATAAAAGGCTCCTTGTTCCTGAGGCCTCGTCTTAAACGCCATTTCCCCCGGGACCCAGGGATGTCAGCCTTGGCCGCCTCTCCTGGTGGGACTCCCTGCTCCTTGCCCACCCACAGCCCCCTTCTGCCACGTCTCTCTCCCTGGTAGAGCCTCGCTGCGATTTATAATGAGGTGCGTGCCCGCGTCTGGATGCGTTTGGACGTCTTTCCCCCTGAGGGCAGGAGCACACAGCTTTTCTGTCTTGCCCCTATAGCAGCAGCCTTAGCAGTCGCGTGTTTTTGGGGGTGGAGGGTGAGGGGCGGGGTGGACACACGGGTGGACCGTCTTGGTGGGGGTTATACCTTCTGGTGCTGCAGAATTGTCCATCCTGCTGCAAACACACGTCGATTCTCCCGACAAGCCCCGGCTGAGAATTCTGGGGGAAGGCATCGTGCACGGCCACTTGGCGGTGAACTTTTCCAGAAACGTGTGATGGGAAGACGCATTTTCCATGGTTACCGTTCCCCGGCTTTTGTTGCATAACTCCTGTTCGAATCAGATACAGCATTTTCAAAGCTTGGGTCTCGTCTGATCTCGGAAGCTAAGCAGGGTCTGGCCTGGTGAGTACTTGGATGGGAGACCACCTAGGAAGACCAGGTGCTGTAGGCGTAAAAAATGAAAAACAAGGGATTATAATCTGTGAGGTCAACCAAGGGTTGTCTCGCCTAAAAAACATTAAAGAAAAGCTTGGGTTTCAGTATTAAAACACACACGTCACTTAAACTGTGATGACTGCAGTGCTGCCTTTTGGGGGCTTTCTGGCCGTAAAACAGGACCTTTAATCAGAAAGTTGAGTGTATTTGACCCAGAGCTTCTCTGTTGGTTTGAAAATATAATGTCACTGGGAACATTCTTGGTTGGGAGCTGTCAGAAGCTGCGTGCCTGTGAGCAGCGCCACTGAGACCCGAAGCCCCCAGTGGAAGCCACGCCCTCACTCAGCATCCCCTGGCCCAGACCCACGCTGACCTTCAGTTCCGCAGAGATGGGCAGGCGTGAGGGCTGGGGGTGCACGGGGAGCCGGGCGGACGGGGCTCGTGAGACAGAGGCCCCAGCCGCCTGCTTGTGAGGCTCGCCGGAGCCTGTTCCTTTCTTGCTTTCCCGTCTGCGTGCATTGTGATCTCGGCGAGACCCCAGCCTTTCTCCCGAGCGTGAAGGCGGCGGGAGCAGAGACTCGCCGAGTCTCTCCCTGCAGCCCCTGGGCAGCCAGGTCCCTCTCTCGGGCTGGGCCGGGTCCTTCCTCAGACCTCTCTGCTCTCACTGGGGGGTCTTTTGCCCTAACGCGGTGGTTTTTATGCCGAGTCTGGACCTGGGGGGCACCTGTGAAGCACTTGTCCGGATCTGTCACTTAGGGTGGCCCTTTGTGCCAGGCCCAGCCCTCAACGCCCCCCAGCTAAGGAGCGAAGCACCCTCCTCCCCGCTGGGGTTCCGTTTCAGATTTGAGTTACGAATTTGTTTTTGGGAAGAGTAGACGTGGACAGCTACTTAAAAATGCCACGTGCTGTGAGGACAGCTGTAGAGGCCAGCGTGAGGCCGTGGGTGGCGGTGGGGTGTGCCGGCTGAGGGGTGTGGTCACCGGGCAGGCGCGGGTTTGCCGTGTAAGTGACACCGTTGCCTGGAGGCATCTCCGACAGCTGCTCCGGATTCCAGAAATTTCTATTTAACATTTCATGAACACCCTCCTAGACTCTTCCCTTTTCTTGACAAAATGGTAATTGCACCAACTGTTTATTAAGTGTGCGCCTTCTTAGGGACCCTGTGCGAAGGGCTTAATATGCTTTGTGTCATTTCAGCCTGGTCACCCCAGGACCGAGGAGGTAGAACCCCCATTTCAAGAGCTAGAGTTTAAAGCCTTGCCGGAACCTACCCACACCTGGAGTGGATTCAGACTGAGCCAGGATTCAAACTCAGGACTCACTGGCCACGCAGTTATGACCTTTATTAACAAAGCAGAAAGGGAACCTCTCAGATCAGCCCAGGGGCTGCAGAGCTGTGGGGAAATTCTGTTACCTGCACCCCTCCTGCAGGTTCCGACCTGTGACTCGAAGCTCATGGTCGCACTTAGCCCTGGACTCGCTGAGGCTGTAAAGGTCAGAGCGGCTGAGGGGTGGTGGCCCCGGAACGCGGACGGGGGTTTGCTTGCACGAGGAGGAGGCGGCGCAGGGGCAGGTCCACATCTGGGGGGCGCGAGCATTTCCACGCA
>NW_006434828.1:1025228-1058176 GCF_000325575.1 Pteropus alecto
CGATCTCTTTTATGCGGCGGGGCGGAAGGGATAGCTCTTAATTTTAAGCCACGTTAATTGTGACATTTTAATAATGGAGATATTAACAAGCAGTTAATTTACAACATATATAAATAGAAGTTACATTTTTCTGAGCTATAATTAGCATAACAGGGAGAAATTGAAGCTCCAGGAATCCAAGTGATGTGCCTGAGGTCACACAAAGCGAGGTGGCAGAGCCTTGGTGGCGTGGCGGTCACTCAGCTTTCCACGCGGGGACCTCTGCACTGCTCTGCTTTCTGTCACAGGTGTGGGCTGGGCAGGTCACATGGCTCCGTCCCTCTTTCAGGTGGGGACACCAGGGATGGAGAGAACCGTGTGACCCAACCCAGCGTTGTGTTGCCGTTGACTTTGCCAGGACGGGTTCTCTGACCCCTGTCCACGCTCTGTCCACAGCGGCCCTTCCAGGGGCACTGGGTGGCGGTCTGGGTTCTTGCTCTGTTTTAGGCCAGCCCCGCCTTTCAGGTGAGGGTTAGTCCTGCTTCCCGACCTGGGCAGGGGGCCGACCACGGCGCCCCGTCCATGCCCCGGGCTCAGGGCGGGGTGACCGGAGGTGGTGGCTGCGCCTCCTGTTCCTCCCTGGCTTCGGAGCAGGGTGCAGAGTGTGCAGTGCCGCTGCCTCACAGCTCCCCCCTGAGCAGTCCTCACCCTAGACGGGGCTCACCTGTGAAGTTGTGAGACCCTCACGTGACGGAACGGTCGCAGGCAGTGACCTGCGGACAGCTGGTGACCGACAGCTGCGGTGCTCTGCTGCGTGCCTGTCCCATTATCCTGCAGCGGCACAGTGTTGCGACTTCCCTGGAAACTTCGCGTCGAGGGCGTATGCTTCGATGAGTTTTGGTGGAGGTCGCACCCAGGAAAACAGTCAAGGATCTGTGCCCGCCTCCCTAACGTCTCCCTGGCCGCCCTGTCCCCGCCCCGCCTTCTGCCCCCGATCTACTGACTGACTGTCACTGGGGGGTCTTTTGACATTTTCTAGAATTTCGTAGAAACGGGGCTCCTTCTTTGTGGTTTCGTCCAGTCCGTGTGATAGCTGCGAGATCATCCACGTCACTGCGCGCGGTGCTCCGTCATGGGGACTCGTCACCGTGGGCACTCGTCACCGTGTACCCTGTCGGTGGGTGTTGGCTGAGTCGTGTGCAGGACTCGAGTCTTACAGGTGCAGCTGCTGTGAACAGTCATGGACAGTTCTCCACGTGCTCAGGTGCTTCCATTTTTTGGGGGATCATCGCCCAGGAGCAAAGTGGCTGGGAGATCCGGTAGGTGCATCTTGAACTTTATAAAAACTGCCAAACTCTCTTCCGCATCGGCGGTTCGATCGTACCCTCCTGCCTGCAGCGTGCAAGCCTCCACTTTGGGTTTAAGTTCAGCTGCCTACTCGGCAGTGACTGGGGACAGCACCTGTCCTTTATGAAGAGGGTTTGGCCTCCGGGTCTCATGGGCTATGAGGGTCTTGTCTAACGGGTGGGGGTGGGGTGGAGGCTGTAGCAGGCCACAGGCTGAGGGGAGAGAGGCGAGACCCCCTCAGGGGTCAGGGAGCCCTCGGTGGAGGAGCCGTGGTCACGTGTGTTCACACGGGTGAAAATCAGACCTGTTCTGGGGTCTTAGGAAGTGACTGAAAATTAAACCTGTCCAGGTGACGTCAGAGTGGACTTGGAGTGGCCTCTGCAGCAAGCATGGGCGTGTGGCAGGCGGAGGCTGTCGGTGGACGTCTGGGGTCGGGTTCCTCCATATCACTTGGTCACCCTGGGCCTCAGTTTCCCCACTTGCCGATCCAAGTGTTTGGCCAAGATCGATGGTTCTTAACAGAGAGAGGGGCCAGTTTTGCCACCACAGGACATTTGGCGGCGTCTGGAGAAATTCGCATTTGTCACAGCTTTGGGGAAGGGAGGTGTACCTACCTGGCTTCTGGCAGGAGAGGACAAGGTGGCGCTGACCAGCCTGCTGTGCGCAGGGCCCAGGATCTCTGCTGCCCCCGGGTGCACCTCTGTGACCCCACCCAGCTTCCGACCGCCTGCCAAGGGTTACCCTGGCACGTGCTTCTTTCTCAGGTGGCACCCGGTGACATCCAGGACGTGTGTGTACCTGCCCTCTGGGACAGGTGCGGAAGGACGGCCGTCCCCCGGTCTGACACAGGCCGTCAGCGTGGGGCCCGCCAGGTGCCGCTGAGCCCCAGCCCGCTCCTCCTCCCTGAGTTTCCTGGGAGGCTGGCTCCCCACTGCGGGGGTGACTTTCCCCGGCCTCCCCAGTTGGCCGATTCCACCCAGACTGACGGGCTGGCAGCCCACGGTCAGGGCCGTCGTACCGAACCGCTGTGACTGAACCCCACGCGACTCAGGGGAGTCGCTCGCTCTCTGGCCACGGCGAACCCCCCGGACACTCCTGTGCGAAGCGTTGTGACAGCCCCGCTTTCTGGCGAGCTCCTTGCGGTTCTTTGACTGACAGGGTGGGCAGAAACCCCCGTGGTTTGCTCGGAGCGTGGGTTTCGCTCCCACAGAGCTTTTCGCAGAAGCCTCTGGGGTCCCGCCACTGCCGCGGGCGGGGGTTGGGGGGCGCGCGTTCCTCTGGGGCCATGTCGCTTTCACACGAGCCAGGTCACCTGCCCTCAGCCTCCGTCTCCGGGAAGTGAGGTGCAGAGTGAAATGCTGTTCTAAGTGCGTTGGACGTTGCCAGACACACGCCGTGCCCGTAGCAAGGGCGGGGAGCCCGGTAGCCCGGTCCCTCTGCCCGGTCTGGGGGCCCCGTTGGCCGCGTCGTTCAGAGCCGGCCACTCCTGGGCCTGCTCGGGGTCATCCCAGGCCAGGTTCGCACCCTTCACGTCTGGTCCGCAGCTGTGCCGGGCCTACCGCCCGTGCGCTTCTGGTTCCGACGTGGCTTTCGACGCCACACTATCTTAAAGGTTTGGAGTCACGAAGTTTGAAACTATCCGTGGTGTCGTCTCCCTCAGCCCCGTGTTCACAGCGTTCACGAAAGTCAGCCACGGGGGTGCCGTGGACGGCTGCAGGCAGGAGCACCCCTGGTCCTGCGGGGTAAGTTGGCCGGGGCACTGTGGCGTATTGGGGGCTGCGTTTCCTGTCATCGCTCGTTCACAGGGGTGGCCTCCCCCCTGCCACACACACGTGTTCCCTCCCCCCAGCCCTGCCTGTGCCTGGGGCCGACCCGGGGGCCTGTTCTTACAGACATCGGCCTTCAGAGCAACTGTTGTCAAGCCAGCCTGCCCCAGCCACCTGGACACTGTGAGGACAGGTGGCTGGCCCCTGTCAGGAGGTCTGGCGTGGCCTGGCGTGCTGCCCCCCGACATGGTCCCACTAGGGATGCTGCCCCCCGACACGGTCCCAGGTGCTGCTGGGGCCACCAGGCTGGGTACCACATTTCGGGAACTGCTGCTCCAGGGTCCCCAAACCTGGGTCCTGACAGCAGCGGTGTGACTGGGACGCGGCCGGGGGCACGGTCCTCGTTGGTAGGCGGCGCTCCCCGAGTGCCCGTGGATTTGTGGCATGTGGCACTTGTGAGTTTGGTCCATTCAGCAAGATGTTTAGTTCAGGAGCCAGAGGCCCAGCAGCCCATAGCCCCCGTGGTGATTCTTCTCCAGACTCGTCATGCTCTTCCAAATAAGCGATGTTGGAACTTTCCGGGTTTTCCCGGGGGGCCAGCCCCTGGGGCTCCGACAGGGCGTTTCACGAGCAGCTTCGCGGGTCGTGCGCGTCCCCTGCGTCTTGGGCGTGTGTGCAGCGAGCGTGCGTTTCTGTGGATGCAGTTGGGCGCACGTGGTCCTACCAGGTCCCGCCTCGCTGTGTGCCAGTGTGTCCGTGCATCTGTGCACAGATGTCCCAGGCCGCTGACAGGGTAGTGCACATTGGACAGCTTGGCTAACCCAGAAATAGATTTCAGAACAAATCCGGCCGGGCCTTGCCCTGCTTCAAAGCCTTTAATGGCTCACTGGGGCTTTCGGAATGAAGTGGAAATTCCCAGCCTCACCCCTAAGCCTCTCTAGACAAGGCACGGAGTAAATAAAGAAATGGAAATGCAGTTGCTTCCCTCAGCCCTTTGCAGTGGGCCTGCCTGGTCCTGCCTGTCCCCTCTGGCGCCTTCCCTGCAGATGGTTCCCCGGGGGCCACCAGGGCTCCTGGTGGTCCAGGTCCTGCCTCGAGGTGGGCCTCCCTTTTCCTAAGCCCGCTGATGCCTGTACTGCTCAGCCCAAGTGTCACCGCGCCCTGGCGGGCGTTCAGGTGGCTCCTGGTGGCCGTGCCAGGCGCGTGGCTCGTGCATTTTGTCTAATCGTGGGCTCATCCATCTCTCTCCAGGATGGGCTCACAGCACCCAAGGACTGTGGTCCTGGCACCAGACCCCAGTATCTCACGCAGGACCACTGTGCGGTGACAGTTCCACGGAGCTGACCGATTGGGAGTGGACCAGGCGGTGGCCTTGAAGGCGTCTGCCTTCGACGAGTTCATGTGTGGCCACGAGGACCATGTCTTATGTGTAACACACATTTGAGGACTCAAGTCCCCACAGAGAGGCTCACGGCCCTGGTGACCAGTCAGCGAGGCTGCATGCCCACAACTCTGAGGTCGCCATGGCTGCCATTTGGGGAATTTCAGAATTTAGGGTACTAAAACAAATTTCCTCCTAACTTTAGGTAGTCTTTAGCTCAGCATGCCGTTTTTGCCATTAATACCGTCAGAATTTGCTTCCCGTTTGAACAGAGGCGTGCTTAAACTGGTCGGTTTGGGTCCTTGGTTGAAAGCCTCAGAATCCCATTCTGAGTTGCTCAAGCCGACATGGAATTTAGCAGAAGGACGTCAGGTGACTCTGAGTAGGGGAGGCCGGCCTGCGGACCAGGTCTGGGGTGGATCGAACCAGGGCCACTGGAGGGTCCCGGGAGCAGGCCACAGTGGGCTGTGTCGATGGGGCCACTGTAGGGTCCCAGGAGCGGGCACACAGTGGGCTCTGTCCCTGGTGCCCTGCACATCTCTCCTCGGCCACCACCTGGATTTTCTGTTTCCAGAGAGTGTCTCACTTCCTCAGAATCAGCCACCCTCGGTCACCTTGACTGACAGCTCCATCAGGATTTCAGCAGAGAGAGGAGGGGCGGGTCCTCACGGGCTAGTTGAGAAACTGTCTCCAAAAGCCAGGGCCCTTGGTGCTGAGCAGGCAGGAGCCGTGCGGTCCAGCCCGCTGGGCAGTGGGCACAGGCTGCCCTGTCAGCATGAGACGCTCGTTGAGAGTCACGAGCCTGATTTCGTGCTTCTGCCGAAGTCCACTGTTTCCTGTGATCCTGCTTGAAAAAGTCTGGTTTCTGCGTGGAAAGTCAGGCGTATTGCAGCGTTTAAAGAGACCGCGATGGGTTCGTTGGTGACTTGACTCAGATACTCATCATGAAGACATGCAAGCTAATAAGCAGCTTCAAACATTTTGAATTACTTTTCATAAATAGAAGGGTGCAAACTAAGCATGCAGGGCTCTGAGAAAATGCCAGAGAGTGTGGCCTCGCGGGTCCTAGTGGAAGGGGTGCTCTTTAGAGTCGGGCAGCTGAGTGGCACGGCCGCACCAGGGCCTCCTGGTTGCCGGGAGACGTTGCTGGACTGCGTGTGGACTTGGTGACCGTCGTCCTGCAGATCGTGCTGGGTGGCTGGGCCACCTCCCCACAGGACTTGGGGGTGTCACTCCCGCCCTGCAGCTTTGCTGCCGCTGCCCCTGCAAACCGAGTGGCTCCCTCGGGCACACGCTCCCCTGCTCGTCCTTCTGCTCCCAGCCTTTCCAGTTAGAGCCGCCTGTCTTCCCAGCCCCGTGTATGTGCGTGCAAGCGCCCACCGAATGCCTGTGAAAGGGGCGCCTTTCCCAAGTGTGCGCTGTGCGCCTCGACCCTGGAGGGAGGAAAACCAGATCGCCACGCTCGCTCGTTCCTCCCCTGCCGCCCGGAACGTCCCTTGTGGTGTTTCTTGCTTCTGCTCACCGTGCAGTGTTCGCAGGGGCACCCACTGCAGCGTTTAGGGGGCGTCTGTGAATGAAAGCTGGCAGCGCACTTGCGAGCCGTGTGCCTGTGGGAGGTCGTCTGAATTCTGAGCCTCAGCGTCCCACCTTACTCGGAGGAAATGAACGTCGGTCCCTGGCAACCCCCGGACCGGTGTCTGGTCGGGCTCCTGTCACACCTGGAGATCCTCAGACAGATGCTCGTTGAGAGGATGCACGTTCTCTCTGCTCCCTCAGGAGACGTCAGACCTTCTCCCTGTTCTGGGGGTCCGTGGTGTGGGCGCTCCCCGTGTGAGAGCACGGTGTGGGGACTGCCCTCCCACGCCGGGTCCCGGCTGGGTGTTTGCCCTCCGTGACGCGGGTGCCCCGCAGGTCAGCCACGTGGGTGCTGTTGACGGTTGTAGGCAGGAGCACCCCTGGTCCTGCGGGGTAAGTTGGCCGGGGTGCTGTGGCGTATTGGGGGGGCTGGCATCTGCCCTGGCGCACTACCGCAGCCCGGGGCTCAGGCCGCAGTCACCGCCTCGCGGTTCCGGAGGCTGGGAGTCCGAGTCAGGTGTCAGCGGCGTGGTTCCCCTTGGCCCGCCGTGGACGCCTTCTCCCTGTGTCCTCACGCGGCCCTTTCTGTGCGTGTGCGTTCCTGGTGTCTGCGCACACGGGTGTGGCCGTAGCTGTGATTACCTCCGTAAAGACCCCCAGACTCAGCCACGTTGGGGTTAGGACGTCATTATATGCATTTTGGGGGCGGGGAGCACAACACAGTTCAGTCCCTGACGGTGTCCTTCCCTGCCCCCTCCTCCCCCACAAAACACGTAGGTGGTTTTTGAGGGTTCTTGTTGCTACGGCATCGTGTGCTATTCATCCACGCAGGTTGAGCTGGTGTCACGTGCTGCCAGGTGGCTGGGCGGTTCGGCCGTTGACGTGCAGAGGGGACAGAGCCAGGGACAGTGGGTTTCCGAGCCGGACCCGAGCTGTTTATTTTCTGCCTATGTTATAATTTATTCTTATAGTATCTTTATTTTGTAGCATCTTTTTTATTAGATATGAAGTATTTAACTGTACTTATAATACCCATATTTTTATATGTTTATTGTGATTTTATCTTAATTGAGATTGCAGAGGCTAATTTTTAATGGGAAAAGGTAATAACAGTGAGGTTAGCTATTTTATAAAAATGTAAAAAAGTGTGTTTAGAGCAAAGCAGTGTTTTAAAAAAAATATGAAAGAGATGATGAAAAAATATAAAATTTGGTTAAAAAATGAAAAGTAGAAACGATCGTTGGCAGCAAGGCCGCAGCCCCCGACCGCCTCCGCGGGTCCCAAGGTTGCTGCTCGCTGGCAGATATGGCGATGCAGGTCAGCGGGGTGCAGGCAGGGGCCCACCCCGCAGCCCGCACTGTGGCTCGGCCCAGAAGCCACGTCCGGAGGAAGAGGGGAAGCTGGCCGCGTCCCGAGCCCTGGGTCTGTTGTGCTGCCGCCTACCTTGTCTCTGGCATTTAGTCCAAGCAACAATGACCTAAATGTTTATACCGATCGATGGATTGATCGGGTCATGTGAGGAGTCGCCAAACCCGGCTCTGGGCAGTCTGAAGCCTCTGAACGCTTTTTGAAAAGGGTTTCGCTGAAGCGTTTTAAAGGCGGCAGAAGTGCGGAGCGCTCCCAGCCCAGATCCCACGCCCCAGATGGTGTCCGCCCAGACTCTGTGTGAGTGTGTGTGTCCCCCCCACCCCTGGAATCCGCTTTGATCTGCGGCCTGAGGCAGACGTCAGGACAGGATGGCAGTGCGGGTCAGCTGGTGTCCACTGTCTGTGCAGCGAGCTTTGGGAGTGGCACAGGCATCCAGAATATCCCTTCAGCTGTGCTCTGTGTAGCAACGAGGAGGAAGATCTCAGGCAGATCTGAATGTTTTAATAGGGGCACGGCACACACAAACCAGGGGAAGAAAAGAAACGCTTATTCACATTTTGAGTCCTCATAATAGCGCCCTCCCTGTACCGTAAGCCAGCGGGTGGGGGCGTGGCTCTCAGTGACCAGGGCCCCACGTTCTGCTCTTGGGCACATGCGGCGCCTGCAGCCGAAGCGCCCCTGCCCTTGGGCCTCATCCGCAGCCGGAGCAACAGGAGGCTACGGCCAGGTGGCCCCGGCACCATTGAGAACAGCAGAATTGTCAGACCAAAATAAACCTGGACGCGTTTGCAATCGGTAGTGTCGATGACAGTGGTTTGCAGAGTATGTGGCACGAACTGTTAGTTAGCTTACATTTATTAGTTGGTTTGATCCTCACAGCAACTCCGAGATATATATGTAATTCCCAATTTTAAGATGTGGAAACTTGAGGTTGAGAGTGTCAAAGGATGAACAGTTCACCCACCCCCACCCCGGAGACAGTCTGATGATGTGCATAGAAAACATAGAAGTGTGTGTGTGTGTGTGTGTGTGTGTGTGTATGCGCGTGTTCCATGTGTATCTGTTGTGTGTATAGAGTGAAGAAACAGTTTGAGCTTGATCTCTTCGAAATACTTTCTAAGTCTTACAAAAATTCAAGTACATAGAAAGTACATAAAATAGCATGGTACCTTCCCAGATACCCCTCAGCTAGCTCTAATAATTACCAGTCCATGGCCAGTCTTATTTCCCCTGCCACCTGCCAGTGTATTCTGATGCAAGTCCAAGGCACCCTATCATTTTATGCATATTTCAGTGTCCATCTCGAAAGGACGACAACGTAAAAATAAAAGCGCACGTGACCACATGGCCAGTATGGCCCTTAAGCAATGAACGGTTCCTTAACAGTATCAAATACCCAGTTCGTGTCCAAATCTCTAGTTGTCTCAGGAGCGTCATAATCGTTTTTTCTTGAGTTTGTTTAAATCAGGATCCAGACAGTGTCTACACAGTGCAGTCAGTCGGCTGACGCGCCGTCTGAGTCTTTACCGTGTGGGTTCCACAGCCGCTTTCTTCCCCGGAACGAGATTTGTGAGCGAAGCTGCGTTGTGTGTCTTGCGGTGTTCCCTCGCCTGGATTTTTTTTTTGACCGTATCCCCTTGGAATTGTCTCACGTGCCCCTCTGCTCCCGTGTGTTCTTGCGGGTTGGGTTTTGGAGCAGGTTTGGGTTTGGGTGTCTGGACCCCGGTCCTGGCTTCCTGGGCGTGGCCGGGTCCCGCGGGAGGGGCGTGCCTTCTGGTTGTCTTTCCGCGGGCCTCAGCAGCCCCTGTGGTCGGCACCGTGCAGGTGTGCGTAGGGCTTGCAGAACGGAGATTTTGTACTTCCGTACCTCCTCCTTTCTGGGTTGCGGGAAGCCGAGGGGAGGAAGGTGTTTCTGTCCCTGTGCACGTCTGGCCTGTGTCCACCCCTGAAGCGTTGTGGTTGCCGGTGCGTGACGAGAAGGGAGCAGTTTTCTACCTGCTTGATTTTTAGTGCCTGAGATGCGCTCCAGACCTGCGGTGGGATCACTGGGCGCCAGCTCCAGGGAGAGGCGTCCCCGTTCCCACGTTCCTGCCTGTGGTCATCCTTTCTATGAGCCAGTTTGAGCAGTGTTGTTTGCCACTCAAGGAAGAAGCAGCAGGTGTTTCTCCAGACACAGAGCAGGCCGTGCTGGGTGTCACAGAGAGGAGGCACCGTGGGTGTAGCCCGGGAGGGGGCAGTCAGTGGCCAGACGGCCTTGATGAGTGCCCCACTGGCTGCAGTGTGACCTCAGCAGGCTGTGGGCTGCATCCTGCGTCCCCCTCCACCGGATGGGATGATGCCGGCCATTGCTTGAGTCGCATGGTGAGTGTCGAGGGGGCAAACCACCCAAGGGCCTGCCACAGTGCGCACACTGCTTAATCCGTGTTTACAATTTACAATTACCTTGGTTGTCATGGAGACACCACTGTCACGTGACATGTGGCTGAACTTGAGTCCCGGTGGCTAATGCAGCAGACCCTGAACCCAGTGATACCCACGGACATGGGTTCTGATTGGATGAATCTCCGTTTTGCAACCCCATTCAGGATGAATGGGCGATGCTGGGGGAGGAGGGCGGGGAGCGGGGAGTGGGGAGGAGGCCACCAGCTGGAAATGTAACTTTTGGTCTTGTTTTGCTGTCCCCTTTGGCAGTGAAAGTACAGGGCAGTTAGGAAACTGTAGGGTCGTGGGGATAAAAGTATACATTTGTATCGAGGCTCAAACCAGTGGCTACAAAGCCGCAGCCTCTCAGCTGAGAATGAGAGGGAGGAGGGGGCAGGTGGACAGTCGCTGCGACCAGCCAGCACAGTCAGCATGACCCCGCCCACCCGCCGTGCCCCGGACCTTCTCCCAGAGGACTGGTTGGCTGTGCAAGCCTCACCTTGCCCTTGGAGTACACGTCCTTGTCACCCGAAGCGGGGACGTAAAGGGTCGTGACCGGGAAGCCTGCGGAGCCCGGTGCTGCTCCCTGGGCGGGGGGGGGCTGCACCTGTAGCGAAGGAGGGTAGTGGGCACCACGCCTCGCCTGGCCCGTCTTGCGCCCAAAGTCACGGGAGGAGGGGACTCTTTGGGAATCGGGCATCTTTCGGGTCGGTTCTTGCATTTTGCTGGCTAACTAGGTGTTAAATTCTAGATAGACTAGTTCTGTGTACAGATTCTAGGTAAAATGTCTCTGTTGCAAAGTAGGATTTTTCATGAAAAAAGCAGCTTTAAAATGTATCCTGTATTCCTCCTTAGTCTGCAGGGTACGAATGTCACCTTAAAATGTCATGGCTGAATTTCTTAAGGTGAGTTGCTGGGACGAGCATGAAATTTAGCCAAGAAAATCGAGATTGGTCACTTTCACCTACTCTTTCTTCTTTGGGGTGGTACTTTCATGTTAAATGCGTTACATCAGCGGCTCCTTGGAAACTTGAGATACCGATTGATCGTTGTGGAGAAAGACGGCCGATTTATAAAGTGGGTCAGCGGAGTGGGAGTGCATCGCGATGGCTGCTTTCCAAAGTCAAGGCCACTCCGGCAGGTGAATGCAGAGGCGGAGCAGGTTGGCGATGCCAGCCGGGGCGCCAGCTGCGGCGGGTGTCCTGGGGGGCGGGGAGGCCTCCCGCGCAGCCCTGGTGTCCTGTCTGTCCCCTCTTAGGGCCTGGCTCAGGCATGGCTGCTGCTTGTGCTTAGAATTCATCTCTGTGTGCTTGGGAACTGCGAATTAGGTTTTTATTTTTACAGCGAGAAAATCATTTGAGAACGTAGAATGTTCCTCTTATGATCCTGTTACATAAAATGATTTACGTTTAAAAAAAAAAAGCCTTTTGTGAATAAGATAGGATAACAAGGAATGAATTGTTTGAAGAATGAAAATCCCCCCCCAAAAAAAATAAAGCTTACAAGCGGTAGGAGCTTTGCGAGATTATTGTGCCTGAACCACGGGATGGCGTGTAAAAGGCCATCACCGCCCCGAGGGTGGAAATTCGAGACATGGTTGCTTTTTCAGGTTGAGAATAGTTATGATACTTAATATGCCTAAAAGTTAAGGGAACACTTCTCTGAAAACATAAGTGAATGTGGGTTGAATTTTGGTAGAGATTGTCCAAAAAATTAGACCGGCAAACTTGTCTGTACGGAATGAAGCACCAGAACTGACATGGGCTTTGGTTTTGGGAAGCTGTTCTCTCCAGAATTCTGGGGTGCTGGGGGGCCACTCGCCTTCCTTCTGTCATGGAGACACTCACACTCGGAGACTCCGTGAAGCTATCAGGCGATCCTTTTACAAGATGTGTTCATTGTAGGATTATTGAGAGAGAGGGAAAAAAGCCCATAACCTAGCATTTTAAGATGCATTGTTTAGGTGTTTGCCATTTTTGTGTAGACATTCAGATGTCCTTTGGTGTGCCCCGTTCGTCACCCCTGGCGGCATGACTGGAACCTGGTCACCAGTTGGTGTCTGGGTGGTCCTTTTGGGTGGGCGCTTCTTTGTGACGGTTGGGTGGCTGTTCTGGCAGACTTTCCTTCAGTGAAAACAGTGTGTCATTGCGTTGGCTCAGACGGTTTGCAGCAGCTTACCCTGCGGTGTGGAGAAGGGTCTCCCCGTGCCCAGCCCCGCGCTCCGGGGCGTGCGTGTCGGGGGGCGGGGCGGGGCGTGGTGGGACGCCCTTTCTCTGTCCGGCTGCCGGTCCGAGTTCGTCCTTTCACCCCAGCAGGCCCGGGGGACAGACTGCCACCTACACGGCCAGGTCCTGCCCGCCGGCCACCTGCCCCCTCCGCCAGGGCTTTGTGTGTCTTAGGCTTTAGAGGGTTATGGATTATGGGCTCTGGGCTGACTTCGGGCCTGGAGTTAGAGAGTGACATGGAGAAGTGCCCCAAACTCTGGGGAAAGTAGCGGCCCAGCGTGGGAGAGGTGGCTGAGGGGGTCATTTTCATGTCATCGGTTGGCCCGTCAACACGTGTGCACGCCCACCTCCCGCAGGACCGCTGGGGTCCCAGGCCTCGCGCCTCTCCCCTGTGATCACTAGCTTTGTTTGCTTCCGAGGGCCATGGGGGTCCCGGCTCCTTTTCTCGGGACCAGGAGTGGCCCCGAGCCGCCCTCCTGTGGCCTGGCAAGATTTTAGGCCCCATCCGCGGTGCCTCGTCACAACTGGAACACGGGTCCTTTCTTACCGTGGGAAGCGACTGTTGTCCGTTGTCCCCAGAGAACTAGCATTTCCGACCACCTGCCAGAGGTTGCTGTGCTGGTGGCTGCAGTCGGTACGATTTAATGATCTTCTACCGTGTGCCAAGAATTTCATGTACATCGGCTGCTATTAAAATAACCTACAGAGATTCACATTCTTATGTCCTTGTCAGGACTAAGAGACTCGGAGAATGTGAACCCCACGTGAGGGCCCGCAGGTGAGTGAAGAAACCAGGTTTGGTACCAGGCGTGCCTGACTCCAGAGCCCACAGGTGGGGGCAGAACTGGCAGGAGCTGCAGAATGAGCAGGTGTGTCCGTGGGACAGGGGACGGCCGTGCACAGCCAGCACGAGACTGGTCATCAGCTCCCGGGGGTTGGGACGCAGTGCTGGAGCGTGGCAGCTGCGCTCAGCTCCCGCTCTGCAGAATCCGGAGCGGGAAGGGAGAGCCTCCCTCTGTGCTTGTTGATTATTCCTATAACGTGCTCCGTCCCCAGCTGTGTGGTCCCCTCGTATGAGGCGCACACGTTTGCAGGTAAATCTTCTTTGGGACCGTCATGTATGTCCTGCGCTTGGCCTGACTGTCGGTCAGGGCTGTGGGCAACGTCAGAAGTAGAGGCTGAGCAGCCAAGGAGAGACGTGGAGCCAGGCAGCCCCGCACCCGGGGCCGGGCCAGGTGCAGGCTGTGTGCGCCTTACCCGGTGACGGGGCTGGGCTTTGAGAACACCTGTCCTCCAGGGACCTTAGAGCAAGGCGTTCTGCAGCCTTCCAGTCCAAAGCCTCAGTGTGGCCGTGGGGTCAGGTATGGCTGGGGAGGCAGGAGTCAGCACCCAGGCACCGGGACGAGGAGGGGCGGGGTGGCCTGCTGTCTCCTGCCTCTTCCCTGAGTTAAGACATTTATCCATCACCCCTTGAAGCTGACGGAGCTGGAAGTCTTGAAGTTTCTGTTGAAGAAAGGGTGGTAAATGGGACGGAGGTGTGAAGTCCCTATTCCAGTAAACCCACCATAGCGCTGCGAGGGACGTGGGCGTCCCAGAGACGCAGCTCCATGAGATTCGTTGCCAGGTGACTCACCTGACCTTGCTTCTCTGCCCGACTCTGCCTCTGAACTGCAGGCAGGAGCCCCCGCCCTGAGAAGTGGGTGCCTCCGCGAGGCTGGACCCCGGCAGCTGCTTGTGTAGGTTTTAGACTTTCAAACAGGAAGAAGAGAAAACAGGAGAACAGGTAGAGTTGATCACAAAAAGGAGAATTTGCAGAAAACGGTTTCAGTGCTTTTTCTGATTATCAATGTGTTATGTGCTCAATATAGAAGTGGGAAACCGTAAAGAAGAAAAAGAAGAAAAATCATCATTTTTCCACCCGGAGGCGACTCCTGTTACTCTGGGGAGGTTTCCTGTTTTTCCCACCTTTGTGTTTTATGAGAGTTCGAATGCGTCTCATACACAACGGTGTGTCCCATTTTTCCTACTTAATCTTGGTGTCAGTGACATTTTCCTGAGTTTTTACCTTTTCACCATCAGTTGTTTTTAATGGTTACCAGATGGCCAGTCATGTGGATATGTTAGAATTGACTCGTCCCAAACTAGATTATTTAAAAAAAGTTTTCGAGATCTTCAAATAAAAAAAAAAAAAAGACAAAAGTTGATGTTTCGAAACAGATGGAAAGGAAACCAAGACCCCTGCCCCAGTTTGCCTGGGCACAGCGTGGCCTGCGTGCTGCTCCCTCCTGGAGCTGCTGAGTGGCCGCCGTGACCCTCGGCGGCAGCCATGAGCTGCCTGGTCTCCCTGCGACCCGTCGCCTCTTCTGTAAGTCGGCAAACACGGGCCTCGGCCTCCTCGGTTCGATGGTGTCGTCGGTGCTTCGGACCAGCCATGGCGACGTTTGGAGGGGGAAAAGGGAAACCTGTACTGCAGCCGACACGCGGGAGGCAAAGAGGGGGTGCGGTGCCAGTGAGAGAGAGTGAGGGGCGGCAGACAGGCCGCGAGCAGGTTCGTGGGCACGAGGGGTGTGTGGACTTGCAGCCGATGCTGGATGTCTCTGTTTTAAACAGAATTATTTTTCAGTCTGGTCCCAGTCCGTTAAAAATCAGAAATGGCCAAGTTCATTAAAAGCCGCAGTCAGCCGCGTTTTGATGAAAGAGGTCTTGATTTTCTTCTTTTTAGAATTAATGAAGATTCAAATGTTTGTGGCAGGCAGGAAGTCAAGCGGATTTTAATAGGAAATTATGTAAGAAAGCTTAATGACCAGTGTCTCTGGTGCGGGCCCGCTCAGAGCCGTCTCCGGGAAGCGTGTGCATCCGCCGCTCATTAGTTCGTGGCGTTCACGTCACCAGTGCACAGGAGCCTGTCGGATAATTAGGAACTGGGTGGCATTTTG
The DNA here is from genome assembly GCF_000325575.1 of Pteropus alecto. NCBI lineage: Eukaryota > Metazoa > Chordata > Mammalia > Chiroptera > Pteropodidae > Pteropus > Pteropus alecto. Next base: position 1,040,227 of record NW_006434828.1, read on the forward strand.
TGCTAAGGATCAAAACACAGTTTTCGCTTGGAATGTCGAGCGAAATTACTTTCTGGCGGAGGTTAAACGCGTGGCAAGCTTCCGAGTCCCGGTTTTGAAACCATCATCTGGGCTTTACGATGCTTTGCGGCCTTCGTTGTTTGGTCTTTTGCTCTAATGAACAGGAACACTCCAAGTGGCACTGGGAGGGAGGCCAGCACGGGGTCGGCGTTGGGGTTTTCTCACGCGTGGGGAGTGTCGGCTCTGTCTGGCTGCCGCTCTCCCCTCGGCCACCCCCGCCCCCATCCATCGGGCTGGTGGTTTTGTCTCCAGAACCCGTGTCAGCTTCAAGGCCATTGCCTCTTCTGGTGGATGCTTGAAACGTAATGTAATCAGACGCTTATTTACGCACACACTTGTGCTTACGTCGTGTTGGTTTGCTCGCGCGTGCCCACTGTCGATGGTTCCCTTAAACCCCGGGTGCCCTGTGCCTCAGTTTCCTCCTCCAGTAACACAGGGAGGATGGTGGTGCCTCCTCGGAGCAGGTTGGGAAATTCAAGTACAGTCTCTGTGCCCCTGCTCGCGGCAGCCCCCTGCACAGAAAAATGGCCGGCGGCGTCGGCCATCTAATCTCATTCGTAAATCGATGCCGCATTTTGTTTTAACCTCATCTGCCTTGTTCTGGGTTCCTTGGATGAGCTGCCAGTTGGAGCATTTACCTTTTCTCCGAAATAGTACAGAGAAACCCAGGCAAGTGACAGGGGGAAGCAGATGCCAGGCTCGAGGGAGCAACCCACGGACGCTTCTCCCTGCCCGATCGCCCATCCTCCTCCACGAGGATCCGGGCCGCGTGCGTGCAGGTGGCGAAGGACCCGCCTCCCGGGTGAATGCACGTCCGCCCCGGCGTGCGGCTTTCTGGAGTCGAGGCCACGCTGCCTCTGCTGGCCGCTGTGCCCCGATTTCTGGCCTTCGCAGGAGTCAGCGCGTGCAGGAGGGGGCTCGGCGGGTCCTTCAGCGCTGCCCCCGCTTCATCTGCTGCAGGCTTGTCACCGCGCGCACTTCCAGGTAGAGCTGACTTCAGGAAAAGGCAGGACTGTGATGAGCACGTTTATTGAAGAGGGTGTGGAGGTCGCGGGCGCCGACCCCCGCTCTGTCAGGTACTCCTAAATGCAATTAGAAGTCAGCCGTCCCTGCGCCTGGAGGCTCGGGCGGAATTGATCTCGGGACAGCGTTTTGGGTTTAAATGCCACATGAAATGGCTGTGTCTCCTCTTGATCCTCCCCTCTTTCTGTTCCTCGCGGCGGGTGGCAAGGCGCGGTGTCGTGGCGGAAGGTTTGCTCAAAGGCCCCGGGGGCCGGGGCTGGGCCGGGCCAGGCATCCCCCGGCGAGGCCTCGGCCCGGAGCTCGAGCCCTTTCATGCTCTTTGCTGTTCGAGCCTCGCACTTTCATTTCTGCAGAAAAGGCTTTCCGCTGCCTTGAACAAAACTTGTATTTTCATGCCTAATAAGTGAGTGTGCGTGACACACAATGAGCTCGGAGAGTCGAACGTGGAGGCAGGTTCGGCGGGGGGACGCTGCCCACGCCTGTCTGCACATCCGGCAGGCAGCAGCTTTCCAGAACCTTCCCCCGAGTAGGGGCTGGGTTTGGAGCCCAGGGCCCGGGCTTGTTGGAACTCTCGCTCTGACCCCAGAGGCCTTGCGGGCGTGTCCTGCAGGACCGTGCCTTTGCTTCGTCTCTGTTACGAGCGTGTCCCTGAATGAGCCCTAAGTTGCTGTGTCGCATTGCATGTCCCCTTGCTGGTGACCCTTTTCCCCCATGAAGAATGAATAATCCCCATTTCCTTAGCGGAAGTCCTAGTCATCTTTCAAGGACAGATCAGACATGTAATTTTCCATGAGCATGACCCCCGTTGGCCCCCTGGGGAGAGGGGGTGTCTGCCTTTCCTGTGACCCTGCCTCGTTTCCTTACAGCCCAGCTACGTGGTGCTCACTGTGTGTGCATGCACTTGTGTGCACAGCGGGTGTGTGAGTGCACAGGCGTGCACGTGGGAACGTGTGCGCGCATGAGTGTGTCTGAGTGTGCACACACGGGCGCATGCGCGTGTGTGGGGACACGTCCCTCAGACACTGGCGCCGTGCCTGGTTCCCCTTGGCCCCCGCACTGTGCACTTTGGTGCTTGTTAACGTGCGGCGCTGAGCACGTGTTTGTGCTGAATCGAGCTCCACCTGCAGCAAGAGCGTTCACACTTAAGTGTCCTCACTCCCCGCGGCTTGGTTCTCCTTGTTTAGCTGTGTCTCCCTCCCAGCATGACAGACTCAGCTCCCAGCGTCTCGGAGGGTGAGTGGCACTGGAACCTGACTCGGTTATTCACTCTCGTGCAGCAGGTTGAGTGGCTCCCATGTGCCGGACCCCTGCCAGGCGGTGGGGGGTCAACAGTGAACAACACAAGCACAGGCTCAGCCTCCTGGAGCCAGTGCGTGTGGGTAGGTGGAGGACACAGACTGACAGGATTCAGTGAAACACAAGAAAGATGTGAGCCACTAAAAGGCGACATGGAAGGCATGTAGCAGGGAAGGGTGTGAATGTGCGGGGTCGGGGCTGAAGGCAGAGGGGCATCACGGAAGGCAAGGCTGGCAGGGGCACCTGACCACACACCTGGAGGGAGGGAGCGTGGACGGATGAAGGTGTCTGGACGGGGTAGTGGGAGCTTCTGGGCAGAGCCCTGAGCAGGGAGGGGCCTCGAGGTCTTCAGGTGCCGAGGGAGCTGGAGGGGAGAGGGCCGACGACTGAGCTCAGAGAGGCAGTGCGGCCAGAGGCCCCACGTGGGCTGAGTATGGAGCACCGTGGTTGCCGCCCAGCTTGGACGTGCCGCTGTGCTCCCCGTGCCTGCCGCGTGTGAAACAGGAGAGCTCTGAGGAACGGGCGCTCTCCACGCGAAAACTGCCACTTCGATGCTGATCGTCATCACCAATGTTACTATTGCTGAACCCGTGGGAGCTTTCAAGTTCAAAAACTCTGAGTCCAGTCTAGTAGTTATCCCAGCAGTTGAGATGCCACGGGCTGCGTGCGGGTCATGAGTGTTTTAAGGCCAGAGTTGCTGAGTGAGGTCTGAGGGGTCATTGCTGAAAATCACTAGTATTTTGTGGTTTTTCTTTTGCTTTCCTTTTTTTTTCCCTGCATGGCATTACGTCAGCCACATTAAAAAATTTGCACCTCTGTCACCAGAAAAACTGGCCTGTTTTCCCCTAAGTAGCAGGCCCAAAAGACCTTTCTCATATTTCGTACCAGCCATACCCAGTGGCTTCCGGTTAGCTCTTAATTCATGTTTTCCTGCGGTTGCTAACACACCCGACCTAGTCATAATTGTTGCACATTCGAGATGGAAGCTAAATCTCAGCTTATACCCTGCTCCCTGGAGATAAATTCAGAGAACAGCTAAAAAGCCGAATCTGTATTGTGTTGTTGAAAAGAAAATAGGGTTATAGGCTTACTCGGTGCCTTTTGAGTGTTTGTGGTTGTACAGATCGGTTTTTGGCTGAAGCACATCGTGCCTTATTTTCGTGGGATGAGAATCACTCCATCCCAGAATGCAGTGGATTATACGCACACTGCCTGAGGAAGTGCGGGTCTCTCTCCCAGGCTCGGGAGGCCGAGCCCCAGCTGTTGGGTGTGTGTGTGAGCGTGTGGACATGTGCACACCTCCGCACAGAGGGTGTGCGGGGGGTGGGGGCGTCGCTCCTAAGCCCAGGGGTCCCGTTCTCTGGACGTCCTCTCTGCACAGGGTTCCACAGGCCGTACCGTCGCCTCGTGCAGTGCGTGGAGCAGATTGTCGCCTGGCGGTGCCTAACACGGCAGGAGCCTCTTGGTGCAGACGGAGCCATTTCAGGCTGTCAGTCCCCCGGTCCGTCCCCTTTCCTACCTTCTCATCGGACGGTTCTCTCCTCTGGACACCTTTTCCTCGGCACGGTCATTTTTGGAGTGTGTATCCCAGAGCAGGACGGAACACCCGGTGGGGTAGAATCGGTACTGTAAGGAAAACAGACAGGACATGCGTTTTTTCAAGCTTCCTGTTATTACTTTATTCTAGCATTTTAAACCAGTTTTTCCTGGTGAGAGGCAGAAAGGAAAAGTTCGTCTTGGATCTGTAGCATCGACGAGTTTTTAAACCATTTATTGTTCACGGCAAAGCAGCAGCCGCATTCTTGCACACCGTAAACGTCCAGATACCGTCAGGTCACACAGCGTGGCGAACCAGTGCCCCACCCGCCTTTTCCGCTTTGAAACTCATGGTCTCCGTGGCGCAGAAGACCCCGCAAGGCATTGGGCAGTTGGCGTGCAGACGGCCAGCTGCACCTGACGACCTGCTCTTTGTGTAATTTCCCCTAGGAAGATGGGTGAGGAATGTGCCCTCCTGTGGCCGAAGCCTACGGATTCCCTCCGCCTAAGACCCGCCATGGAGAGCGTGGAGCAGGGACAGCGCCTGGGGATCTAGGCCGCGCCTCGCAGCCGGCCTCACGGGGCTTTTTCTCGTTTGACCTCACACTCGCTCTTGAGCTGTGGGGGTGGGTGACAGATCGCGTCCCTGCCCAGGGCTGCCTGGGGAGGGGCAGGACGCCGGTCTCCGGCCCCCCGTATTTGGTCCACTTCAGGGTGTTGCGCCGCCTCTTGTCGAGTGGGTATTTTTCCTGTCGCACGCGGGTTTGTGAGTTTTCCCTCCGGCCCCCTCCCCCTGTTCCGTTACCGGGCGGGAAGGAGAGACTAAGGTGTGAGCTGTGTCTGTCGCTGCAGCAGCCCCAGAGGTGCCGAGCTGCGGGGCACAGGGGAGGGAAATCCGCCCTCATCCTCGACTCTCCTTCCGCGAGTCGATCGTTCCAGAGAAGGGCGTCTGAGACGGACGATGCCGCCGTGATAGCCGTGCGGCCGCTCTGGCGAGTCTCGGTCCCAGCTGCCCGTGTAGGGGTGTGAGACGGTGGGCGTGAGCGAAAAGGAAGGGCAAACGGGGACACGCAGATTTCTTTCCCACGGGGATTTTGGGCCTAGGACGTTAGGGCTTTCAGTCCAGGGCCAGGAAGCACCCAGTGCTTGTCATTAGCCCTAGGACATTAGGGCTTTTAGTCCAGGGCCAGGAAGCACCCAGTGCTTGTCCCTGGGATCCGCCTTGGTCCCCCCGGGTCGCTGTTCAGGGTGACAGAGCTGTGGACTCTCAGTCCCGCCTCCTCCCCCAGGGTCCTCAGGAGCGGGGAGTGGGCAGGGGGCAAATGGAAGCAAGTGGGGACACGTCCTTTCTCATCGGCCTCCCTCTCCATCATTTGCTCTGTTTTCGTTGAGGAGAGAATTTTTATTGAAGGATGTTTTTCAAGGCCCCAGAAAGTCTCCGCTTACTCTCTGGAAGTACACTGTCTTCGGAGGGGGAGAACACCTCTACAGCAGCGGTCCCCAGCCTTTGTGGCACCAGGGACTGGGGCTCCTATGAGGATCTAAGGCCTGAGGATCTGAGGTGGAGCTGAGGTGCTGATCCTGGCGCTGGGGAGCGGATGCAGATACAGATGAAGCTTCCCTCCCTGGCCCGCCGCTCACCTGCTGTGCGGCCCGGCTCCTAACAGGGCCACGGACCGGTACCAGTCCATGGCCCCAGGGTGTTGGGGACCCCTGCTCTATCAGACCTTCTTACAGGGTCTGAGAGATGAGACGGTGAGCAGACCTTTGATGGATTAAAATGGCACGAAGAGAGACCATCGTGAAGGGAGGAAGTACAGGCGGACACAGTTGTCTGTAGACAGCATGTTTGTCCGCGGCCTGCCCCGGGCTGGGGCAGCATAAAGAGTGAGGAGGATGCAGTTCCGGACTGGAGCGTGAACTTCATGGAGAAATAGTTGACTTCTGGCCCTTCGGGGGCATAGACTCCAAAAGGGGCAGATTTGGAGGGAGGTTCACGGCCATTTTTCACCCTGCATGTTCATGTGGTCGTTCAGTTGCTTGAGCAAAGTCTAGATGGACACAGACTTAAAGATAATTTATTTAAGAAAAAAAAATAAAAGTAATACTTACTCATGGTTAAAAAGAGTATAAATACTGAAGTCGTTGTAGTTAATGTCCTTTGGAATATTCCAGAAGTTTTCCATTCACATAGGCGTGTGTCTCTCACCCGAAAGCACTGAAGCACAGTTGTTCTGTTCGGCGGTCACGGCTGGACAGGGCGCTGCGTCAGGACACTGCACACTTACCCCAGACGGGGATGAGCGCGACAAAGGTGTCCCCGTGACGGGTGGTGACGTGAAGGCCAGCACGGCCCCCCCAGCCGCCCTGTCAGGTTCCCCACAAGCCTCTTCTCGATCTACGCCCCCCGCCCCCCGTAACCGCTGTCCCCAGTTTCCTGTTCATCATTCCTTCCTCTCACTTACAGTTTTACCATGTGACACGTGTGGCCTTGAAGTGGCTCGCTCAGTTCTGCCCGTTTTCGTGAACTCCACGTAACTGTAGTTTGTCCGCGTGTGGCTCTGCGACTTGCTGTTTTGGCTAAGCACCCTCTCTGTCCCTGCGTCTGTCCCTGCGTCTGTCCCTGCGTCTGTCCCCGTGTCGTGACGACACCCGTAGCTTCCGCTCCTTCGCTCGCACGGCCGCGTGGCACTCCACCTTACGAGTCGCGCGTAGTGTGACCACCGTGCTTTTCAGTGCCTGTCATTTTTTTCCTGGCGACCCTGGAGTTAATCTGACGCTGTGAACGGACAGGGGCCGGGCCGGCGTGGCCGCTCTGGCCCAGGAGTGGCGTTGCCATTCTCCGTAGAAGCAGAGCTTTTGCCGTTCGGGCCTGAACCGTCTGCAGCCCCGAATCTCTCACTTTCACGCGTCACAGCCGGCCGTCTGGCCGGACCCGGGGAGCAAAGTGCAGTTTGAACCGTGGGTCCCCCCGGGCCAGCTGTCAGAGAGCCTGAGGTCCGGTGTTGGAAGCCAGGGGTCAAGGATCCATCCTGAGCACAAGGCCGGGGCCGGGGCCGGGGTCGTGGCCTTGGCCTTCAGGGAGGCCTTCTCTGTGTGGCCACGCGGGCGGGGAAGTGCGTCCTTAGGCGAGGAGGAAGCAATCGAGGGAACGTGTTTCCCGCCGGGTCTGGGCTGCCGCCCGTCGGGTGGAAGGGCCTGTCAGCTCCCAGCCTCCGTCACCGAGAAGTAGAATCTCCTCTTCTTCCTGCTAATGAATACCTGGTCACTGCAAGAAGGAAATACTGGGGAAACCCCAAATCCGTGAATCCTCTTCACCCACCTGATGTTAATACATGAGCGTGAGGTGTCCATTCAGACTTTTAGAAATGCTTGTGAAAACTATGTAGATGTTACACATAACATGGCCTTAAAAAATGGATGTCTTTGGAACCAGAAAAGCAGTTTGCCGTGTTCACTGTATCTGCTGTGGACATATAAAGTATGTGTGTGGTTTTTACTGCAAGGCATCGTGACGCGTCTGCACCGCACACTGCCGCGTGCATCTCCTGGAAAATGAGGTTCTCCTCCGTGACCACTGACTGGGCCATTGATCCAGTACCGCTCTCTGTCGTGCAGGCCCCGTTTACAACCGCCGGTTGTCTCAGTAATGGCCGAAGTGGCTTTTTAAAAGTTCCATAATTTTGCTTTCCCCCCATCACCAGAATGGGGGGACCGAAGTGCAGCTGGGACTTGGTCCTTCGTTTCTGAGATGTGGGGAGGTTCTGATGGGGCTCTCCCTGTTCGCCTGCTGGCCGAAGCCTGGCTTTTCTTCAGGGCCCGGTGGGCATGTTGAGGCACCGCCACTCCCTGGGCTGTTGGCCTTTCCCTAGGACTGTGGGGAGCAGCCCGTGGCAGCTCTTGGGGGCGGGCTGGTCCCTGAGGAGGAGGGACAGTTTTCACTATCCTCAAAGGGGCTGTGTCCCCAGCAGGTTCCGAAGGGGAGGTGACTGAGCAGGGGCAACCATGCGCTGAAGCATCACTAAGAAACACAGGCATACTCCGAGATATCGGGGGTCTCATTCCAGACCACCGCAGTCGAGCGAGTCACACAATAAAAGTTATGTTTACACTCTACGTAGTCTATTAAGTGTGCAATAGCATTGTGTCTAAAAATATAATGCATATGCCTTAATTAAAAATACTTTATTGCTAAAAGATGCTGACCATCATCTGAGACTGTTGGGAAAAATGGCACGGATAGACTTGCCCGATGCAAGATTGCCACCAGCCATCAGTTTGTTTAAAAATGCAGGGTCAGTGGACCTCAGGAAGAGGAGGCGTGCCTGTGCCTCCGTTACAAAGTAGCCGTTCCGCGGGATGCAGGGTCTCTACTCCATTGTTACTAAGTTTCCACTCCTGCGCGGAGCATGCTCGGTGGGAGATTGTTAAATCTGAGTCTGGCATTTTGGCTGATTGGCTGACGTTCCTTGTCACTGTGTATGGGAAGAATTACTGGCTTTGCATCTTAACCAGGATTCCCGTGAAGGGCCTGTCAGGTCGCCCAGGTGAGCAGTTGGAGGAAGGATGGTGGGCTGAGCTTCGGGGCAGGGGCTGTGGCTCCCTGGGGGTGTTTCCAGGGTCTTACCCTGGCCTGGAGCTGTGCCCTGCTGTCTGACAGGTGAAGGCTGGAGCATGTCTGTCCCTTTGGGGATGTTCGTGCCTCCTGGAACTCTGCCCTGCAGGCTGGGAGGAAGAAAATCTCCCGGGCTGACCTGGCCTAGTCGCCCTCACCCTGATTGAACCTCTCCCTCCTGCAGAGAGCTCCACCACAGGAGGACCTGAGGCTTTGCCTGGAAAGGTCACTTATTGATGCTTTGGAAACAAAGTACATCTATGGACTACCAGCCATCACCAGAGGGAGAGGGGCCCAGAATGAACTGCCCTGGAGGGAGGCCAGGCCAGCCTGCGCTGGATAGGCTTAGGTGTGAGCCCCCGCGGGCACACTCCTGCCACACCTCCCACAGAGTCCCCCACTCCCCTGGGCCACGGCTTCCTCCTGGGTGGGGACAATTCGATTTGACATTTTGTTTCCAAACAGATTGAGCAAGAGAAGATAGCAACTCTGTTTTCCGCACCTTTTCCAGAAGTTTCTCACGCGCATTTCAGCAGGCTGGGTACTCGAGGGGAGAGGGAGGACTCCCCACGGGGAGTCATCCGCCAGCCCTGCCTGTGATGGCAGGGAGTGCTTTCTGGCTCCTTCGGTTTCTGGAACAACTGCAGTTAATTTACTTTCCGGCCCGACACCCCTGGCCGAATAGTGTCAGACGTGACTGGAGCCCAGGGCGCCTGCTGTGGGCCTCGGTCTTGTGCATTTGCTGGAACCCCAGCGGGAGCCGCGGGGTGCAGACGAGACCCACTGAGCCCTCCTCATCTGTCCTCGTCAGTGTGCTTTGGGGTGTCCAGTGGCACCGTGTACCCTCTGAAATGTAGACTCATGAGGGAACTCACAGGACGCATGCAAGATGACATCCCTCCAAGGGCTTGGCACTGTTTTTCCCTGCTACCCCAGATGTGACAGTTCATGTGTCTGCTGCCCATGCCCGTGACACTCCTGTGGCTCACATTAGGCTGGACTTGGTCCTGCGCCGTTCCTCGCGTGCTCACTGTCCTGTCACCTCCCTCTCCCATCTGAGTGCACAATGACCTGGGTGTGTGTGTGTGTGTGACTTTTTATGAGGCTAGCCTTGAATATGCTCAAGTGCTTAACAGACATTTAACTTGCGAATGGCCATCTCTCACGCTACTTTCGACATGAGGACGTCAGAGCCAAAATGATTTGAACCGACAGTGTTGTTGTCACCAAGCCCTTTGGACCTAGGCGGGTCGTGGGGATCAGTCCCGGGGGTGTCCCCGTCGTTGAGGGCAGAGTCAGACTTCCCCTCACAGACTGGGCTCCAAACCGCCCCTGGTGGTTACGGGGTGAGGGAGGGGAGAGTAGTCGCCTTCCCGGAGGACCGATCGCGCAGCTGTGGCGGTCATTTACTGGTTCCAGGAACTGGATGGAAGCGGGCGGCAGAAACCTCCAGCCCAGGGGGCCGAGCAGTGGCCCGGTGGGCAGGCAGGCCTCGCAGACTGAACGCGGCCAGCAGAGCGGGCGCTGCAGTCGCTCATGTGAAACTTTGGGGGGGGGGTCTGGGGGGCTTCGTGCTGCCCAACTTTGCCAGCGGGGCCCGAGCTCCTGGGGACCGGCCTCCCCGTCTGCATGAGTGTGCGCCCAGGCTCTGTGACGTAGGCTTTGGGGGGCAAGGGTGCTCTTTGTGGGTAGAAATAGGGTTCTCCCCACTGTTGGCGTGGCTGGAAATAGACTTTGTTCATTGGAAGTTGGTTCTCAAAGCGCGAGGCTGACCACATGAGTCCGCCCCGTTAATTACTAGCGATGTAACCCAGATGTGTGCAGCAGGTCTGTCTCCCACTGGGTGGAAGGGACAGTGTGTGCTTAGCTGGGTGGAGGGGGTGGGGCCCGCTGGACACTCCCCACCCCCACCCCATTGTCCATGCCTCAGAAAAACGAAAGCTCCTTGTCGCAGGAGGCCCTTCAGGCCCTCCCAGGATGTTCACTGTCAAACTTGAATTTCCAGTTGATTAAACTGTGAAACGTGTCTTCCTCCCAGCGTGTTGACTTAGGGAACCTTGGTCTCGGGTTTCAGAGCTTCTTTGTTTCCTCCTGGAGGGACTAGTCACATCACCTGCTTCTCAAAGGTCTCGTGTTCCGTGGACAGAAGTTTTAATTTAGTTTTTGGTTTAGTTTTTAAATCTTGGCTTGAGTTAAACAGTACTCTGAGGGCACGAACTGTCATTCACATCTAAGATACATCGTTTATTCTCTGTGTAGTAGAATGAGACTTTTTCTCCCCATCCCCGCCCTCACCCCGTTACCACCAGGGGAGGTTTGGAGCCCAGTCTGTGAGAGGAAGTCTGACTCTGCCCTCAACGACGACGGGGACACTCCCAGGACTGATCCCCACAACCCGCCTAGGTCCAAAGGGCTTGGTGACAACAGTTCTGTCGGTTCAAATCATTTTGGCTCTGACGTCCTTCTCACGTCAAAAATAGTGCGTTAGTGAAACACACCTCGATCCAACCGCACAACCCGAGTGTGAGCATTTTGCGTTCGAAGGGAAGGGGCGCTTGTTGCAGGGCTGGGAGCTTCCGGGGGGAACGCGCGTCCGTGCTGCCCGTCTGAGAGCTGGCTGGGAGGCTTTAGAGGGAATTTGAGACGATCTCTTGCAGCTGCGGAAGACGAAGAGGGGCATAGTAGATGGTGTTCTGCCTCTAACGCTCGGTCAGAGTTAGTCAGACTCAGTGACTGTTTCCTGCAGCCGTGAGACGCTGGGCTGCTGGGCTGTAGCCAGGTGTGTCACCCCCTAGCTCTCCCTGCTGCGGTACTTCCGGAGATGACGTGTGTGTGCGCGTGCGTGTGTGTGTGTGTGTGTGTCAGCGTCACCCCCAGTGCCCCACCAGGGGGCCGGCCCTGACCTCCGCCCTTGTCCCTGCAGGGCACTCTTTGGCCCTGGATGCTGTTTTTGATGAGCAAACTGGACTCTGGCTCCACTGTCTGGCGTGACGGTGCTTAAGGCCCGGGACCGCCTCTTATGCCGAAGCACCGAGCATCAGCTGGCATCTGCTGAGTCCTTGTGGGACACAGAATGTGAGAGGTAGAGGTTCTGTTACGGGAGTTGGGGGGGGGCGGGCAAGCAGGGCTCACAAGGAGACCCCCAGCCCTGGAGGACAGGGTGAGCACAGATGGCAGAGCAAACCCTGGGCTCGCTGTGTCAACCACTCAAGCCTCATGGGATTCCTTTTATACCATGCATTCTTCATCGGGGCGAAAAGCGGTTTTGGGGAGGTGGAAAAAATCCTCGATGTTAACAAAATCCTAGGTTTTGCCAAAAAAACTCACAGGATATAAACAGGTATTCAGCGTTCCCGTGCTATTAAAATTTTATGGGGTAGAATGATCAGGACAAAAAATTCTGAAAAGGCTTTTCAGGACAGGCAATAATGCAGAATGGCTTGAGAAATGCTGCTTTATACCCCATGAGAGTCTCGTCTCCAGGCCCTTGTTTGTGGGGTCTCCCCCCTGCCGCCTCTGTGTCCACCCCGCACCCCCAGCATCTCGGCCGGACCCTCCTCGCTCCTCAGGATCAGCCCAGCCTTCGCCTTCCATGGGATTGATGTCTGCACTGGGCTGCAGTGGTCTGTGTGATGGAGGGGATCGGAGGGCCGAAAGTCAGAGACGGGGGAATAGTTGTCAACAGAGCCGGCCAGACTCGTCTGTGCTGTCCCCCAGCAACTCAGTTGATTTGATGTCCTAGTATGTGGATATCACTTAACCCCAGCCAAGCAACCCGCTGCCACCCCTCTCCTGCCTGCCAGTGGGGGTCACGCTACTGCCTTAGGGCCTGTATTATCCTGCAGGGAGAGAAAAGGTGGCTTAAAAATCTTTTTCAGGGGCAGAGGGGACAAGAGAAGTGGAGGGTGCAGAGCGGAAGTAGCTGGTTTCAAATCGGCCAGGTTGAGCTCCACGGTTCCTGGCATCCTGTCAGGAGGAGTTATGGTTCCAGAACCTCGCCTGGGAGACAGGCCTGGGGGCCGTCCAAGCCCGCTCCGGCTCCTGTCCAGGATTCGGGTTGGTGATGACGAGGTGGGAGCTTGGGGTGGGCTCTGGGGGTGAGGGGTGATGGTGATGGCTCGTCTTTCTCCTTGCGTCCAGCGAGTGTGGGCCGGAGCAGGCGCGGCTGGGCCGAGACCTCACCGTGCGTCCCCCTTGCCTGCTTCACTGCTGTGGTCTCGTCTTTGGCAATAAAAAGATTTTACTGAGAGGCTGCTGTGAATCTTGGAGGAGATTAGAGAGGGTGGAGGCGGCGTGAGGAAGCAGGCCCCCTGCGGTGCTCGACTCCGGTCCAGTGGGCCTCCGTGTTCGGCGCAAAGCCGTGCGAGGCGAGCTGCCCCAGGAGAAGACACTTCGCCACAGATACCCGGGAGCCCTTGACCGTTTAGCGGGAAACACGTTTTTAGGCTGGGGCCGTAGACGCCACCGAGGAGAGAGGCTTTCACCTCTCCAAAGAGGGCAGGAAAGTGACGGCAGCTGTGGATTTGGGGTCAGAACCCATGTCATCAGCCCCGGGGAGGTGGCTTTGCATTTCGTACCTGCTGCTAAAGTTACACACACTCCCTCGTGGTTCGCGAAGCCTTTAAGACGTCTTCCAGCAGATCTTTGCCGACCTCGTGTGTTTTTCCCCTTCCGTCACCCGGCAGTAGTATGCGGCTCATGGCGACTGATCAAATGCTTTGCCAAACTCGTAGCTCGGGATCGAGCATGGGATCCCTCTGAGCCTGCCGGTCCTGGTTATGTGAGTGACGTCTGCTTCGTTGCTTGGAGTACCTATCAGAAAATAAGAGAAACAAGTCACGTTCTTCCAGTGTTTTCTATCAGCCACCCTTGGAAAACTAAACGGACGAGCGACGCCACAAGGCACGTGAGGCCTGGTTTTCAGGGTGGCACAGGGGAGCCACGCCGTCTGTTCACTCACACAGTAGGGCGCCCTCGGCAAGCACCCCTGATCGAAGGGCGCGGCCTTCCGTGTCTCTCGGCCTGCCTTAGTATGATTTACGTGTCCCATCCTCCCTCCGTCCCGCCCCACACCAGCCGCCTTTGCTAAGCATGTCTGCTGTGCCCAGGATTCAGCACGGGCTTGTGGGAAGTCACAGCGAACATGCATCTTCTGTGTTCGACTTGGAAAGGAATCTGTTTCTCCCGGGAAATGCTCACGTCAACCCCACGTTTCCTTTTAGGTGTAGAATGGGTCACCTTTGCTCTTGCCTTGGGCAGTAGATCCGGGAGATGACGGGGGTGGGACCCTCTGCCCAGAACACACAGGCAGCGTTGCCACACCCCAGCCCTTTGGTGTCGCCAACACAGGGGCAGCCGCCACCTTTAGCGGCGAGCGAGCCCTTAGCCTGCGGAGCCGCGAGGGCGGGTGGTGTGCCAGCTTCTCCTGTGCATTTCACCCGCTTTTAAAAAGATGCAGGAAGTTCGCACAGGTCCTTGAAGACGTCTGTGTGGAGTTAGGGTAAGAACGGTCTAACCGGCCCCCGCCACCCCTTGTCCGAGTGGCCATTAGGCCCGCCCTCCAGCCACGTTCACCGGCTCAGGTCCCCTTAGGGCCACTTTCAGTTCTGCATGTTGCTGGTACCGAGACGTGCAGTTACTGCAGGGAGGGGACAGGGGCCGGTGCCAGGAAATTCTATCGGGACAGCTTTATACCTGGAGATAGTTCAGGAAACCAGGTTGGAACACTTCCGCGGTGTGCTCATGAGACGGCTGGGACTTCGAGTGTTTAATGCTGGCTCTCGTCGGAGGCCTCCAGGCCCACTGAGTGGCTCAGTCGAGTGGAACCATTAGCTGTTTGGATGCGGTGCTGAAGCCCGGGGGATGGGCTTTCCGGAAAGTACGGAGTTCCTGTCATCACTCCTTCATCCATTTAGTCATCCGCTCACCAGAAGTGTCACAGGAGCTGCCCCCATTCACCACGTGCGGATGGGAGCAGCGCCTCTACCTGCGGAGGTGAGGGGCGGGTGGGTGCATGCACCTGCTGCAGGTCTGAAGGCAGGTGTGTCTGCGGTGGGCAGAGCTGCGGTGGGCGCACAGAGGCTCCGACTCTGAGAACAGGGGCAGAGGCGACGAGGAGGGGTTTGAGGTGGGGACGAGCCAGGGGAGAGTGGCGACTGCATCCAGGGCGTGGGGTTCCAGGAACCGAGCCTCGAGGCGGAGTACCTGAAGCTGAGTGTGATGGACCTCGTCTCCCACCTGAGCCAGGTTGCCACTCTGCAGAGGAGCGGTGGCCTTGCTCTGAGCTCAGGCAGCACAGAGGGGCAGTGCCCACCTTGGTCCTAACCTCCCCTGACAAAGGGTTTATGCGGGTGAGTGGCGCCCCCTCTGGGTAGTTTTTGATCTGCAGGTAGCGTTAACACCGGCTTACGTTGACGTCAGGTTTAGTTAACAAGCTTCGAGGACACTAGCATGTGGGAAGTGCTTAGTAAGTGGGCGCCACCGCTACAGTACTTGTCATCACCCGTATTAAAGGGGCAGGTGGAGTCGGTGTGTCAGCACGTCTGCCTGCCGTGGTGGCTGACGTCTGGTGGCAGTGTGGTCTGTGTGAAATGGAGCCTGGTCCCTAGAGACAATGGTGAACAGTTACACCTGGAGCCGCAGCAGGACCACTGGGTGGGCGGTCACCTTCCAGCGCCGTGGATTTGGAGGGAGCAAAGGGCAGGACCGCTAGCAGGTGTGGGGGTGCTGCAGGGGGAGGCTCGCCATTCAGGGCGCCTGCAGGCACAGGTGACATTCCTAAGTGGAGCCACCTGTGCATTCCGTCTTGAAAATGGCTTAACCGAGGTTCACTTGATGCATGAAAGAGCCTCAGCTTCGGGCTCGGGGAGCCACTCTCCATTCTGCCCCCACCCCATCCGCTGCGGCCCCGGCCCAAGTCAGGCCCGTGGGGCTGTTACTAGGCAGACAAAGGCTTTTCCCCACTGAGTCACCTCTGGTCAGAAGTTCAGGGAAACTTATTTGTAACTATTGTCAAGTCGCTGCCAGAGACCCGCAGAAGGACACCAGGGACAGATCTTCAGGAATAGGAAGGACCGAGGTGGGTTCTGGAGAGGAGGCAGCGGGAGCCTGTAAGCCAGCACGTTAATTTGCCAGGTAATTAGCGCTGATCTCGAGCATCTCGTTTTAACTGGCACGGGTCTGCCTGGTGGCGTTTATGCTGAGGTAGAGAGCATGGCCTGCCTAGCTGCTCTTCAATGTTTATTGGGGTTCTTATGTGGGCAGTTGGCATGTAGCAGGGGCTCTTGACTACAGCCCTGGGCCGGGGCGCAGGCATCGTCTCTGGGGTGCCCTGGGACCACTCAGAGCCAAGGAAAGAAAAGCAAGACCAAGCCCTTGACCAGAAGCCCCTCACTGCCCCTGGGCCTGCTGCTCCTGGTCTCTCAGACCACCAGGGAAGCACCAGCCGAAGGGAGGGAGGGGAAAGGGGTCCACTTACAGGCCTGTGCTCGGAGGCCCCAAGGGCCTCATGAAGGCCTTGGTGCCATTGGAGCTGTTTCTGAGTTTGCTGAACAGACTTTCTCTCCAGCCAATACATTGTAGTGACGTCTGGGAGGGTTTTGCACGGTGAGAGCTGTTGCTTCCTTGGCCTCTGGAACCGGGGGACCCCTGGTGGGGTCAGATGGGACGGAGTGGTCCAGGGCCCCTGGGGCCCCCAGGCAGAGCTGCCGGGCTTGGTGGTTCTCTCTTCCAGGGAGATCCTGTACTTAGGAGTCTGGGTTAGTGAGGACCGCCCTTCAGGGAGCCGGAGGCTTGCCCGCTTCACCAGGCCACCCTTGCAGTCCCCATTCCTCTGTGACTCAGGGAGCCTGCTGTCCTCGGTGAGCCTAACCTCCTGCACGGTGGGTCTGCTCAGCCGAGAACTGGAGGTGGGTGGGGCCCCGAGGAATGGGCTCCCTGCTCGGCTGTGCCGCCGGCCTCCATCTGCTCCCTCTGAGTGAAGCAGCCCCCAGTTCAGTGCCCGAAGCCCGGCCACGTGTGCAGAGAGAGCCTGTGTGCTCAGAGGTGGCCTGTGTCTGGCAGGCGGGTGCCCACGTGCCGGGGTGGCACACTGTACAGGCACATCCAGGGTTGGCTGGGGCCGGAGGGCTCGCTGGGGCCAGAGGCTGGCCACTGAGAGCGAGGGACGCCTGTGCAGCGTGTCTCTGTGACTCACGCGCACGTGAAGCCATGTGGCTCGGGAAGAGAGAGCTGGGGGTCACCGCTCATGTCTGTGAGTATCGGAGTAGACGCTACTGGTAGGTGGCATGCCCTGTGTCTGAAACCGTGGCCATTGGCTGATGCCACTGCACATTTAGACAGGACACTGGTTAGCTGGTTGATTGAGGATGTAAACCAGTGTTTGGGCATCTACTCTGGGCCACATACCACGGAGGCCAGCCACACAGACGGAGAAGCAAGCCTGCTGGGCCTGGCCGCCACTGCCCTCGACTTTTGTCCTGGCTGCCCATACCCTGGTCTTCTCAGAAGCGACACTGCTCAGGCGGCAGCCCCCAGTCCTCATGTAGATGAGCCACGTGGGAACTGGGGTGACAGCTTTGAGGAGGGCTTCAGTGGAGGGGCCATGGGTGCCCCCACCGTACCCTTCCCCTGCATGGGGAATGACCGCTGCCCTGGAGGGTGGGCGGGCGGAGCCCCTGGCCCTCCCGCCCCCCCGCAGCACGCAGTGGGCGTGGCTTTGTCTTCGTGTGTGTGTGTGTGTGTGTGTGTGTGTGTGTGTCTGTGTGTGTGTGTCTGTGTGTGTCTGTGTCTCCGTGTGTCTCCGTGTCTCCTCCCTCCCTGTCCCTAGAGTGCGTGCGCACGCGTGCGTCAGCAGGTGCGCCATTCAGACGGCCAGCCACGCAGCCTGCTGGGCCTGGCCGCCACTGCCTTCGACTTCTTTCCTGGCTGCCCATACCCTGGTCTTCTCGGAAGCGACACTGCTCAGGCGGCAGCCCCCAGTCCTCATGTAGATGAGCCACGTGGGAACTGGGGTGACAGCTTTGAGAAGGGCTTCAGTGGAGGGGCCATGGGTGCCCCCACCCTACCCTTCCCCTGCATGAGGAATGACCACTGCCCTGGAGGGTGGGCAGGCGGAGCCCCCGGCCCCCCCGCCCCCCGCAGCGCGCAGTGGGCGTGGCTTTGTCTTTGTGTGTGTGTGTGTGTCTGTGTGTGTGTGTGTCTGTGTGTGTGTGTCTGTGTGTGTCTGTGTCTCCGTGTGTCTCCGTGTCTCCTCCCTCCCTGTCCCTAGAGTGCGTGCGCACGCGTGCGTCAGCAGGTGCGCCATTCAGACGAGCCGAGGCATGTTAATTTGCCCGCTGCGGGAGACCCCTTCTCTCCCAGGCACAGGCCGTGCATCCGAAGCAGACTGCGGTCGTCTGCTGAGCAGTGGCGGGCCCGGCG
>NW_006434828.1:1058449-1087070 GCF_000325575.1 Pteropus alecto
GACTGCGCTCCTGCTGAGCCACGGCGGGCCCGGCGCCGTGTGCTCCCCCATTTCAGGACTGCGGTCGTCTGCTGAGCCGCGGCGGGCCCGGCGGCGTATGCTCCCCCATTTCAGGGCCTGCTCTCTGATTCCCTGTTGTCCTCATTGCATGTTTTCATCAGATGACTTCAGCGTCTTTTCTCCGTCTGTTAAATCACTTTCCATCCCCCGAAAGTCCTTTGTCACCTCCTTGCTGCCCGTGAAGCCGCGTCCAGCATCGGTCGGTCTGACCAGCGTTCGTACTTTGGAGGCCTCTGTCTCTCTCGGCTTTGGGTCCCTCTTCCCGGGGCCTCGAGTACACGAGGTGGATGCTAAGAGTCAGAGAAACCCAGGAACACCATGTGTGTTGAAATCCAGCCTCTCCAGCCCTTCCTCAGAGCCCTTCCAGAATGTTCTCACATCTCCATCAACTTCCTTTCTCCCTCCGCGTCACCCCAGCTGTCCTCCTGCCTTCCCCTGGAGGAGGAACGAAAGGACCCCGGAGAGGCCAGCCCCCTTCCCTCAGCCTGAGTTCCGGGAGGCCTCGTCTGGTTTTCCCGTGGGAGCCTCGTCACGATGGGATCGGAGCTGCAGAAGATGTGGTTAGAAAGATGCCAGGACCCTCAGCCGCTGGGAGCGGTCATAGCAGAGTCCCGCCCTCGGCTGTAAGGATGCTGAGCAGACGATGTCACGAGGCCGCCCGGTCCCGCCGGCCAACGCGGAGCACACACAAAAGTGAGCCCCGTGAGCCGGTCACCCCTGGGCTGCTCGTGACTGCGAAAACGTGCACTACACCTTTCATTGAACTTTTTAAAAAAACTATTTTCCATGTTAGAAATTATGAGAACAGAGTGACGGGGGCGATTCAAGCGTCCTAAGACTGAAAGCTGCGGGAGGTGAGCCCTGCTGTCATATCTCATGTTCTCAGCCTCTCCCCGTGTCACGTGGACGCACCTTTGCCGTGACCTGGTGGCCGGCCGTGTGCCTGTCTCCTGCGTGGCAGAGCCAGTGTCTCTCGTGGCACATTTTATGCTCCAAGAAGCTTTTAAGTCAGCTTTTCATATGAGAGTAAGGTGTACTCACTGTGCAAAAAAATTAGGTAGCACAGACGATATGACGTTAAAGGATATGTCCAGGGGTAACTTGTTTGTTGGGGATCCTTCCAGAAATTTCTTGTGCCCATGGAATCCAATATCTAACTTTTTACTTTTTAAAAATAACAGCTTCGTTGAAATATAATTCACATACCGTGAAACTCAGCCCTTGAAAGCGTACATTTCCGTGGTGTTTAGTACAGTCACAGAGCCGTGTGACAGTCACCCCTGCTCCCTCATCTCAGAACATTTTCGTCACCCCCAAAAGAACCCTGTACCCATTAGCGGATACTCAGTTCGCCCCAGACCCTGGCACCCTTTCATTTGCATTCGGTCTGTGCGGATTTCCTTGTTCTGGGCATTTCGTGTAACGAGCACGTGGTCTCCTGTGCCCGTCACTTAGCACAGTGTCTTCGCGGCTCACCCACATCGTAGCGCGCACCAGTGTCTCTTTAAGATTGATTTCGGGTGCGTCTGTAGCTACGTTCGCGTGCATGTATACTTACCCTGAGTCTTGCATGTCGTTAGTTCATCCATCCGGGGAGGGACACTTGCGTTGCTCCCACGTTTTGGCTTTCGTGACTTAGTTCCCACCCGCGCAGTGTGAGGTTTCCTGTTTCTCCACATCCTTGTCAATCATCATCGGTCTTGATTGCCGCTGGCTTGGTGGGTGGGAAGTGGTATCTCATTGTGGTTTTGATTTGCATTTTCCTTTTGACTGGCGTAGAGCATTTTTTCATGTACGCACTGGCCATTTACGTGTCCTTATAGGAGAAATGCCTGTTCAGAACTTTTGCCCACGTTTTAATGGAGTTATCTTTTTTTTGAGTTGTAACAGTTCTTTATTCTGGGTATAAGACTCTTATCAGATATATGATCTGCAGACGTAGCCTCCCGTTTTGGGGGTGGTCTTTTTATGGTAGTGTTCTTTGATGTGCAAGTCCAGTTTGTCTGTTTTTGTCTTTGGTTGTGTGAGCTTCCTGTATAAGAGACGCCTGCCTAATCTCGGGTCCTGAAAGCTCACTCCTGTGTTTTAAGAGTTTCGTGACTACCTTTTTCATTGAGGTGCTTGATGTGTTTCGAGTTAGTTTGTGTGTGTGTCACGAGACGGGGTAAGTCTTCACGTCTCAGCAGAAACAGGACTCCGTAAGCACTGTCGCGCAGCTGGCCTCTTGCCCGTCACGGCACGTTTGGGCCCGTCTCCACGGCCGCACGTTCAGACCTCCGTGTCCCCCGTGCCCGTGGCGTCCCCTTGTGTGCTTCTGCCACCGCTCGTTTAGCCAGATGCTGCTCAGCACTGCGTGGTCTTGTCTCGTTTTCCACAGTTGGCACGCAGTGCCTGCCGCAGGGACCGTCCAGAGCGTTCGGTAGAAGCATTTTAAGCGTAAGGGTTAATCTGCCTCATCTTCGCCTCTAGACTAGTGTCCCCCCGAGATGCCCAGGCCGATAACCCCCGGACTTGCAGCTGAGTTGCCTTATACGGCAGAAGGGACTTTGCGGGTGTGACCAGGGTAAGAAGCTCGAGACGGGGTGGGGGTGGGTGGTTATCCTGGATCACCTCGCGGGCCCACGGTAATCCCAGGATACTTAAACGCAGAGGACGGAGGACGGACGCAGGGAGGGAGGGCCCGCGAGGGAGCCGTGGTCGTGGCAGAGGGTCAGATCGATGCACCGTTGTTGGCTTCGATGCTGGAGAATGTGGGTTGCCTCTGACAGCTTTTGGAAAAGGCAAGGAGGGGTTGTCCCCTGGAGCCCGTGAAGGCAGCTTGGCCCTGCCCACGCCTTGGTTCTAGCCCGCGAGCCCGTGTCAGACTTGCCACCTCCAGAGCTGTAAGATGGAAATGGGTGTTGTGGGGAGCCGTGCAGTTTGCGGCAGTTTGAGGCAGTCTGTGGCAGTTTGCGGCAGTTTGTGGCAGCTGCCGTAGTCCACAGATACACAGACATTTTCACACGTTCCAAAGTCCAGGTGGTACATTCTCTACTAGGCCAGGAGGTGCTGCCGGGCACTCGGCCATGTCAGAGTTCCTGGTGTGGTGTTGACAAGTCATAAAAAACGTGGACCAGATTTTCAGCCCAAACACGGGACCTGAGCGTTGCCTGGAGGTGTGCGCTGCCACCGTGGGCTCAGGCCGCGTGGCAGAGGCCCACGGAAGGGAGGCGGCCCAGCTCCCCCAGAGCGTCTCGGGGCAGGCCCTGCCTGTGGGGGCTGCCAAGCTCTTCTGATTTAGGGGTGGGGTGTGTGTAGGGGAACTAGAGGGTGTCCCCAAACATGCTGGGATTTTCCTGAATTCCTACCGGTTGATTCTGGTGTGTAGCCAGGTGCCCCATTTATCTCTGCCTGCCGGTGGTTGCTCCCCCCACCCCCCACCCCTGCCCCTTGGGGGTGCTGGGAGGTGGCTAGGGCTTGGCTTGGCTGGGCTTGGGCTGCTCCCCTCCTGTGCACAGGCCGACCCTCATCACAGCCCCAGGCGACTGTTCCTGAGGCTCACGCCATCTGCTTGTCTGGGGAGGATGTCGAGAGGATTAAGTAGCTAATTCAGTATTTGGGAAAAATATCTGAGAACTTAAATAAAGGCCCATTAAATGCCTTTTTTGGATTAGAACTGTAATTGACTTAGTGTTTAAGGCAGAAACTAAGGCCTTTGATTTAAAAACTGTCGACAGATTGGAGCCCGAGCTGCTTCTGTTTCGGGGGAAGCCACCCACTTCCAGTCAGGTCGAAACACAGCTTCCTTCATGCCCTTCCGACTCGACTTTCGTCGTCGTTTATAAAACACACAGCTTTTCGTTTTAACTCACGTTTACGATTTGTCCACGGACTAGCATGAGGTTTTCTCCAGACTCACTAGTATTGTGACATTGTCAAAACTCAGCAAATGATGGCGAAATATTTGAGCTTAAATTGGGGTTTTTGCATGTAAAAATGACGTCGGGAGATCTTTAGGGAAATCGGCGTTTACCCCAGATTAAAAGCGACTCCATTGTTCTCCGGTTACGTCAGGGGCAGTCGTGTTGCTTTGTTTTCTTACACGGTAACGAGGGAGCGGTGTTGTCAGACCTGGCGCTCGGCGGCTGCGGTCAGGTGACCGGTGTGGGAGGTCAGGTGACCGGCGTGGGAGGTCAGGTGACTGGTGTAGGAGAGTGCTTTCTGCCGCCGTGGGGTTGAGGGGACGGCAGGTCTCTCTTCACACGGCTGGTCGCTGACCGTACGTGGGGAGGAAGGTCGGAGTTGCCTCCTGTGGTCCATTTTGGAGCGGATCACGTTCCTACCTGGCGTGGATCCCAGGTACCCCCCCTCCAGCCCCCCACGCCCGGCACGGGGGGCGCGTGCTACTCTGGCCGCCCACCAGACCCCCAGTTGGCGCCTCAAGCCCCAGCCGTCGACGTCTCTCCCCGTGCGTGAGCTTCCCAGTGGCCTCCTCGTCGCCAGACCCGGGGCCCCCCTGCGGTCCTTCTTCCTCGAAACCCTCCTCCCCTGCAGCTTCTGTTGTGAAAGTCATCAGTCCGGCTGGGGTTCTAGTTCTGGCTCTGCTCCTCTCAGCCGGGTGACCTTGGGCGCGTCACCGTGCCTCTGCTCCCCACCTGTAAAGTGGGCATGGCGGTGACACCCTCCTTCAGCCCTGGGCTTGCTGCGAGGTTCCCCACGGGAGTCTAGGGGCAGCGCCTGGCGTGAGGGAGTGCACGGCAGACTGCGGCCCAGGTGTCTCCTACCTGTCCTCGGCCGTGCGGCCCAGCTCCAGACCCACTCAGTGCCCCCAGCCCTCATGGTGGCCGTTCTTCCCGGCCTGCTGTCCCCTCACCCTCCCACCCCCTCGAGTCTGCCCCGTGCCCTCGTCCTCCGGCTGCGGCCTCCGTCCACACTTGCCCTGACAACTGAGCAGATGGCCCCAGGGTCCCCCGAGGACTGTCCCAAGTGAGCCGTTTGCGTGGACGCAGGCTGGGCTGCGTCGGCTCCCGTGGAGGGAATTAATGCATTAATGGGATCCAGGGTCTTCGACAGACACGGTTCTGTTTTTCCAGTCGGACGGAAGCCGTGTGACTCTTTCTGTAAATTACAGCCCTGGGGGACTTGGACTGTTACAATCGAGTCCTCATCCTGTTCTTGGTAGGGTGATGTTTTGATTTCTGGGTAACTTCTTTGGGATTCGCCATATTCTCTGGTTTCGACTTAGCTCTGCGATGGCTCGGGCAGGGGCCCTGCGTGCGTGGAGGGAGAGAAGGCAGCTAGTGTTTGTTGAGTGGTGTGTGTTCATCACCGTGCCAGCTGCTTGAAAGTGTCATTCGACTTAATCCTTGTCACACCCCCTATGCATGGGTGGTGGTACCCCTCTTTTACAGATAAGGAAGCTGAGGCTGAGGCGGGGTGGGAAGCCCACTCCAGGTCACATGGCCGTAGGGAGAAGCCGGTGGTCTGCAGGGGCCTCTGGTTCCCAAACGCTGCGCTGTGGCCTCCACGAGCCTCTTCACGAGAGAGTGTGGGTCTCCTCCCCTTGGGGGGGCGTGGTCTTCTGGGCAGTTAGCTTTCATCCTGTGCTTTGTTCTGCCCACACAACCTTTTAAAACCTACCCCGGCCTGTATCCATCGAATCCGAAAGTGGTCCAGCTACTAATGACCAAGAAGTGACATCATGTGATGCTTTTCTTGGACCGATGAACCTGGTTTAAATTGCAGCCTTGAGCCTCACTTCTGAGCAGCCCGACTCGGAGCGGGGCTTGGGGGAGGATGCCCTTCCTATTACCGAGCATTATTTTCCATGGAAATCGATCTCGTCTGACGTGCAGCAGGCTGAGGACGCCTCCTGGTGCCGCGTGAGCAGAGCATTCTAATCCCGTTGCTCAGGCCAGATACCTGATGCCAGCTTTCTGCAAATTCTGCAGAAGTGAGGGTGCTTTCGTGGGTGCCTGCAAGTGCTGCCTCCACGCTTAGCGCTCTTGTGTCATCCGTCCACTTAACAAGTCCAGGGCCTGCCTGCTGCGAGCCAGGCACGGGGCCAGGTCGCCCAGGGCCTGGCATCTGCCCCCGCCCGGGAGCCGTACGCCCTTTGCCAGCATTTTAAACCCAGGCGGAGGAGCCCGCTTAGATTCGCTGTGTCTGTTTTAAGGGTTGAGGGGGGATGCTTGGAAAAGGTTTACCGTTTGACTGCTTTTTCACAGTTTCCGTGCACTCAGCTCATTGCCCACCCAGCATGATCGATGCCGTGACACGTGGAGGACATTCTTTGAAGGAACGAACCAGGCATTCGCATGTTCAGTTATTATAACAAAGCCCCACTTTTCTTAATTACTTGTGATGAAAATGTTCTTAAAAGACCATAGGTAAGTGTAACCACCAAAGGTTCCCACGTTCCTGGCATTTTGTATGTTCAAAGAATGTGTCACCACAGGACTATTTATTGCAGCTTTTTATTGAATATGAAAATTTTTCAAACACACCGAAAACTTGAAAGGATTTTGCAGTCAGTACTCAGACACCCACTACCTGAATTCTGCTTTCTCCTGTATCTGTCCGTCCCTCAGCTGGCTTAGTTTTTCATGCATTTCACAGATGATCGAGGACCTCAGGACCTCTGCCTCTAACCCCAGCCGCGTGCCTGTCACCCACGAGTAACTCGAGTTCATTACTGGTTCCCAGCTGATTTTTCTTTGAGATAAGCATGTGTAAACCGCGAAGTGCACAGATCGAAAGTGTGCCATTCGATGACTTTGATGACCTTCTCACTGTGTGAGGTAAAGGGCCGGGTTCCGAGTGTTGCAAGACCCTCGTCCTGTCCCCAGTCTCGCGTATATGTCGTTGGGCAGCCGCGCCCGCCGCACGCGGGGACAGTGCCAGACGAAGGTGTGCGGCCCCGGAGCTGCCGTCACAACGCACCGCACACTGCGTGGCCTGGCACTTCCGAAATTTATTCTCCCGGGGCTGGGGCCGGACGTCGAAATGTAGGTGCGGGCAGGGCCACGCTGCCTGCGGAGGCTGCAGGGGACGCCCCACCCGCCCTCGGGCATCTGGTGTTTGCTGGCGACCCTCGGCGTCCTTGGCCGGTAGCTGCATCTCTCCAGTCTCCGCCCCCGTTGTCACCTGGTCATCTTCCCTGTGTGTGTCTTCCATGTGGAGGTGAATTTTAGGGGACATGGTTCAGCCCAGTTCCGGACCGCGCCTGGTTTCCTGGACTGCGTGGGTCTCTTCCTCAGGTTCGTCCCCCTACGGGGTAGGGGGGTGGGGGTCTGTGCTGCTCATCACCTGGCCCCGTGGGAAGCCCCACACTCCCACCTGTCTGCGCCTTTGCCTGGGCTGCGGTCGCCCCCACGTCCCCCCTCAGCTGGCCTTTCTGCAGGCAGGGACCTCGCTCCCTCTGTTCCTGGGCCCGGTGCCCACGGTCAGCAGCCAAGGGCCCTGCCCCTGTGTGTTTGCTGTTACGTCAGCAGCCGGCCTCCCCCCATTCCAGACTGTGGGACCCATGCGCTATCCCAGTTTCTCCCAGATGGAAGGGGGGAAGGGCAGTAATGGGGGTGCAAGGGAAGAGGGACGGTGACAGCAGCCTCCACGTGGCAGAGGGGCTGTGGAGGGGAGGCATGCGCACATGCTCTCTTACTCCAGAGGCGGCACTGGGGCCGGAGCCGAGAGGTTTCTAGAAGGTGGCTTTGGAGCCGGGGTCCTGGCAGATATTCAAGGAATGCTGGGCGGACGCCCCCCGAGTGGTCGTGGGGTGGGGCGGACACGGCCAGCGCCGTCTCATCTCCGGTGCTCCGACTCGGGGGTTTCCGTATTGGCTTCGCCGTGGCCCCACGGGGCGTCCTGAAAGGGCCATGAAGGCAGAAGCCGTCACATCGAGGCCCATGCGGGTCTCGTGAGGTTCCACCAGCGAGTCCGAGGGCAGAGGACGGTTCCAGGCCGTCACGCCGCGCGGGCCAGCACCCGCCACGCCCCTCCGTTCCCTCGTGTGGCCGAGGCAACGACTCGCGGAAAGAGTCCCCCTTGTGTCCCCGGGAGGGAGCCGAGGCTGGCGGGCGAGGCGTGTGCCGGGCACCCGGTAAGTGCGGAGCCGAGACGTGGACGCGGGAGGAGCAGCTCCGCGCTCGCTGGGCAGGGGACGTGGGCTCTGCCGTCACCGAGCACGCACGGGGGGGCCGCCGCGTGGGCCTTCCCTGTGGCGGCGGTCACAGATCGGGGCGGTCACAGATCGGGGCGCGGAGCGGCTTGGAACCGCCCACGCCACCCGTCGTGCCGTGCCGGAGGTCAGAAGTCCTTCAGTGCGTCCACGAGGCTGCGTTCCTTCTAGAAGCTCTGGGGCAGGACCCATTTCCCTGCCTTTTCCACTTTCTAGAGGCCACCATGCTCCTAGCTCCCGGCCCCTTCCTCCGCCTCTCTGTCTGCCTGTCTGTCCGCTCCGTCATCACACTGCCCCATCTGACCCCGGCTCTGCCGCTTACCCCCTGTCAGGACTTGTGATTCGTGGGTTCTCCCCGGGTGATCCAGGCTAACTGAGCTCAGGATACCGAATCACACCTGCAGAGCGCCTTTTGTCACGTAAGGCGACATGTCCACGGGTTCAGACATCCTAGGGGTGGACAGCCCACCTCCCCCTGAGAAAGACCGTAGGGCAGCAGTGTGACTGCTGCGCACGCCTGTCCTGGGCCGAGCACGCTTTCATGTCTGTGCTCATGTGATCTCCTCAGCAGCCTCGAGAGTCGGCCGTCACTCAGCTGTGCAGGCGGGGAAACAGGCTGGGACCGCCGGGGCCTGCATGCAGCAGTGGGCAACGTGGAAAGGGAACCTGGCATCTCAGGCTTCTGAGCCCGGGGTTCTGCCCTCCTGACGCCCCAGAGCAGCCCATGAGCACGCCCTGTGCCCAGATCTGGTGAGGGGCAGCACCAGAACGGGGTGTCCACGTGGCCGGGGTGTGCCGTGCTCAGTGGCAGGGTCCGCCTCTCCCCCAGTGAGGCTTCTCTTGGCCTCACAGGCCCCGAGAAACGCAGACTCCTCTTTGTGGTTCGGACACCGACCCGAGCGTGGTATTTCTTACTCGGGCCGCCTGGGCCCAGACTTCCCATCGCTGAGAGGCACCCAGAAGGCGACCCTGGTGCCCTTCACGTTGGCTCTCTCTTTTCCTCCTTGATGAAAAATGGTATAAATTAAAAAGTGTTTATAGAGTGAAACGTTTAACGTCAAATTTGTGCGTCTACGGGGAGCAGCGGTGTGGCCGGCCACGGGGAACCTGCCTGGAGACCCCCCCACTCGCCGTCCCGGTCCCGGTCCCGCTTCCCGTTCCGTCCTCCGCCTGTTTCTGTCAGCGTTTCGCTCCCTGGAGAGAAGGCCAGTGGGGACCGGCTTCCCATCGCCTGCAGAGGGCGTCTCCAGGCTTCCCTTCCATCCCGTGTGGCTTTGCCCGCTGGGCTGAGCCTGCTCAGGGGCGTGGCTAGGTTTGTGTTCTTCCTGGAGGGTGGGGGGCTGTGCCCTGGGGGGGAAGGCGTGTCTGCCTGCCACCCTGCTGACCCTCAGCTGTCCTGCGTCCCAGCCCCGCCCCACTGGGAAGCCCTGTTGTCTGGGCCTGGGCGGGGCTGGGCCTCCTTTCCAAGGCAAGAGCAGCTTCAGTAAGGCCTGGTCTCCCTCTGACCCACCCAAAGGAGTGTCACAGCCAGATCTTTATGTCACAATGCAGGAGAAAGTCCTTTCTTAAAAAGGGGCAGAGACTTGCTGATGAACTTGGGAGCCTGTTAATGCTGGAAGCACAGTGCACATTAGCACCCCTCATTCCCGTCGTGCTTTGCAGAGACTTAGAGGAAGAAAGGGCTCACCCACCGCAAGTCCTTTCGATCCCTTTCTGGGCGAGTTTGCCGGTAGGTTCGTGGCCACTGAATATTAAGTGTTGATCTTTGGCCAGTGCATTAGACACTAGTTCTTAAAAATTGGTTTTGTGTGGGTGTCCGTTGATTCTTTTAAATCCAGAGATGATTTAGGTGCCAGCTTCACCGGGCCTCAGTTGCCTCGTCCGTAACGTGGGACTTCGCCCCCGATGACATTTGATCAGGGTTAAGTGCGACGGTGCGTGTGGGTGATTAGGACCGTGCCTGGCGAATGCTGTCCCTCAGGCGAGCTTGCGCGCCTTGCTGTTCATGGTGACGCATCTCAAATGTGACGGCTCCGTGTTATCTAGCTCGCCATCCTCCAAGCGGGCGGCCCCTAGCCTCGCGAGACGGTTTAAATTTAAATGAGAAATTCCGTTCTCGTGCGCTGTAGCCACGCGCCGCTGGCGGCCGCCACGTTGGGAAGTGCAGGTGAGGGACGTCCTTGTCCTCACACCGTTCTCTTGGCCACTGCTGACCTGGCTGAGGTTAATTAGCCACCTGTTCTTCCTTTCTCTCTCAGCCGATTTTCTGGGCCCTTTTCCAATGTCTATTATTACTTGGGAGACTCCTTTGCGTTATAGGGAGATCGTGAATCTTTGTTGCAAAGACAGCTCTTCTGAAGGATGGGAGGATGGGTTGGCTTAAAGGAAAGAGGCCAGCACAGTCCTAGGGTGGTGTCAGCCCCCAGTCAAGGAACAAGGACGCCCCCGCCCTGGAAGTCCAGCGGTCCACGATCTCCTCTGCACCGACACTTGCCACTTCTTTGACTTCAGTCATGCTAATGACGACCTACTGTGTGCTAGAGGCCGAGGCTTCAGAAATGAAGCAGAGCAATGCCTGGGCCTGTGGGGTTCCCAGGCATCGGGGTGGGGCCGTGGTGGCATTGCTTTGGGAACGGGGATAGGTACACGCGAGGGAACGGGGACCGCACAGTGGCTGCAGGGTGGGGTTTACTGTACCCCCTTCCCGGTCTTTAAAGTGGCCTTTCACACGTTGACTTAAATGGCATGTCCTAAAAAGTGACTTGTTTTCAGTGAGTCTCCCCAAAACTGTCAACTTAATTTCCGTAGGAAAGAGCTGTCTTATTTAAACTCCCATTTAATCAGCTGGTGCGATGTCTAATCAGACGATGTAATCACAGTTCCTCTTGTTAACACTCGGGTTTAATCGATGCGCGTCATATTTAAGTGAGTGACGTAATCACAGTCGTCAAGTGTGGTGGGTACGAGAAGGTCGCAGGGAGCCCTGTGGGCTCCCATGGGCCAAGCCGTCCGCCGCTGGTGCGAGACAGTGCGACGGGCCAGCCAGCAGCCCTCGCGAGGTGAGCTGGGCAGGTGTGTTTCAGGAAGGACAGAGGGTCCCAGTTAACCTGGAGAGTCACGTTGGGGCGGCCGGTCCGGATGGCTGTTACCACATGGGACACGCATTTCTAAAATCCAGATACTTCCCTTGCCCCATCCCTGGGACCGGCCAGCTCAGAGGTGGGGGGCTCTCCACGGCTGACGCCACTTCCAGGCAGGGTCATCTGGCCAGTGGCATCCGGTTCGGCTTTCCTCCACTCCTGGCGTCCCCTCTTCATGTAGCACAGCCCTTCCCGTGATGGCCAGGAGCCCTCTGGCTTCACCAGGCCCTGCCCTTGGCTGCTCATGAAGACGGGGCGCAGCTGCCTTGGGGTCCCGCTCGCTGCCCAGCACGTGGAGCCGGGCCTGCCTCAGAGGTCTGCGGTCCGCAAGGACGTCACCCAGTAGTTGTCGTCTGCTCGGTAGCGCTCAGCCCGAGCTGGTGCCCAGTCTGTGCGTGAACGATGCCGCAAACCCGAGGCGCTGGGTGCTGTTGGCCTCTCTGGTTCTTCTTAAACGTACTCCTTCTCCCAGAGCTGCTCAAGTCTGCAGCTCCGCCCCGGCACTGAAGTCTGAACAGAAGAGCCAACTGTTCCTTTACCTTAATGGAACGACACGGCGGGGGAGGGGGGGTGGCGGGGGTGATTGAATCGTATGTGTTAAGCAAAAACAAAAAAAAAAGGTTTTATTTTTTGCTTTGCTAAACACATAAACTGTTTAACAAAATGTAATTAGTTAAGATGTATTATCTGATAAAGCAAATTACAGCTACCCATAGAGAGTAATTGCTGGCAGTGTAATTTCTTGTTTTAGTAGCAGATCGTACTTTGAAACCTCTTTAAATGCTTCCCACCACTGAAGACTTTGGTTTCCTTGTTTTGAAAGTTCTCATCAGGCTGTTTGGAAAGGGAGGAATCGTCCTTTTAGGTCCATTGGGGCATCAGTTACCAAATAGCCATGAACATGGCCGCGGGGGTGGGGGAGATGGAGGCGTTGGGGAGGTGGGGCTGTGGGGGTCTTTGTATCCTTCAAAGAGAGAGACCTTTGCTTTAGAATTTTAACATTTGGTTAGTGATCCGGAGAGTGAAGTGTGGGTTGGATGGATTCAGTGTTGTTGGTTTGTAGCGTGGTGCAGTCGAGTGTTTGCTAAATTGGGGTTAACGTGCATTATTTGTTGATTGTTTGTTGATGTTTCAGTGCATATTGGAGAGAAATCAGAAACACGAGTTCATAGCTAACAATAGGGTAAATCTGAGAAGGAAAGGATTCGAAGTTCTTTGAAAGAGCGAGTGTGGCGTAGGTAGTCCCTGAAGGTCGCAGAAATCACGAAGCTGGACGTGATGCTCGAGGTTCGGGATGCAGATCCAAGGAAACAGTTAAGACTGAATTTTTTAAGAGCCTCTTTGGTTATAAACTATTGGAGCAAATATCAGTGAGCGTTGGCCTTGTCCTAAAGCTCTGTGCTCCCCCGTCACGTCTGGTTTTGTGAGCAGTGCCTCCCCGCGCTGGCAGCCCAGGCCTGGGACCGCGGTGGTACGTGTGTGTACACACACGCGCGCACGCACACACACACACACACACACACACACTCTCGCGTGTGCTCTCTGTCTCTGTCTCTCTCTCTCTGTCTCTCCCCCTCTCCACACACGGTCCACACGGGATTCCAGCCTCAGCCCTGCGCTGTGATCCAGAAGCAGAGCTGCCTTAGGGAAGAAGCTGGAATGTGCAGATTTGCATATTTAATGTTATAGAAGTTTTCTTTATTGAAAAGGTTCTTTTCAGCTTTTTCTTTTAAGGGTAGATTTAGCCTGACTTTGTTTCTGGTGTCCTTTTTCTTCCTGTAAAGACCTCTTTCCTGCGTTTGGGGAGGGCAGTTGGTGTCTTAAATCATCTGTTGACCTCAGAGAAAACATTCCGTTTCTTCTGTTTTCTTGCCCAAAGCGAGGACGATGTGGAAGAGCAGCAGTTTTTACGAGGCGAGCTGTACCCTCGTGTGGCTTCTCGGGAGCCTTTCCTTTGTTCTAGGGACTCAAACTTCCTGGGTGGTCACTGCCCAGCCTGCGGTAACCCCAGCGTGTCTGGGACCAGCAGTGGAGGATGGGCTCCTCCCCAGGGCTTGCTGCCATGGTCCCTAGGACCCAGCTGCTCTGCTCCTGGCCTTGGCCTTGGCCCTCCTTGATGGATGATGCTTCCAGCCACGCCCCGGTGAGGGAGATGGTCGGGCAGGCACAGTCCTCAGAACCGAGCGGGCTGTGCAGAAGAGGTGGCCCCCGGAGAATGGGAGTGGGCAGCCGGGCCAGGCTTGACTGCGGCAGTGAGCCGGGTGACCAGCAAGGGCTCAGCCGGTGCTAGGGGCAGGGTTGCGTGCCACCTTGGAGTGCGGATGCAGAATGCCTCAGGGTGAGGCTTACATGAAGGAAACAAGTAGAAAAGCTGGTAAAGGCTGGCAAAACAGGAAAAGGTCGAGGGAGGCCAGAATGCTGTCTGGTTCCTGCCTTGTGCCGTTGGGTGGGCCAGTGGCCCACCCCTGACCATTCCATGGGACCCGAGAGACGTGTGGCTACCCTTCGGAAAGTGACCAGGTGAGACCCGGCCCCACGGGCATCTGCGTGGAGAGCGGCACGTACGTGTAGATTCGGGAACAGACGGGTCACTGCTTTGTGTGCCCCTTTTATCTAAATGAACGTCGGGTTTCAGAGTATGGCAGCCGGCAGCACTGCTTATGGGAAAGGCTGCAGAAGGAGGGACGATGCTCCCCGGCCCCGTCTGCCGCGAGCTTGCTAGTCCTCCCAGTCGTCAGAGATTGAAGATATAGGGACGTGGCCGCGACCTGGCTGACAGAGAATGCGTCTGTACGGGCGGTGCCCCCGCCCCTCCCGCCCCCGGAGGGGGTCGTGCCCAGGAGTGTCGCGGTGGCACCGGGCGGCCAGCTCTCCCCTCCCGCTAAAGCAGGAGCTGTCACAGCAGGCGTGGGGCACGCGCGAATGGGGTCTGGCCAGAGAGGCGTGACCCCGTAGCAGGCACAGGTGCAGGACGCAGGGGCGTCGGGAGCTTGTAAACCTGTCCCCGACGAGACAGAGCGCTTAGCTTCTGGGGTCCGGCATTTCCGTATTTTACAGGTAAAGTGGAGACGCGGGTGGCGGTGATCGAAGCGTCCTGCGGGCAGCTGGGCGGAGAGGCCAGAGCAGCACCCCGGAGCGGAGTCGCCACCTGTCCGTGGGTGTCACTGACGTCTCCTCCTCTCGTTGATTCGGTGCCTCTTCGGTGGTTGAGGTTTAGGGGCGCCTGACGGTTCTGTTACAGCAGAGCAGAAAGGCCGATGGCGAGAACGGAGAAGCCCCGGGCTGCCCCTCTCGCCCGCACGGAGGGCGGCCTCCGGAGGAATCCGTGCAGAGCCCTTCAGCGACTTCTCAGGGCCGAGGATTAAACACGCGGCCCCGGTACTGTCGGTGGCTCGTCACATTAGCGGGTGTGAGAAGCACTACGTCTGGGCTTTGTCCCGAGTCCAGGCTCAGCTTCTGAACCCGGAAGGGATTCCTGAGTGGCAGGAATGAGCCTTGTTGTTCCCAAGGAGCCCCTTGTGATCACACTCAGTTTATGCTGACAAGGTGACTTGGGCCCTTGATAGCCTCAGGGTGGGGCAGGCCTCTGGGAAGACCAGGTGATTAGAGAATTGGAGCTTTCTCCCCCACCCCACACCCAGGAAGGGGAGATGAAGCTCCATGCAAACTCTTGAACAGTGGGCTTCCAGGGTGCTGAATCGGAGGTCCAGGGCAGGGGTGGCGCCCCCAGAGAGGGCGGTAAGCTCCGTGCCCCCCTCCGTGCACCCCTCCCCACGTCCCTTCCTCTGGGCTGTTCCTGACTCGCACCCTTTATGATAAGTTTGTGATAGTAAGAAACTGTCTCTGAGCGCTGTGAGCCATTTGAGCAAATTTGCTCTGTGCAGTTTGACAGAAACCCAGGAAGTGGGTGTCAGAGTTCAGCTGGATCTTGGGCACCACGCCGGTGTCCAAGGAGTCGGAGAATCCGTGGTTGGTGTGAGAAAAGCCACGCGTTTGGTGTCACAACTGTGGTGTGGACGGAAAACGGCCCAGTTATTGCCACCTCAGGTCCCAGGCCGGAAAGCCATGAACTCGGAATCAGGACATCACAGTTGTGCCTCAGTCTGGCCTCTGGGTCCAGTAAAGGTCTCACGTTAGGGCCACAGGAGCCTGGAGATGCCTGGCCCCCTTACTTGACAGGCAGAGAGAGGGACCTGCGGCAGTCGAATGACTCGTCGAGGTCACGGAGCAGGCCTTTGCTCCCCTGCTGGTGCGAGCACCATCGTGCCGGTGGCCGCAGACTCGTTTCCTTACGCACGCACGTGTAACAGAGAAGAAAAGGGAACGCACGGAAGCAAAGTCAAGGTCAAATGGTA
Organism: Pteropus alecto; assembly: GCF_000325575.1. Lineage (NCBI taxonomy): Eukaryota > Metazoa > Chordata > Mammalia > Chiroptera > Pteropodidae > Pteropus > Pteropus alecto. Next base: position 1,074,160 of record NW_006434828.1, read on the forward strand.
TTCTCGGACCAGTTCCAATTTAGGAGGTTTTAAATCCTTTTTCTATCTGTGTGTATTTATTACTTAAGAGCATCACATACAGTCAGTGATGCCTTCCTGTAAGTTCTCGGACATCCTGCCAAATCCAGGAGAACCCAGTAGACATGGGCCTGTCCTCCTTTCTAGATTCGGGAATGCCATCTAGATCTGCATCTTAGGTGACCGTCCACTTCGTTCCTGTGGGGACACTGGAGTGATCTCTAAAGCCTTGTAGCCGAAGCCGCCTCATTTCCTCCTTGATTTCCAGTCTTTTAAGACAATATTCTCTGGAAAAGAGTATTTTGTTTTTGATGTTTTAAGAATAGAAAACACACAGCCGAGAGGCCGAAGAAGCACTTTTCCTTTGCAGGTCAGTCTTCATCGTTCATGTAAAAATACAGGAGGGCCTTATGCCCGGCCGGCGCGCCCGCTCCGCGGCCAGGCTCACCCGGCTTAAGCCGTGTCGCGTCGTCCATTTCCGCGTCACCAGGTTCCCACACGTCGTTCGACCCCCCACCCCCAAACCCCAGCCCCAACTGCTGATGGAAGTCCTTGAACTTTTGGGATCTGTGCTACAGAGATTCACAGGCCTGCACCCGGCAGCTTGCGGACGATTCTAGGGGCTTCGTGGACCCTCTGAAGCCCCCTTCATGGACCCCCGAGTCAAGACACTGACACTGTCTCTCAGGCGTCTGCGTGGCTGTGGGCACTCAGAGGCCACAGAGGACAGAGCGGCCTTCCAGGGTCTCCGTCTGCTGGGAGGGTACCTCTTACCCCCTGAGGGTCAAACGTGGTCAGTGTGTGTGGGGCTGGACGCAGCGTTCGGGGTGGTGGAGAAATGGGCACGAGCATTAACACAGCCAGGTTCTCAGCCCTCTGCTGCGACTTTCAAGCTGGCAGTTTCGACTGGAACCAAACTTGATTTTGAGCCAGATACGGGAAACTCTCACAATTCGGTGGAAGAGGTTTCTCCTTTCCTGTGGACGTGTGAAGGTCCGCTGACAGCAGAGTTCGGGCGTACCGCTGTGGCCTGCGCTGTGTCCTCCCAAATCCCGGTGTTGGAGCCGTGAGCTCCAGTGGGAGGGCGTGAGGAGGTGGAGCCTTGGCAGGCGGGCGGGGTCAGGTGAGGTCACGAGGGTGGGGCCCTCGTGGTGGATGAGTGCCCTTGGAGGAAAGACACCAGAAAGATCTCTCCATCAGCCCGAGGGCACCTGTCTGCAGGCCAGGAGGTGGCTGTCACCAGGAACCAGATTGCTCGTCACCTTGATCTAGGACTTCCGGGCTCAGGAGCTGTGAGAAATAATGTGTGTCATTTCAGCCACCGGGATGGGGGACAGAGCCGTGCCCCGTCGGACAGGGATGCCCACCAGAGGGCCAGTCCGTCTGCACCCTCGTCCAGTGACTGAGTCCGCCTGGGCATGAAGGCCCATCCTGGGCCTGCCAGGTCCCGCGGGGCTGGCCACGCCGTCGCTGGGCTCCCTGGCCGCCTGCTTCCTGCCCTCTCCCACACCTCCGTGCCCCACTCGTCCCTGCGTCCTCCCCAAGGAGACACTTCATGTTGTCTCGAAACCTGTGACTCTTTCGAGGTCCTGTCTGCTCGGACCAGCGAACATAGAAGGTTTTAAAGTTCTCTAGTGGCCACGTAAAGACGAGAAAAGCAGCAGGAGAAATTAACGTCACTAACACATCGTCTAATCCAGCATTCCCGAAGGGCTGTCTTTCCAACTCGCGATTCCTCAGCACCCTTGAGGGGGCACGTAGGTCACACTCGTCCCCGGAGCTGAGCCTTTGGGTCGCGATGGCATTGTTCAGTCACAGCATGTCACAGCTCTGAGCAGGCACGTTTCAGGTGCTGGGTAGCCGCCTGGGGCTGGCAGCCGCCTGTTGAACAGTGTGTCCTTGGTGTTTTGACTTAATCCTGGCTGGGTGGGCCTCTGCCCAGAGCCTTTGCCGGAAGAGATGCTGCTACTCGCTAAATGTCCTCTTGGAGCGGAGTCCTGTGTGTTCAGAAGCCATCCGAAGCTCTTGTGTCACTTGCCGGGGGCAGGGGTGGCCCCGAGTCCTCGCTGCCCAGAGCATGGCCGTGTGGCTGGAGGGCGGGTGGGTGGTTTGCTGCGCCTCGCCCCCACCCTGGTCTCTGTGGCCACCCTCCTCCGAGCGCTCCGAGCCTTTGCGAAGTGGGCAGTGTGTGTCGTCAGCCTGCCATGACTGAGCCGTAAACAAAAAGTGCCTTCAGCAGGGACGCGTCTGACCCCCTCTAGGAGGGAGCAGCGTAGTCTGGCTGTTGCTGAAATGCGGCCGCCAGTTGGGCCTTCACGGAGCCTCACGCCTGCGGGCCCGGCCGACTGCCATGGTACGGATCGGGGAGCCAAGCCCGGCTGGGCCAGAGCAGTGTGCTCGGGGGGCTCCTGGGGTGGGGGGCAGCGTTCCCAAGAGCCAGCCCAGGTGCCTGCTGTAGTGGTGACCAGTCCGGACAGCCGCTCGTGGGCGGCGGTCTTTGTCATCTGGGCTGGAGCGCCACAGGACGCCCGGGTCCTGGCACCTGCCGGATGCCACCCCTACTCCCCCTGGGACACAGGAGCAACAGACCCGCTCTCCTCATGGTTCCCGGCGTCTTAGCGAAGCTGGCGACGTGCTGGGGACCTTTACGATGCTAGCGAGCAGGCAACGCGTGGCTGCACCTGCCGCCACTGTGCTTCCACGAGTGGTAAATTCGACGTACATCTTTGCCACAATTGAAAATTGTAGCATACGCTTTAAATATTTGTTTTAAGCCCAATAATTTTAAAGTGTTTAGGGTCAAAATGATACATCTATACTATATTTATGTCTGTCGTTCAAATAATTCAAACTAGGCATCTGTTTCTATCTACGTGCAGGTGTGTAAATTATTTCCGTTTCCTTTCCTCCGACGGACAAATAATTCAAATTAGGCATCTGTTTCTATCTACGTGCAGATGTGTAAATTATTTCCGTTTCCTTTCCTCCGACGGTCTAAGCCTTCGGAGAATTGAAGGTTTTATCATTACTGGTTAAGGTTCAAAGGCACCCACCTGTTTCATACCTCTGGGAATTAATTCAGAAAACGGCATCATCGGCGGGTGCGGCCTTCCTCGGCTCCTGTCTTGGTGGCTGCTGGTTCTCACGCTCGTTTCTGTAACAGAACTCCACGTGACGGCCAGCGGGCCGGTCTGTCCAGCAAGGACTTCAGAAGTGAAGGGTTCTATTCGGACCGGCCGGCTCCAGGGGAGCTGGGCCTGTTTCTCCTCACGGGGAGCATCTTGGAAGCCCCTGAGGGTCTTACTGTGACGCCAGACAAGGAGCCTTTGGGGACAGTCAGGCCACTTTCTTGAAGCAGCCCGTCACTACCTGCAGGTTTACCTGGCGGTGCCTTTGCTCACTGGTCAGTCCTTCCTAGAAAGGTGACCTTTCACCCCCCGCCCCCATGCCCCATGGTCACGGACCTTCCCTTTTAAAAGTCTCCCGGGACTCAGCACAGCCTTACGTGATGCGCCCAGTGGTGCCATGGCCCTGCCTTGTTTTTAATTACTGAGGTACATAGCATGCACCCCCAAAATGAACTATTTAAAGTGAACACTTCAGTGGGATCTAGTAGATTCACAGTACTGTGCAGACACCCCCACCCCCGCCCTGAAGGAGAGCCCTGCCGTGGTCTGTGCCTCCCTGCCGCCTCCCCGCGGTCCTGGCCGCCACGCCCTGCTCTCGTCCCCTGCTTTACCTGTTCCGGGCATGTGGCGTCACAGGCGTCCAACGACGACGTGCAGACTCCCGTGTCTGGCTGCTCCCACCGGGCGCCGTGCTTTGAGGCTCCACGGGGCCGCGTGTGTCCGTGCTTTGCCCCTTGTGACGGCCGAGCCGCGGTCCGTTGCACGAGTGTGTGTGTGTCCACGCCTCCCTCCGTTGTTGGCCTTCGGGGTCGTGTGCGCCTTTTGGCTCCTGTGCATCGTGCTGTGACGTACACACGCACGTGCCGGCTCGAGTCACCCGTTCTCAGCTCCTTCGGGAACGTACGAGCCGATCCGTTGTGCCGCGTGGTGATTCCGTGTTTAACTTTCTGGGAAACCCCTGGGCTTCTCCCGTCGTCTCTCGGGTCCGCGGTGAGAGTGCGGGGTGCTGGCCGCTTGCCCGCCGTGGGCCTGGTCTGTCGCCTCATTCGCTTTCCCTGTTGTGGTGGCAGTGGCTTCTCTGTCGGGGCGGAGAGAGACAGGCTGGCGCTGCCGTCTGAGGCGGCGTCGCGTGAGCGCAGCGTGCTTCCGCTCTCGGAGGCAGCACCGCGTGTGTGTGAACACACACACGAGTGTGCGCGCCCGCGCTTACGGGCAGCCTCGGGCCCGGGAGTCCTGTTGGCGACGCGTTCGTCCAGGGCTGTTTATTAATTGACTATAGCGCCCTCTCTGTGTTGACTTCTGTTTTGCCTTTTTGGCCTCTAGTATTTCGACAGCAGTACTTCGGTGACACCCAACCGTGACAACAGTGAGTGAAACCAGACAGCTCATGAACAGGGTAGGAGGAAAAAAACCTAGCGCCTTCGACTCGGCCTCTGTGAGAGCCTCACAAGGCGGCTCCGATGACGACGACTTCCGCCACCTGTGTGTCGACACCATCGCAGTCCGGTCCGCGCAGCACTCCTGCGTAGACGGTTGTTGTAGGTGACCCTTACAGTGACCCGTGAGGATGGAGTGAGCTTTCCTCGCCATTTCCTCCCCAAGCAGCATTGGGACTTCGAGGTCGCACACCGTAAGCAGAGGTGCCGAGACTTAAAACCTGTATTTTGACCCCAGGGTTTGCTCGTGAAGTACAGTGGTCGTCTGTGTTGTTCTGTTTTTAATGGATCGAGTGTGAAATCGATGAAAATGTGTTAAAAAGAAAGCAAACCCACGAGGTTATGACGGACACCTTGCAGTCAGCGGGACGACGGGTGTCAAAGCTCGGAACGCGTGAGCAGAGAAGGGAGACTGTGGTCGCTGGACGAGCTCACGGGGAGGTCTGTTTCCGCGTCCCCGGCTTGGTCTCCGGGGCCCAGGTGTCTGCCCTTCGGGAGCCGGTGTCTCGGAGCAGGGCGGCCCTTAGAAAATGCGAGACCTTCGTCCCGTCCAGGGCAGACAGCTCTGCAGCAGGGGGGAGTGGAAACGTGACTGCTGGGGGTGTCAGCTCTGTGGGAGGGGAGAGACACCGGGCGCCCCAACGTGGCCCCGGAGCTGGCCGTGGTTTCGGACCTTCTGGCCCCGGCTTGAGCCTGAGCCTCGATGGACTCTCAACTCTGCTGCACTTGGCACAGTGGGCGCTGCTGCTCCCAGCGGCAGCTCTGGTCATCAGGCCACGGCCCTCAGTGTCCCGAGGCCAGGGTTACTACAGAGTCCCAGCGTCCGGGATGGCCCGCACAGGCAGAACTGTCTTGCCCCAAATGCAGCCCATGGAGAAACACAGGCGTTTCCTTGAGCAGCACGCCGGCCCGTGGACGGACAGGGCCCTCCGAGGTCGGGCCGTGGGGTCGTGCGTGTCACACGTGGTCGGGTGGGGCCAGCAGCCTGAGATTAAGGGGGCACCAACATTTGGGCTTCTCAAATACAAGAGGCGACTCCTTTTAGCAGGACGTAGAACTGTTTCTCAAACGTGATTTAAAACAGAAGCGCAGAGTGCCAGGCGACGGCCTGACGGAGCCCAGGGTGAGTCGGACGGAGGTGACCGTGACCCTAACTCGTCTCACCCTGTACTGTCAGCGAGGGCCTGGGGTCCATGTCTTCCCAGCGTGCAGGGGTCACAGGCCCTGAATTTCTTCTCTAACACGAAGTGACCTCAGGCAGCAGCTTTGGCAAGAATTGAAAGAACTTTTTTTTGGTGAAATGTGTTTCTGGAATTGGGGGAAGACATTTAAAGGAGGTTTCCATTCATTTAAAATAGTTGGTAGGATTTGGCTCTGAACCTGCTGGGTGCCCCTCTGTGTTTTAAAGTTGAGATAATTTTCTAGGAAACGGGCCCTCTCCAGACCCACTTTTGCATTTTCCAGAATAATCCTCGTTTCTCCTTGATTCATAGAGGTAAAAGACCACAGCCAAGGGCCCTGGGGCCGCGGTCAGGGGGCTGCCCGCCCCAGCCCGCCATCTGACGTTGACCTCAGCCTGCCGTGACAGGGTCGCAGCCATGGCGATCTTGCTGCAGAGGCGTGCCGGCCTGCGTGTCTCAGGCTGTGGTCATCTGCCGGGGAGGGAGCAGAGCAGCGTGCCGTGCTGGCTTCGGCCTGGGCAGGACTGAGGTGGCATCGGCCGCCCTGGGGGGGGATGGTCAGGGGTGCGGGGGCCGTCATAGGTAGGACCGGAGGAGGAACTTAAAAAGATCTAACGGAAATGTGGGTCCCTTTTTACTCAATAATTTTTTTTTTCCTAAAAACGTGACGTTAAAAGCAGCAGGTACATCTGGATCTGTCACACAGCAGGTTTTTACCTGCTGGCTGCCACCACTGTCTTAATTTCTGCTACGAGGTCGGCTCGTGGTTTTGTGCAGACCCCAGGATGACCGGTCTCGTTGTCTCTGTTTACTTGGAGAGCAGGCATCTCGAGCTTGCAAGGCGAGTGGCTGAAAGCTTCAGACTCTTGCTCACGGATTTGTGCACACCCAAACGGAGTGGGGACATCACTTACGTTCGAAGGCGGCCGACTGCAGTGACGCGGAGGACGGTGCTCGGTTCTGAGGACACATTAGATGCGGGGTGGCGGCAAGAAGGGGGCTTAGGAGCTAACCGGCTGCTGAAGTAGTCGAAGTGGTGGCTGAAAAGAATCATCTCCTGGAAGACAGCAGATGTCAGAATCTTAGTTGGCTCTTGGCTCGTTATGAATCCGCACCACGGTGTGGGGGCATGCGTGTCCACACGCACACACACACACACACACACATGCACACGCACACACATGCACACATGCACATGCATGCATCCGCGCGCGCATCCGCGCACGAGCTGGGCGGGGTGTGCCCCCAGGCCACCCACAGGGCGGGTGACTGGAGGAGAGAGGAGCCCCCCACCGTCCCCGCAGGCTGGAGCACCGCTGTTCGCCTCTGCTCTGCCTCCGTGCTCCCACGTCTGGACAGGCGCGGGGCAGCAGGCGTCGCGGGTCCACCCGCAGCCGTGCCCCGGGTGGAGGAGGTCCGTGGAGGGACCTGCAGCGGGAGAAGCGGCGGACGCTGTTTCCGTGCCACACGTGAGGTGGCCCTGAATTCACAGGAGAACTGGCTCCAGCAGCCGCAGCCACAGCCACCTGGCAAACCCAGCCGAGGCTGGACCCCGGGGGGTGCTGTGCACAGGATGACGGGGCCCGGCTGAGGTTTATAGCGAAAGCCCACGCGTCGTCCTGTCCTGGTCTCCTGGCCCTTCGGTTCATGCTGCTGCGCGAGGCTGTGACGGACCTGGGAGGACATTTCTGACCCTTCCTGTGGAGTGCGGTTTCTACAGGGGAATTAAAAGATGCCAGGAGATGTGATCAACCTTCACCGGGAAGACGTGGCTGGGGGCAGGCTGGGGCCTTCCCGACCCTGGTGGGAGAGGACGAGCTACCAACAGGGGAGGACACGTGGGCAGTGGCTTCTTGGGCACGTGGGTCGCTGGGATGTGATGGGCACATGCATCCGGCCGCCGTGCGCAGCACCGAGAGCCTCCCGAAGTGACTCGCCCGCGGAGTTGACCGGCAGTTGGCTGGCAGCGCAGCACAGTGGCTGGCAGGGACCTTGGTCCCGGCAGGGGCCGCGTTCATCCCGCGTAGCTCCGTTGTTAGGTCACTCCTGGGCAGCTTAATGAGGGGGTGGTCACTAAGCCCACGTCTGAACAGGCGACTCGGGGCCTTGAGTGGAGTGATTTTCGAATGAACCGTTCGAAGGCCAGGAAGAGGACGTACCCAAACACTAACGCGGTGGCGGTAACAGGACCGCTTCGTGTCCCTGTCGGCTGAGCAGACATCTCTAGTCTCATTGCGGAGCGTTGGGCTGAGGACCAGCGGTTGGGCAGCACCGAGCCCCGGAGAATGAAGGACAGCGGGGCGGCAGCTGGAGCTCGGCAGCTCCCTCGCCACGGTCTGGGCGTGCGGTGGACATGCTGGGCTCCCACGTGCCTGGCTTTCTTCGAAGGCCTGGAAGGACGTCATGTCCCGCGTCACACAGCGATCTGTTACACTGGAGGGGGCGCCGGGGAGGTGGGGGAACCCGCGGAGGAGGCCGTGAGCATGTGGGGGAGCCAGCCGGGAACCCCGGGTCCTGCCGCCCCCCGCAGCCTCCCGGGAGCAGGGGTTCAGTCACTTCCTGGGGAACACCAGACACTTTCATGGTGCGGGCAGATTCTGTTCCGACTGTTTAATGAAAATCGTTGGGTAAAGGGTCGTTCACAGGATTCGTTATGGATAAGACAGTACAGACCAAAGTGAAAATTAGGGCTGCTGCTCCTGCTACCCCTTCTCCCCGCCCCCCCCCCATTCTTTATTTAATACCAGGCCCCCCCTCACCTGGCACCTCCCCGACCCCTGATGCACACCCGGTCACGGTCGCGTCCGTCCCCTGACACTTAACTCCTCCGCGTAGCGGAATCCTGATGAAAAATAATCACCGTCTTAGTGGAGCTCTCCCCGGTCCTCAGCAGCCGAGTTATTGAGTCATACTCCGTTCAAATCCCCACAGTCCTTCTGGGGAAATTTCTGGATTTCCTTAAATTCACAGAGTGATACAAGTAATGATTTTTCTTTTTGTTTAAATCCACATTTACTTGGAGATTATTAGCATCAATTATAGATCAGAACAAATGAAGCGTTGTTACTAAAACTTATCGATGGGCTCTGTGGGCACAGCCGGGCTCGCTTGACGGGGTTCGCTGGGGACTCTTATTCCTGGCTGGACCCTTGAAGAGTCTTCTAGCAGAGGAGGGTCCCAGTGGCTTGTCCGGGTGGTTTATTTCAGCACTTTAACCGGCCCCGAAGTCGTCAACAGTTTGGATTTCCTGCTGCTCTTCGTGCTTGGGCTTCAGTGTTTGTTTCTGTATCGAAATACACCTGTGTCCCCTTCACCTTAACGTGTCTGTCTGAGCCTTTTCGGGCTCCTGTAACAAACAGCACCGACTGAGCGGCTTAAACAACAGACTCTTATTTTTCACGATTCTGGAGTCTGGAAGGCCAAGGTCCAGGCACCGGCAGACTTGGCGTCTCCCGGGAGCCAGTTCCTGGTGTACAGACTGCTGGCTTCTCACCGCGTCCTCAGGTGGCACAAGGGGCCAGGGAGCTCCCTGGGGCCTCCTTCGTAAGGGCACTAACCCCATGCACGAGGGCACCACCCTCACGACCTCGGCACCTCCCAGCGGCCCTGCTCCCAACACCGTCACCTTGGGGGTTAGGTTTCCACGTATGAGCTGCGCAGGGACAAACCTTCTGTCTGTTGCGACACCTCTGCCAGACTTTCCACGTGCACCGTCTCCAGGAGAAGTGCCTCCCCCGCCCCCGCCGCGGCCCCCGTTCTCAAGGCCTCAGGAGGGAGGAGGCAGGCTCAGGTGAGGCACAGTCCCAGAGCTGTGGCCCCGGGTTCCAGAGTCCAGGGAAAGGAGGACGCGTCCCCGCTAGCGGGCGTTTCTGAAAGGTTAGGAAACAACTTTTCTTTCCTTTTCTCTCACTGTTACTGTCTCCCCCAGTTTTTACTCAGAGATGATCTTTCTAAGGTTCGGATGCTTAAAGCTAGATACAGTTTTTCCTATTTTAAAAACATACGTGGAAGGCAGCCGTGATGTCTCCACCCAGAGGTAAATGTCCTTAACTCTCGGGTGACGTCCCGTACGCTTCTTCGGACGCCGCGCCTCCTCAGGGCGTGTGCTGTCCTGGCGTTGGCACGTGCTGGTGGCGAGATCCCTGGCGTCCATGCTGGGTCTTGAAGCCGGTGATGGATGACCTTGAGCAAGATGGCGTGTGAGGCTAGTGGTGGAAAATGTCGAGTGATGAGCTGAGCCTGGCCAAGAAGCTGAGGACGATTCTAAGGAAAGGACCGTACCTGTTACTTTTGGGATAAATGCAGAGAAAGGGGCAGCCGTGGCCTGGGGCCGTCCGTGGATGACAGGGTGACAGCACAGTGCTCCCTGTGCCCCCCCTACTACCCCCCGCCCCGGGCTTTCCTGTCCCCTCCTGGCTCACTGGGAGGCAGTTGTCTGAGCCAGGAGTCAAGGTAGATTGAGCTTCTCTGGGGTCTGTCAGCACAGCCCCTTGTCACACTCCACCCAGCCTGGCCATCAGATTTAAAGGCAGCACAAGCCCGCCCGAGCAGGCCACTCCCGAGGAGATCGGATTTCTGATGAGGCCACATGTTTTTTGAAAATTCCATACAGAGCGAAGGGAGTGGATTGGCTCTGAGATGGAATCGGTCAGGAGACCAGGTGCATTCGGAGACTCGATCACCTTCTTTCTCAGTCGCTGTGGTTCCAGAGCAGCTAAGGCGTCTCGCGCGCCGTGTGTTCACGTGAGGCTCGAGGTGGGAGGGAGTCCAGCCTCCTGCCTGAATCGTCCACCGACGTGGCTTGGATCTGAGGGGTCCGGGCCTAGCAGGACGGAGAGCTGTCACCAGGGAGGGCGGCGAGGTGACAGAGCTGCTGTCGTCCCTGCTCGGGAGCAAAGCGGGCGCATCCTCCACAGCTCAGACCCGGGTATGGCATTTAATTCGGACACCACACCCTTGAAGGAGACGCAGCGTGGCTTAGAGAAGGAGCAGGGTGGTGAACGGAAGGGCCTTGAAACCACGTCGGAGCGAGGGGACCGTTACTTTGGGGAAGACCTTGACTTCGATGCTTCTGGAGCGCCGGCCCCGGGCGAGGCTGCCTCTAGGCTGACTGGCGTTGGCACACACTAGCGGCGAGGTCCCCGGCGGGTTTGTGGCTGGTGACACAGACTCGCACTCAGGGACCTTCTCCATGCCGAGTGTGATCCGTGACTCCAGGCAGGCCTGTCCAGTTACTGTGTGACACGCGGGCGGGGGATGTTGGATCGAGGACTCGCATCCGAGTTGAGATGAAGGGACATCAGGACCTTCATCGTCGGCCGCCGGTGGAGCGTGGAGCAGGCCTGGGGTGGGTGCGGTGGGGAAGCCCGAATTGGGCTGAGGCTGTTCAGGCAGGTGATGGCTAGACAGCCATGCCCTTCAGGGTTGAAGATGCCAGGTGGGCCGATTTCCTGGACAAGAGATCAACTGAGAAATAGAAGATGGGGCGGGTGTAACTTATTCTGCACAGCCTCCGAGAATTTGGTACCCCAGAAAGATGTCCTTTATCTCAAAGTAAGGAGCGGCTGTTTGACCACTCCAGATAATACTGACCAGATGAATAGGTGCTGGGTCTGTGGCAGAGAAATTGTCCTTCAGAGCCTCTCAGCTTCCAGAACGAGCCTGGTGTGACGTGGCTGGGGAAGGATGGGGTACAGGTCATAGGTCTGTGGCTGTGTATTGATGTCAGCTGCTCTCAGCCTGCGGGGTAGAGGGAACTGCCTGTGGCCCCCAAGTGGGTTCCAGCTGGCTGCCTTTGCTGAGCTCTCCAGAAGGTTTTGTCAGTAGGTGAGCATAGGCCTGCCTTGCATATGGGAGGGTGGTCCCCCACAGGTGTCTCCAGAGACAGAGGCCCTCATGTAAGACCGACCAGTCAAATAGCATTTGAAACACAAGTTTAAAATTAGTTTGAAATAGAATTTTAGTGAAATTAACTATTAACGGGGTGGGAGGGGAGGAATTTATTTCTAATTGTTTTATATCACATTTTCCCTACTGGTCTTTCATTTAAAATGTTTCTGATGAACTTTGAATTTTGAAGACGCCGTGTTTAAGCAAATGATGTTTGCTAATTGCATAGCAAGTACATAAAGTGTATGGTGATGGACTCTGTGTATATACAACGTGTTTCGACTTTGAGGTTTTCAAAAAACATATGTTCAAATAGTGTAAGCACTACAGCCAAGTAAGAAAAAAGATGAATCGATATCTAAGTTAATTTATAGTACGTAATAAAATTATATTAATTAAAATTTCAGTTTTATTTGTAGATTCACGTGCAGTAAAAATGGACATTTTAAAGCGATACAAAGGAAGTGCGGACTGGGATATTTACATGGAAACGGACTGTGGGCTTTTAGGGTTTCTGCTTCCTCCTGAGACAGAGCAAGTTCTCAGAGTCTTGCAGACGGCGCCCCCTGCTGGTGCTCAGCGTGATCTAGCGCTGCCTGTTCTGAGTAGCTAGCTAACAGGCGTCTGGTTGTTCTGTTTGGATGTTATTTTTATTATTAAACCTGCAAAAGAGAGCTGGGATCAGCAGTGGCCTCTTCTCCTCTGTCTCCCTCCATGAGACTCGGTAACTTGCTGCCCACTCCACTTTCTGATTTTTTAAATGAAAATATTTTCCTCTCTTGCCCACTTTTTTCTGTCCTGCCTTCAGCTGATACCTGGAGCACCTGCGTGCGTCAGCATTGCATGAGAGTTGGTACTTTGGCTATTTTAAAGAAAAACTGAAACCATGATGTGGCATTTTCTAGATTACTATTTTTTAGTGATGCGAAAATGATTTTAAGAACACTAAAATAATTTTTAAAGAAATTTAATCTCACCGTATCCAGAGGAGGTGGCTGGAGTCAGGACCCCAGGGTGAGCATTGATGAGGAGGAAAAGGGACATCTGTGTCCGGGACCGCTGGGCATTGGGGTGCCCCGGTGAGGCAGGCATGGAGCCCAGAGAAGTCAGTTCTGAAGAACGCGCTCTGATTTCTACAGAAAGGGGGGCCGAGTAAGGGGGCAGCCTCAAATAAGTGCCTGGAGGAGGGCCAAAGTGAGGCCCAGGCCCCTGGGTGGGGGGGCTGGACACCCAGAATTTGTTGTGGGGTCTTCCGCGTG
>NW_006434828.1:1087318-1087919 GCF_000325575.1 Pteropus alecto
CAGTGGCTTCTTCTCCTCTGTCTCCCTCCATGAGACTCGGTAACTTGCTGCCCACTCCACTTTCTGATTTTTTAAATGAAAATATTTTCCTCTCTTGCCCACTTTTTTCTGTCCTGCCTTCAGCTGATACCTGGAGCACCTGCGTGCGTCAGCATTGCATGAGAGTTGGTACTTTGGCTATTTTAAAGAAAAACTGAAACCATGATGTGGCATTTTCTAGATTACTATTTTTTAGTGATGCGAAAATGATTTTAAGAACACTAAAATAATTTTTAAAGAAATTTAATCTCACCGTATCCAGAGGAGGTGGCTGGAGTCAGGACCCCAAGGTGAGCATTGATGAGGAGGAGAAGGGACATCTGTGTGTCCGGGGCCGCCGGGCATTGGGGTGCCCTGGTGAGGCAGGCGTGGAGCCCAGAGAAGTCAGTTCTGAAGAATGCTCTGTTTTCTACAGAAACGGGGGCTCAGGGAGTAAGGGGGCAGCCTCGAATAAGTGCCTGGAGGAAGGCCAAAGTGAGGCCCGGGCCCTGGGTTGGCGGGGGCTGGACACCCAGAATTTGTTGTGGGGCCTTCCCCATGGATATGACGCCTAAACAACTGC
>NW_006434828.1:1088012-1091502 GCF_000325575.1 Pteropus alecto
GCCCGCAGCCCCCCATGTCTGGTGTAAACACAGACGGAAATGTTACTGGAGGCTGAATTCGGGCTCGCGGTTACCCTAAGTTGCCTGCTCACATCGTTTCGATTTTGTTGGATACACATAACATTTTAAGTTATGTTGCAAATTGTAACTGAAGGAGCGACCATGAGTAGATTCGTCAGTGCCAGTTATTTTAAAACTGAAGATTGGACTTTTCTGGGACACATTTTCAGCAGCCACCAGTAGGTGGAGGGAGTGAGCCGTGTAAACGGGAGTGACCGTTCTGCCACTTGGTGTTGGTGTAAATTTATCGCACATGGAGCTCACCAGTAAATCCCCGGTGACATAGCCCACGATTTATAGAAAATCAACGAAACCCAGCTGTTGACAGCAACGCAAGTTGTCCAAGTCTGTTTTAGAATGTTTCTGTTTTCTTTGAAAATTAAGTTACACATTTCTTTGCCTTGCTGAGAACTATTTCAGAATAAATCAGCACAAACTGGGGTGGGTTATTACAACACGGAGAACCTCAAGGCCAACACGGTTTCCTTTCAGAAGGGAGCAGTGGCGTGCTGCCTCGCGTACGTCGTGCCCTGGTTGTCGGGCCGTCCCAGGCTCATGAGGTGACGCTGTTGGAAACAGTTGTGAAGGTGCAGTGGCTGATGGCCTGCTCTGCTCCCAACGGGAGACTGAGGTCTCCCTGGAAATTGCCCATAATCACAACCTTTACTCAAGTTCAAGTCAGGTGTGAGTGATACAGCCAGCCAGCCGTGAACAATGTAAACACCTCCAACTCTATAGGCGGGATAGAACGGGAAGTCCGAAGACCTAGCCACCAGGTTCATTCACGCTTATTCAGCAGGTGCTCAGACCGGGAGGTGGGTGGATGGGTCCTTCAGGTGGCCGGAGGGGCTGCGCAGTCTTGAAATAGAGCCTCGTGTGAGCCCCAGGACGGGGTCCCAGTCTCAGACTGGAGCCCAGCGGCCTGGGGGAGCTGCTGCAGGCTGCTCACGCTCCTGCAGCCTGGACTTCATTACCTGTGGGTTCAGGTTCAGAGGTCTGGGCTGGCCTGAGAGTCTGTATTTCTGATGAGCTCCAGCGTAGCGCCCCTACTGCGGGTCCCTGGTGTGGGGGGAGGCGGGTAGGCCGGGGAGACCCGCCCAAGTCCCTGGCCATCAGGAGCGCCGCGTCGTCATCACGTGGCTGCATTTGATGGGGCTGAATAAGTAGTTACTGTTAAATCGATGTTTAGAATTGTAGAATTTTAGATCTTGAAACTTTGGAGATCAGCTGTCTTCTCCCTGCCCCACCCCAGAGACGAGGAAACAGTGTTTCCTGAGGCCAGCGCCGTGAGCAGGGTTGTGCCCCTGTCCCCCAGTCCCGTGGAAGCCCTAACCCACTGGGCTGGTGTCTGGAGGCCTCAGGTCCTGAGGACGGGGCCCTCACGTGCGACTTCTGCCCTTAGTGTGAGAAGAGACCGGAGAGCTTGCTCCGCCTCCCGCACCACGTGAGGACACGGCGAGAAGGTGGCCGGCCATCCAGAAGCCAGGAGGCGCTCTCCCCAGGCACAGCATCGGTGGCACCTGCATCGTGACACGGCTGACGGAGGGGGTGGGAGGGAAGGAGTCAGGGTTCAGACTCCAGGGCTGGGCGTCTTCTATGCGGAATGACGCCCCTCCCGGCCCACCCTTCAGGGCCAGACGCCACCTCGAGTCCATCATTGCACTGCCCCCCACCAGCCACCAGCCACCAGCCGGGAGCCGGGACGCCATATAGTGCAGTGGCAGCGAATCCAGAGAGGAGGCCGGACTCCCTTCCCCCAGGGCCCTGACCCCTGACTGCCCCCGGGAGCGGCCCACACAGCAAGCAGGCGTCCCCGACCACCGCGGCCCGCCGCGGGCACCCCTCCCTCTGCGCTGTTTCGGTCCCTCTTCCTTCTGTGCGGCGGTCACTCCGTCTCCGAGGATGAGGACCCCAAACCTCAGAGGACTCGGGGTCCTGCCTCAGCCCCGAATCGGGTATGGACCGGTCGTCAAGGACACAGTCCAGTGCGCCTCGCCCCTCCACGACGACTTCGCAGCGTGCCACACGAAGTGGTTTTCACCTTACACTCGTCACTCTCTGATGATCCGACTGAATTACTAAAGTTCAGAATTACTAAGTGAAGTGCAGTGACTTGAGGAGGAGCCGCTTGACTCTAGACGTGGCAGATGGGGGCTTTTGCTGTCCCCACGCCATCCCTCTGCGTGTGACTTACAGTAGATGGGGTGGCCCGGGCTCTGTGTGTTTGGGGTGTGTGGGTTACTGTAGTTCCCCAGCTGTGTCGGTTGGACTCATGGCAAAGTCTTTAGTATTTTCGGATAATTAATTTTGTAGATTTTAATAACAGTACAAACCCAGGTGTCCCCGAAGGTTGCCGAGACCCCGTCCTGTGAGAGCCTCTGGGGAACCGTAATCAGGTGCTTCCTACGAGTATCTATCAGCCTCACTTCCATGCACCACCATCAAGGTCACGGCAGCACGCTTAGAAAGTCAGGTCATGGGACACTTGCTCTTGGCAGTCAGGAACCTCGCATTTGAGCAGACAGCACCTTAACGCAGGTGAGGCCCTTGACTAATGATGTCGGAAGTCCTGGCAGATCGTGGGGGCCTTGGGAGGGTGTCACCACTGCAGGCGTGACGTCAGGAGCCGTCATTCAGGGAGCAGAGAGCCCTGGCATCGTCCCGTGCTCAAGGCAGGCGGGCTCGGTGGTCCAGGGAGGTGGAGACTTGTCTCCAGGCAGAGGACCCTTGTCTCCGGAGAGTTGTTCTCCCTTTGCGGGCTCTGAGTCTCCAGAGACGGGAGACATTTGGTTAATTCCCATCTGTGGCAGAGAGATGCTCTGGGGCCCCGTCCCCTCCTGCTTGCTGTGCACCCCATAGTATGCCTTGATTTAAAAAGCACGCAGAAAGCGAATTCTTCATTCACTGGTCTAAATGTCTGGGGCTATGGACGCGCCCCGCTGTTGGCGACGTTTGGCTGGTGTAGCGGGCGGAAGCCCGTCTCCCCTTGCTCATCGTCTCCTTGTGGTCATGTACACAGACGAGCTAGTTGCTTTCTTGGCAGCAGGTAAAAATACATCTACTCGGATGCCTTTGGATGTCCAAACTAAACCATTTTGAAAAGCTTCCTCTGCTTTTACTTGTGGAGAACTTACTTAAAGCCAAAATGGCAACTGGCCGCTTCCGGAGGCATCCAGGCTTCCTGCAGCTGGTCCATTCCTCATAGGCCGAGAGCCCATGCAGGTGTGTATTTTGTGCAGGTGTGTATTTTTAGCTACTGAGGCTGTGTGTGCTGGAGTAAGCTACAGTGTGGGTGGCAGCCTATGTGTTTTCTCTCTCCCTGCCCCAGTTTTTCCCAGGAGGAATCATGACAGGGAAGGATGGAGGTGGGGCCAGGAGGCAGGGAAGTGGCCTCTGCCCTTTGCCCTGCTGCTGTTCTGTGGGGGTGGGG
>NW_006434828.1:1091561-1093846 GCF_000325575.1 Pteropus alecto
GGGTTGGGGGGGGAACACTGCATGGTGAACTGTAGGGGGCCCTGCAGGGGCTGTGTGCTTTAATTAGTCTGCCAAGCTGAAGGGTGGTGATTGGTGGTGCCCTCTCTGGTATAGGACATGACAGCAAACCCGTGCGAGGCGTCACCCCACGGGTGCAACAATGCATGAGAAAAAAATCCTCCATCAAGTCAGGGTTCGTACAAAACATTGGAAAACTGCTCGTGACCGCGAGGCCCCCGACGTTGCTCACGTGCCTCTGGGACCTTCCGAGAGTGGCTTTGAGGGCCCGTTCACCAGCCCCAAGACAGAAACCTGAAAAAAAAAAAGAAAGCTGTGAACAGTCCAATTAAAAAATGGGCAAAGGACTTGAATCGACATTTTCCCAAAGAAGACGTGCAGCTGGCTAACAGGTACATGGAAAGATGCTCAGCCTTCCCGGTCACCAGGGAAACGCTGGTCCCAGCCTCGCCCATGTGCTCCGCGTCCTCCGTGGCTGCTCTTAGGCAACGTGGGAGAGCTGTGTTGTGCCCTTGGCTGTGTCTCTCGGCCCGAAAAACCTGAACTGTTGACGCTGGCACTTGACAGAAGTTTGGCAGCCCTGCCGCAGCCTCCCCCGACCCTCGCCGGCCGCCCTGACCTCTTTGCCCTTCCTCCAGGGTGCCACCCTCAGGGCTTGCGCCCCAGCTGCGCCCTCTTCCTGGAGCGCCCTTCCTGTCAAGCCTTTCGCTTCCTCCAAGCCCTTGCTCAGATCGCAGCTCCTCAGTGGGGCCGTGACGTGTCTTCCATTCCATCCTCCCCAACAGGTCCCCTCGCTCTCTTTCTGTTTTCTCGAGCAATAATCAACAGCAGACATACTCAGATTTATTTCTGGCCTGTCCACCGCTGCTGCACTGTGAGCTTCCAAGGGCAGGGTGCTTGCCTCTTTGGGCCCTGCTGTGCACCCAGCAGTTTGTAGTGCTCAATTCGCATTTATTGAATATCTTAACGTAGAATGGATACCATGCAATTGAGGTGCTTATGGGAGGACCGTGGCATAGAGTGAGCTCTTAAAAACTCTCTGTAGGACATACTAAAGCTCCAGTGAGTTTTTTCCTTAAAAGAGTAAAGTATTTCACACTAAAAAGAAGTGCCTTTGTCTTTTACAGTGAGTGTCTCTCCACGTATGTGAAGTGTTTTCTCATAAATCTGCAAAAATCTGCAAAATCGTGCTCGTCGATGTTTTGGCTGTGAGATGTTTCGTGGGGGATTTGAGCACTAGAATTCTTGATAGACTTCTTGAATGAGTTTAGTTTTATCCCAGTTTGCCAGGAGGGGACGCGTTGGGCTAGTGTCCCACTCTGGGCGTGTGCGGCTCTGCATGGCCTCGGGCACGATCCTGGATGCCTCCAGCGTCCCCGAGCTCGGCCTCCTTCCAGCACTGGGCCCTGTGTTGATTTTTCTGTTGCTTTTGGAAAGTTTGCTATTAATAGATCACTTATCTGAGAATCTAGATAAGAAACGCTGCTTAGCAGTCGGATTGTGTTGGAAGTGCTTTAGCCATGCAATTCGGTTGTTTGTTCATGCTTTTTTTAAAATGCATGAAAAACATAGTCATTGCCCTCAGCATTGAGGTAACCTCTAGCTATGTAACTTGGCATCAGGAATAGCATTTCAAACAATGTGGTTCAGATTTATCGCTCCTTCTCGAATTAGCAAATATAAAAGGAGTATCGCTCATCATTTTACTCTTTCTGCCAACTGTTTTTTTGGGGGTGGGGTTTGGGTAGCGCATTTATATATCCTCTGGCAAGTAATGTTAAGTAATACTAAATAATACGTTTTGAAGCCCAGGAAAGTCGAGCGCGGGCGTTTCCAGCCGTCCGCAGGCTGCACCGCGCATGCCCAGCGGAGCTGACTTTCGCCACGTGCTGTCTGATCGCGGAGCCCGTTCTGAACCCTTTGCAGCTCCCCGTTTGGCAGCGTAATGTCCAGGCACCACGTCGTGTTCGTCATTCTTAGCTGTTTGCTCGGTGCCGTGTCGCCAAGCGACGCGTGGATATGTAACAGGTGGACGAGTCACGACGCCCTAGGGGAGAGCGGGAGGAGCGCAGCCCGTGAGAAATAGGACGTTTACACAAATTTACAATCTTTCGACTTATTCCGCGTCGCTAATGAGGGGCCCTGAAGACGCCGCTTTCAAAAAAGTCACCCGCTCACCACGTCTCGGCTGCGCAGTTCTTCCCAGCCAGCCGCGCATGCGCAGCGCCGGGGCTTCAGCCACAGATCTGCCGGGCGCGGGAAGCGGC
>NW_006434828.1:1093910-1095791 GCF_000325575.1 Pteropus alecto
CCCCCCGCCCCGTGAGGTGGTTCACGGAGCGCCCATTGTGTCAGACGCAGAGATGCGTGTGCTGGCTGGAATTCCGACCTTTTCTTTCTACCCTTTTGGGTTTTCTAGACCTTCTCTAATAAGGCCGCGACGAGGACGGAACAGTCCAGCAAGCGCAAGTGTTTCCCCGGCCGCAGAGAAGGTCAACATTCATTGTTTCCCCAAATCGACCGTTTCCCAAGCCTTTCGTAGGTGTCAGGTGAGGCGTCTGCTGTGGCCAGCTGCTCGCTGCCGTCAGTCACGCCCGGCATCACCGTCCAGGTGTGTCTGCAGCTGTGTGACCGGCGCCCCCGTTTCTAACCTCCGGCGCAGGGGCGTGAGCGAGGCCGCTGTTCCTCCACCCCCGCTTCCGCTCGCTGCCGGGAGCTGGTACCTGGCCGCGAAGGCAGATCTGGTGCGCTCGAGGTGAGCCGATTCTCCCGTTAGCCGTCCGATCTGTAATGGATTGGGGGGTGGGGGTGGGGGTGGGGTGGCAGAGCTGCGTCACCGCTGGGGACATAGAGCTCGCGACAGTTCAGAGTCCAAGACCTGCTTCGACTGACCCGTCAGCAGAGCTTCGGTTCTGAATGTGCAGTATCACGTCCAGAAGGAGCCTTTTATCAAAAGGTGATCGCAGTGAATCCTGCATGTCGCCAACGGAATCACAGACCAGCCCTGCGAGGAAGATGGCAGAGGCAGTTACGGGCGCCACGCAGTTTTTAAGAAGCAGCAGCACTTCTCAGAGGTTACAGTTATCTACAAACCTCTCTCACAGGCATTGACTTGTTCACCCAGCGAGCCTGGGAGGCGAGAGAAATGGGCATTCTTGTTTATGTGCCCTGGCTGACAGGGTCGGGTGGCCAAGAGACTTTTCGCAGGTTCCCAAGTAGTAGACTTGGGACCACAGTGAGTTCCCATGTCTCCAAGCCCAGAGCCACCTCTTCCCGACGCTGGGCTGTCCCCAGCCATGCCAGGGAGGGTCCCATGTGGGCAGTGGGGGATTTTACAGAACACAGTGCATGACTTAGCCAGTCGATGCTCAGGTTCCAGTGATGCCGCTGTGTTCTGGAGCCTGTGCACGTGATCAGCTCTCCCTTCTTACTCGTGAGACCCAGCTAGTCACGTGGAGATCCGCCTCTGGTCCACGGACTTGTTCTTGTCACTCTTTGGCAGTCCCCACAGGACTGAGGTGGCATGCGGGGCACGGGCCGGGTCGTCTGGGGCTTAGGGGCACTCGGTGGGAGCCTGGCTGTTCACCAGGGCATTGAGAATGGTGCAGGGGCCCCTGTCCAGGCCTGCTGTGCTGGACCCAAGCCTCGTGAGGCCCTTTAAGCGGGCACTCTGGGTGGGGGACGGAGCCGAGCCTTCTCCGGGGCGTTGTGGAGAGCCCGCTCAGGGCGGCTTCGTGGACGGGGACAGTGGGGGAAGACATGGCTGTGGGCTTGGGTCTCGGGCTCTGGGACCCAGTGCTGGAAACATTCTTTGAGGTTGTGTTAGCATTTTAGAATTTTTAAAGAACAGATGATATCTAGATGTTGTGTTCCACCAAAACAAATATTATTCTTTTGAAAATATGTTGGATGAAAAATGCACTCAGATCTTCTCAGCCTGAGAAATGCCGAGCTGAACTGCGCCCAGATGCAGTGCGGCCGGTGATGAGCTGGCCCTGCACTTCGTAAGGTGCCCTGGTTTAGGGGCCCCCAGGGGCCCGGGGGGTCAGACTCTGTCTCCTGCGCACAGACTGGTCGCTCTTAGCCTTGCTCACTTGTCCTTTTTGTGCCACAGTGGACTTCTCTGTAATGTCCCCTGTCCAGCCTCGGTCACTCCTATGCCTCATTCATGTCCAGGTCCCTTCTCATTCTC
>NW_006434828.1:1095812-1106811 GCF_000325575.1 Pteropus alecto
CCGACTGCATTCTGGAAAATTCCATGGTGTGTGTTTTTCCCTTGTAATCTGACTCTGGGAAGAGACCCGTTGATTGGAGCTGCCAGCAGAGAGGGCTTGGCAGGGATCCTGCTGGGTGTGGTCCTCGTCAGGTGGCACTGTCCCAGGCAGGGCACCGAGGATGCTCAGGACGGGGTGGTCAGGCCCGCCGCCTTGCCTGCCTGCCCCCCGGGGGCCGGGCCTCACGTGCTTCTCCCAGTGGGCCCAGCCCCGCCGTCCGTGTGAGTGGGGAGGCCGTGGGGAGCCGTAGGGCTCAGACAGGTTACACGATTAGGTGGCCCCTCCAAGGTCACAGACCCAGAAACGATGGAGCCGAGATAGGGATGGGGGCCCTGGTTCCCAAGGCTCTGCTGCTGCCAAACAACGAATCGTCATCCTTTTGCTTACTTCATTTTTAGTGACGGGAGAAGCAGTGTTCACGAACTCGAAGTGCTGGGGGACCTCGAGGGCAGCCCGGTGGAGGCTCGGAGGAGCAGGGACCCGAACAGAAGCAGCGCTAGGACGTGAGGGAGGCTTGGATCCGGGTGACCCACCCCGGCTCATCGAACCCCATAACTTCTGTACCTTCGGGTGCCCCCTGACTACTCACAGTGGAGGGAGTAGCAGTAGAAGTAGCAGTGAGAGTGGGGATCGTAGCAGGGACCGCGGAGGCGGCGGCCGTCAGGTTCTGCGTGGAGCGTTGTCTGGGTTTTGGGGCTGCCTGCTACAGAGGGCTTGGTGGTTTCTTTGCCTTCTTCCTTCCTTCTGGTGGTTTTTCTTGGTGAGTGGGGTGATCTGTGGCCAGGTCCCGGTGAGGCAGCTGTCTGAGCCCTTTCTCTTCATTACTGATGGTAATCCTGAAACAGGCAGGGGGCACACAGAGCGGGAGAGACGCGTCAGAGCCGCAGTGGCCCGAGGTGCTTGGGTGGAAAGTGGTGGCGGGCTCAAGCCAGAGAGGTGGCGGGGGCGGGGCAGGGCGCAGGGAGCCCCCAAGGGCTGACTGGACACCGTTCCGTGAGACTCCGAGGAACTGCGGTCGTGAGGCTGGGGCAGTGGGGTAGGAGCAGGAGAGGGTCTGGCCGGACGGGCCAGGCCGGGCCAGGCAGCTCCGCGGTGACAAGCAGGCTCGGCTGAGTGAAGCGGCTCAGGCCTGCTTCTTGCTCTCACCCCTGGTCTGCGTGTGCACTGAGGGTGGGCACTGAGGGTGGGCATAGGAGGGGGGGGGCTCTGTGCGTCCCCGCCACTCGGGGTCCCAGGCCAAGGGCGCAGTCCTCATTTTAAACATTCCTGGTTCTGCGTGGAGGTCGGCGGAGGGGGCGCTGGGGGTCTTGTGTTTACAGGTAGATGCTCTGGCTCAGAAGTTACATGGTTCGCTTTTTCCCACGCCAGAACTGGTCAGTGGTCCCACAGGACCACAGAGGGCCAGGACGTGCTGTGGGAGGCTGTGGCCACAGGGAGCCGCTGCAGGATTGAAGATGCCACTGCTCGCTTTGTGTGTCAGACTTTCTGGCTGGTTGCATGAGGTCTGGTCACTGGGCTGGGGACAGGAAGTGATTGGCCACCCACCTTAGGATAACTGTATTCTCCTTCTCAAGGACACTTTATCAGGTCACTGGGCTGGGGACAGGAAGTGATTGGCTACCCACCTTATTAGGATAACTGTATTCTCCTTCTCAAGGACACTTTGGCACCATTTGCAGGGAGGGTTGGTGCTTAGGAGCCGTCAATCTTGGGGTCTCCTAGGCCTCGAGACTGCTGTGGGTACAGGGTGGCAGGCTCCTCGGCCCGCTGTCAGCTCTGCTGTGTCACAGGGCTGCCGTCCGTGGACCGGTGAAGCCGCCTGAGTCTTCGCTCCCATGCCCACCCACCGACGGTGCCCGGAGTCGGGCGCACGTCCTCTGCCAACGCTGTTCTTTCAGATCACGGGCAGACGGGACGCGCTCTGCCGGCGCGTTGGGCGCCCCTTGCTTGCGGTGTGCGGGTGTGCGTTGCCAGGCACCGCCATCCCGTCACGGCGGGCTGTCACTGCTTCCAAGGGCGCTGGGGCAGTTCTTCCGGCTGACGTCCGGCTGACTGCTGTCCCCTTGTCTACCCAGCAGCTCCCGGGGTGCTGTGCCGAGCCCTGAGGGTGCGGGAGCAGCACAGTCCCCGCTGCGGTCCCCGGAGCCTGTGGAGGTGGGTGTGGGCCCAGGTCGGCAGGAGGTAGAGGACGTGCCATGCCTCCGCGTGTGCCATTGTGTCCCTTCTGTCCTGTGGCCTGACGGTCTGGGGCCAAAAGTGGAGCTGGCTGAGTCCGTGACTCTCATGAGGGCTGGACGGATCAGGGAGGGGTAGGCAGGCGTGGGCCGGACCCCACAGGAGAGGGAGACAGGTGTGGGCACACGTGGGACCACTGGTCTGGTGTCCCTTTCAGCCTCAAACAAGGGGACTGTGGCATCTGTGTGGCTACCTCTGTGCCCCGTTTCCTGCTGTGGAAAAATGGGAGAGATCCTGGTCTTAGAAGTCGGGAAGAATAACGGCGTGCACCGAAATGCACTTTGAGTTCTTGGATGGAAAAATGGTTTATAAGTCGTCACTGTAGCTGGCTGGGGAGCAGATCTGGGAAAGGAGATCCAAGTTCTCACACTTTCTTTTTGGAAAAAAAAAGAAAAGGTGCCCCAGAGCCATGCTGGTCCCTTTGCAGGACGCAATCTCTGAGCCCTGCTCTGGATAGCTCCGCAGGGGTTTCTGAGAGGGGCGGTGGCCTCTCTGCTCCCTCTGGTCTCAGCTGGGGACCGGAAAGGTAAACGCTGCAGGTTAAAACACTGACCCATGATAATCTGTACTTAAAAACTCACTGATTAAGAGGTGTCGGCATAGCCTGATCTCGGATCTCACTGACCCATGATAATCTGTACTTAAAAACTCACTGATTAAGAAGTGTCGGCATAGCCTGATCTTGGATCGTGAAAAAAGTCGCATCTCATTTAAAGATGGTTGCAAATTGTATCAGGGTAGCATAGCCTGAAAAAAGTCGTTTCTCATTTAAAGATGGTTGCAAATTGTATCAGGGTAGGTGACGTTCGAGAGGCATGGCCCTGGCTGCCTGACCCACGTGGGACCTGAGTCTGTCGCTGTCCCGAGCCTGCCCCCCTGCTGGCCGTGACCCTGGGCAGGCCCCAGGCCTGGGCCCTGTCCCGTGCGTGCGGTCGGAGGGCTGACCGAGGGGGCCTCGGGCTCCCTGTGCTGGTGCCCAGCGCCTCTGTGCAGCTCCCCCCCCCCACCCTGTCTCTAAGCCGTGGTCTCCTCTGTTTAAACCAATGGCATCAGCTCCTTTTGATGTGACGTAAAATGCCGCCTTTTGTGTTACAAAATCCTCGTAACCAGAACTAAAGCAGACGTGAAGCGTGTCTCTGTGTCTCCATGTAGCCAGGGCGTGATCATGGTAAGGGTGTCACTCGGCAGCGCCCTTCCTGCCTTCGGCGTGCAGATGTCCCCGGAGCACCCTGACCCCGTGCAGGGCTGACACCGTGGCGGTCACGGCCACAGGCAGGGCGACGAGCTCGGCCCCACCTCGGGCACAGGCTCCGGCTTGGCTCCCGGTCCTGGCTCATGTTGTCACCACTGGCTGACAAAGCACAGGCTGCTCTGTGCCCCGCCCGAGCTGGCCCGCCTTCCCGGCTGAGGCAGGACCGCGGTGCCCTGACGCCCGAGTGCCCGCGCCCGCCAGGTCTCAGCCGCGGCTGCCGTAGCAGACACCGAGGAGGGGGCCACCCGCACACCGGCTTCTCGCAGCTGCAGAGGGGGGCGTCAGGGAGGGCAGGGCGCAGCGCGCTCAGGGCCTGGTGGGCTCTGTGGCCTGCAGAGGGCGCCATCTTGCCTTGCCCGCCCTCACCTGGTGGGAACACAAGCACCCAGTGTCGCCTTTATAAGGGCACTGGTCTCGTCATGGGGCCCCACCCTTATGACCTCGCCTAACCCTAATCACCTGTCACAGGTCCCTTCTCCAAGGACCATGACACCGGGGGGCGGGGCTCCGTGCGGATTTCGAGGGGACACGTTTCCGCCCCTGGCACACCACTTCCGCTCACATTCTGAGCAGGTCTGACACCCTCAGATGCACACTGTGCCCTCGGGGGTCCCCGGACCGGAGCCGTGACCTCAGGGGTGCTCTAAAATGGCTGCAGGTGTCCGCCGGTTCGGGAAACCCCTTCAGGCCCCACTTCCTGCCGTACCACCCCTCCCCCCCGCCCCCCGCTTGTCCTGTTGCCCAGTTTGTTTCCAGCCGATTCCGCACCCCCCACCCCCCGAAGCCTCTTCTCTCCCAGAGTCTCCGAAGCCGCTTGGCAGGGTGGTTGCCTGGCTGTGGCCCGAGTTTCTCCCCAAGGGGTGGGGGGGTCTGTGTGCCCTGAACGCGGCCTTGTCCTCTGCACCCGGGGCCACCCCCTCCCATACGCTGTGCCCCTGCTGGGCTGGGCTGGCGCCTCGACCGTCTGCGGCTCTCAGGGGAGGACGCTGCCCTCACTTGGGCCTCTGCTTACTTCATTTTGCCATTTAGAATCGTCCCACGGCCCAGCTCAGGGGCCACCTCGTCCGTGCTGTTCACAGAGCACCTTCTCAGCAGCCGAAGTGTCTCCTTCCCTTGGTGCCCTGGTGACGCTTGGGGTCAGATAGTCTCCCTTTAAAATCGCGACCCTTTTGAGGGCAGGACGCCGCCACTGGCTGAAGGACCAGGACCGGGGCACCGTCTCAGGGGCCTGTCGCTCTCAGTCCGGCCGTGGTGTTCCGTGACACGCGAGGACCTCTCGGGAGCTGACCTCCGTGGGAGCGGTTTGCCCCCAGCGGGCGTTTTGAAGCTGTGATTTTTGTGCCTTGTGCAGATAACGGCGGTGCTCAGGCCTCAGATACAGACAGGTGTCCTCAGAGAATTTCCCCACGAACGTGTCTCTGAACAGGAGTCCGTGGCTGGCGGCGACTCCTCACTGATGAGCAGGAGGCTGAGCCCATTGTAAAGAACGATACGTTACAGTTAAACACGCAAAACTGAGCTTCTGCTAAAATCTAGAGTTGGCGTAAATGTCTTCATTTCTTTAGAGCATTCAGTAACTGAGCATTCGCTAATCCTCACCTTTGTAGGAATTTTCATAGAAATACAGACAAAGAAACCCTTCCCTTTTCTGTAACGTGTCGACGGTCTGTCCTCCTGGGGCCGAGACCACTCCTTAGGCCGCCAGTCGAGGGCCCGGGCCCCGCAGGCCTGCGTGCACTTAGCGCTGACAGCGACGGCCACCGAGTTGTCCCGGGCCGCGGCCCGCAGTCTCCCTGCTATCAGCGTCCAGCCCGTTTCAGGGCCGTGTTTCCCAGATTTCTTGTTTCCCCTTCCTCAGTGAGGCCTGTGGTCTGCTGCCTCATGCGTTGGGTGGCAGACTGTGCTGGAAGGAGCTAGCACGGGTGAATCTCAGCCCGACGCCCTCCCGTCGGATGCGGCTTCAGGGTGCCTCTTAATTGATGGCACCTTTCCCAGCCAAGCTCAGTGTCCTGTTTAAATTGGGACCCAGATGCGGGCTCTTAGTCCAACGCCTGTGCGTCATCAGGGCCAGGGCTGCAGTAAGTGGCTCCGGTCAGCTGGGGCCTGTGACTCTGGTAATGAGATCTCAGGGGCCGGCCTGGAGTGTGGACCCTCCCGGTGAGCTGTGAATTGCTCCCTGCCTTTGTGCTTATTCAAAGTGACAACTACATTGTCGCTGGCTTCATGTGGTCTTTCCCCCTTGTCCCGAGACCCCAGACTCTGTGACATTGCTGTAAGGACAGTCGTGTATGCTTCACGTGGACAGAATGTGGGAGTTCTTGACCAGCGCACGCAGGGTCATTTGGGGTCTGGTGGCCGTTGTGCATGGGTTGGCCGGGCTTGTCCTACCAGCCACACTGGGCTCAGTGAGCCACAGGCTGACGTCTCTGGTTCCGGCCTCCGCCTCCGTCTGTGCGAGATTCTTAGCTCAGGTGGGCTTGGAGTCCATCCTTTCCCCTTTCAAATGTCCTGTTTCTCTGATGGCGGCTGGCATGTTGTTGGTTTGACACGGACCCTCTGCTTCACAGGGAGAGGTGAGCAAATGCACAGAAGTTGTATTGAAATAGTTTTACATTTAATCCTCTTTATGTGAGATTTTGAGGCCAACAGTCTTGGGGACATAAGTCCTTAATTATTAATTGAGCAACTTATTTTTTATAAGAAAACGGGTTCCGCCTTGTAATCTAAGCTTGTTCACATTTAATGCATATGTCGAAATCCCTGCCCCCAGACCTGTCAGCTCCCGCCGATGAGAAATGTTACGTCTGCTTCGACAGAAACTGGGGGTCCGGGAACTCACAGAACGCCGTCTCCCTGCAGGAGGCGAAGGCTGGGGAAAGGGTTTGTAGCTAAACCCGAAGGCCGTCTCGTCTCGGAGGTCCCCTTTCTCCTGCTTTCCCTTAAAAACTGCTAGAAAAACTATGAAAACGGGAAAAAGAAGAAGCTATATCACAAAGAAATAGAAGCACCTTCTCGTTTATTCCTCCAGGTGATCTACTGAGAAAGTAAAGAATTTGAAATAAACTGGTAATTGCTTTAAAATATCCCTTTGTGAGTGTGGCTAATTGGCACAGCCCTCCCCGTAGAGCCGGCGGCTCCTCCAGCAGTTCTGAGGGGCTGTAATTAACGGCAAATTAGCACATCACAGCACTGTGCCTCCTGGAGTGTCCTTGCCCATCTGCTTGCTAGGGAACTGGGGTGACACCTGGCCAGCAGCGGTGTCATGTAAATGTTCTTTGTCATTTAGGAATGTAGGGATGAGTCAAAATCGTTGGAATGATTCCTTCTTGCATCTACACATATATATAACATATGTATGTATTCTGGTTAGATAATCACGAAAGACCCTAACTTTCCTGCCGTGGTCTCTGTTTATTCATTGATCAAATATTTATTGAACGTCTGAGAATGAGCTGGGCGCCCTGTTGGTGCTGGTGAGCCAGGGCAAGCAGAGTCTTTGGCCTTGGGGTACGTGGAGCGTAGAACGGAAAGCGAGCTTGGCCGGAGCCACATCAGTCGCCGTCGAGTTAGCAGTGTGGTCAGCGCTGCTTCGAGGGGAGAGCTGGGACTGGAAGGAGGCTGTGGCAGCTTGGGGGTGGGAGTGTAAGAAGCAGGGGTGGGGGGATTGTCTTTCTAAAGCCTGGGAGCCGTGAGAACATGCTCATGGTGGGGGCACCAAGAGTCCCTACGGGCCATGGCCCCCGGCGGTCCCCCTTGGGATCTGGGACGTGCCGGGCGCGGGAGCAGGCACGGTGTCCTGCCCTCCCCTGGTTGAGGAGGGCCCCCTCGGTGTTGGCCGTGTTGTGTGCTTTGTGCAGAGTCGGCCACAGCCCTGGGCGCCACGGCGGGCCGACTTTTTCCATTTTTTCTTTGCCACTTAGGAAAGAATTCAACTCCGTAGCCGTCATTGTTCAGCTCAGATGTTTTCTCTGCTTAGAGCACATGCCACATGCGATGTTCTCACAGCAAATTAAGTTCTCTCAGCCTCAGTCACCCTGAGGCCAGCTGCCAAGTAAGCAAAGCCAAGCGAGCCTCTGGGTGGTGCACGTGAGGGAAGACGCACGTGCGAGGTCAGTGGCTTTCCTGCTGGGCTGCTTTTCCAACAAAATGCCCACGATCGTGGCCTCTTAGGTGCAGAGTACGAGGAGGTGCTGCGTGTGGCCTCTGTCTGCCACTTGGTTCGGTCGGAGGCCGGCGTCGTCACTTACACAGCCCGGCTGTGGACAGCGGGATCCAAGGCCCAGGTCGGTCGTCCGGGGCCACGTGACTGGGAGTCAGGCCAGCCAGACTCCGCGGGGCGTCCTGACCTCCCCGTCCATCCTCTGCCTGCTCTGCCTCATGCTGTCTGTGAACTGACCCCACCGAGGAGCTGGCCAGTATTGTTAAAATTGAGTGACCTAAAATGATCTGAAATTGAAACGGTCCTGCTCTTTGCTCGCAGCCTGCGATATTTCTTCAAAGGATTTTCTGGCAGCTCTAGGCAGAGTTTATTGCATTTGCCTAAATTTACCCGCAAACGTGAATCGAACGTACGTTTGGCATTGCTCTCGTCTCTGAGCCACTGTAGCCTAATTTTTATGCCAAGAGAAAGTATTTTAAGGCGGCGGGGTCAGCTGCCCTCCAGTCCCTGACTACACAGGACGAGTGTGCGTTCCGCCTCTCGGGGGGTCAGGTGATTGTGAAACTAGGTCAAATTATTGTTTTCCCCTTTTTGCCTGTAGCCATTCCAAAGACAGAATCCTTGCCTCAGAAAAGCAGATCTGGAAAGTTGTATGGTCCTGGGGTGGCCATCAAAGAAAATGAAAAGAAAACGGAAGAGTTTTGCCCGAACGACTCTTCTGAACATCGCAAACACCGTATGCAAAATTAAAGGCAAAAAAAACGGGGAAATGTTTACAGCCTGTGACAAAGGATTATCTTCTATATGCAAAGAGTTCTTATAAAACAATAAGCAAAAGAAGTTCCCCGACAAAGCAACAGGCATAGATTCATAAAAAGAAATAAAGAGGCGAATAAAATGCAATTTTATTTAGCTTTATTAAAGAAGAACCATTAAAATGATGAAGGGACTTTTTTATTTTTAACCTCGTTAAACACAGCGTTAAACACAAGCAGAGACCTGGCGTTGGCACAGTCTGTGGAGATGGGTCCCTGTCTCAGTCTGTCCCGGGGCCTGTGACAAAGTACCGCAGACCGGGCTGTGCGGACACAGCGGACCCGTCCTGCGCACGTTGCTGGAGGCTGGAAGCTGAGGTCAGGTGCCAGGTGCTTGGGGTGAGAGGCACGGGGTCTCGGCGTCTTTTCTAGGGGCGCTAACCCCGTTTGTGGGGGCTCAGCCCCCATCGCCTCATCAGCTCCCACAGGCCCTACCTCCCAGTGCTTTCACTCCGGGGGGTTAGACTTTAACCTCTGCATTTTGGGGGGACACCTCCAGACAGACCACAGCGGTCCTCTTTGTCGTTAGTGGAAGGACTGTAAAGTGGAACAGCCCTTCTGGAAAAGAAAATTGAGAAAATGTAATGAAAGTCTAAAAACCGCATGCGGCCTTCGACCTAGCCGGTCCGCGTCTGCCCGTCAGCTCTCAGCCCCGGACGAGCTCGACGTGCGCGCACAGAAACCCGAGGCCTGTGGCTCCCACGCGGGGCCCCGCCCTGCCCAGCCTTGGTCAGCTTGCTTCGACCTGTAATAGATGTTTCCGCCCTGCACAGATTTAAAAAAAAAAATTAATAGTAAAAAGAAAAATTGTGAACATATAACTTTCAAAACCACTTTGCAGCTTAGCAAAAGCTTGAGAAAGAAGCCCTTCGTGTTGCATCATCGAAGCAGGGGGTGTATTGTGTAATTTTTGAGTCTCATTATTTACTTCCCTAGAGATGCTTGTAAACCGAACAAATGTGAATCTTTTTTTTTTTTTTTTTAACTTCGAATGAATTAAAAAGCCAGAGCCTCACTAGTTCTCCAGGGACTGGGCAGGGCTCCCATTTACACATTCGCAGTACAGAAGGGGAACATTCATTTCATCTTGGGCATGCCGAAGAGGCCTTGGCAGTGATGCAGCTTTACTTTTAAGGATTAATTGTAACGTAGGGAAGAATTTCGTAATGTGAATAGATGAGGGACAACAGTCACAAGAATTATTTTTTAAAACTCAGTTAAAATACCTAGAGAATTAGATTTTGTTCCGTTCAAGGCACAGAGAGTTGCCCTTCGTATGAACGTTTTTTAAAAAATTTATTATTAGTTTCAAGTGTGTAGTACATCGGTTAGACATTTACACGGTTTATAACACGATCCCCCGACTGCTCTTCCTCTGTGGATGCTGGGGTTTCACGGGGAGAGTGCGATGGTGGTGGAAATAGTTAAGCCCCAGTCAGCCATGTGTTGGCTGCTGCTTTTGTGGTTATTTAGAATATAGGCTTTTTAGTTAGAGTTTCTAATCTGTGACCTGGCTGAAAGGTTTGGGTAGAAACGCATTGAACTTTCAAGAAGTTTTGGGTTTTTTTTTTTGGGTCTCAGTTCTCTAAAATCAGACTTCTTTTATTAAATCAGCAACTACAACGGCGAGTTTTAAGGTATGTGTGGACTTGGTTTTGAATTTAAATATTGAGACAGTGGTTTGGGAACCTGAGTCTCCTCCGAGGCGGGTGTGGGGGGCTGGGAGCGGGGAGAGGGTATTGAGTTAAATGAGTAAATAACGACCATTTCATGACCGGCCTGACTTTGAGGAAGTCGGCGTTTGCGCGGTTGGAGCCCCTGATCACAGGTACGCGTGTTGTGGGGCTGTGTGAATCCTGTCCCGCGGATGCGCACAAGTTCTGCTCCCCTTTTCCATCGGCGCCGCCTCCCTGGACCCCGACAGCCCCTGCCCTTCATGCCTCCGGCGACTTCTCTCCTGTGACGTCAGACCTGAGGGCGGGCCATTCCCTGGACAGGCCCATTTGACCCTGTGCGTGGGTGCACGTCTGGTTCGTGCAGGTGTAGGGGCCACAGCGGTTACTTTCGAGGTGCTCCCGGCGCAGTGGGGGAGCACGGGGCTTGTTACCCCGGGAGCCGCAGCGCTGCCCCGGCTTCGGGTGCTTGGCGGGGGACTGGGGACAGTGGCCGCTTTGTGGACATGGCCTCTCTTCCAGACTGCGCGTTTTCTTGCAGCGGACGAGGCGGCACTTAAAGTACGCACCGCCAGCGAGTGGTCAGCGTGCCGCTGGCCGCGCGGAGGCCGGTCCAGCCTGGAGCTGCCGCACCGTCCCTCAGTGGCGGGGCACAGGTTCCGCGTAGGCAGAGCGCCGGCCCCGGTGGCGAAACGGTCTCGGTTCGTTTCGCTCCTCTTTTTAAAAATTTTGCCTACACACAATCGGATTTGAAGTAGCTCAGGTGGAAAGCGGCTCTTCTGGTTCCACTCGTCCCAGCTTTGAGAAAGGAGCTTCCCATTCCTGC
>NW_006434828.1:1107604-1122517 GCF_000325575.1 Pteropus alecto
ACATCTTGCAGTAAAGCGAGTCACACGAACTTTCTGGTTCACCAGTGTGTAGAATAGTTATGTGTACACTGTAGTGTAGTCTATTAGGTGTGCAGTGGTACATTAAAACAGTGGGCACACTGAATCAGAAAATGCGTTATTGCTAAAAAGTACTGTGGGCCATCAGCGAGTCATGCTTCGGTGGTGGAAGGTCGCACCTTCAGTCTGTAGAAGCGCAATCTCTGTGTCACACAGTAAAACGAGGCGGCCTGTGTGTGGCAGGCTTGAGCTCGCTTTCGCGTTGGTGGCCCTGTGTCCCCCGGCTGCCAGAGCCATCGTGCTTTTACACAAATGGGCCTTCGCTTTGGAACTTTTGCTGCAGCTGCAGAAACAAGGCATCTGAAAAGTGGACCGTGCTGGGGGTTTGCGCGCATCCTCTGTGGCCTGATGCTGCTTGTGACGTGGACTGCTGCGCCCAACGTGGATGAACCCCCGGGACGTGGGTGGGTCCCTGGGACACGGGTGAACCCCTGGGACGCGAGTGGGTCCCTGGGACGCGGTTGAACCCTGGGACGCGGATGGGACCCCGGGACGCGGGTGAATCCGCGCGGAGCCCCAGAGCGAGCTTCGCTTTGCGCTGATTTGTGTACACATTAGCAAAACAGGATCTGGGGACGGAAAAGGAGTTCATTTGGAAACGACGGTGATCAGATGTCACTCGTTCAGCACGTGGTGGCTCCGAGAGTTGCTGTTCCCAGTCTCAGGGTGACGTGAGCCACCCTGGGTCAGGGCCTGGTCGCAGCCCCTTGCCCAGTGCCTTTGCAGTTCTGTCCTGGTCGTGCTGGGCCACTCACTGGTGCTCACGGGCCACCTCGGGTACCAGGCTGTCCTGCAGGGCCCTGCGGGCGTGGAATGTTGGGGTGCTGTGCCGGAGGGTTAAGGGAAGCGCGTTAAGAAGGTGCCTTGCTCGGCTCCTCCGGCACGGAGCTGGCTGTGACGAGATATGCTGGAGGTAACACGTGGGATCTGAAAGACAAGACGAGTCGTTTGCAGTTTCAGCTGGGACGTTCTATTTGGCATAATGAAGTTTCTAACAGAAGATTAAAAGAATCAGGGATGTTGTCGCACGCTGTTGGTAGGCGCATACACTGAGCATTCCATCTGGGAGGCAGCGTGACACCATGTGACCGAAGCCTTACAAATGTTCCCACGGTCGGTCAGACGCTGCACATGGAGCAGGGTACGGGAAGGCAGGACGTAGGCAGAGGTGTTTGGGGAAAGGACGCGCAGGTGTTCAGTGCTCTATCTCATGAGTGGACGATGGGGAAACGTGACCGAGTGTGTTCCTGTCCTGCACGGAAGTAACTGACCACTCGCTCCCTGGTATGTCTGTTGGGTGGGCCCACGCGTGGCGGGCATGTCACGCACGTTGACGCCACCAGGTGTGTGCACGGAGGAGCCTGGGAGGGCACACCAGGATGTAAGTGGTACCCACGGTGGGGTTTAAGAGCGATTCTTTAAATTTTTTTCTTAAATATATATTATTTTTCTCAATGAACACATATTACTTGTGTAAAGTTATTTTTACTGAAATGAAATTGACAATCTTTTCCTACGTGTTTTTTACAGTAAACTGCATATATATGTATATATATATGTTATATATATGTGTATATATATATGTATGTTATATATAATATAAATAATATATTGAGAGAGAGAGAGAGAAAGAGAGAGAGAGAGAGAAAACCAGAAAGGAATAAAAAAATATTTGACCCCCTTTACTCCATCTACCTCCCCCCACCCCTTAACTTCTGGTCTATTGTCCACGTCCATGACAAACATGAGTCTCTGTTTGTCCTGTTCATTTGTTGCTTTTAGGTTTATATCCCACATATAAGTGATATGCGATTTTCAACATTTTCTGCCTGGCTTATTTCGCTTAGCATGATTATCTCGAGGTCCATCCATGTTGTCGCAAAGGGCAGTATTCCATCTCTTCTTTATGGCTGAGTAATATTCCGTTGTATATATGTCCCACAGTTTCTTTAGCCAGTCATCTTTCGTAGGACACTTCGGTTGCTTCTGTGTTGTAAAGTTGTTTAAAAAGAAGTAACTTGAAGTAAAAGGTAGCTGAAGTAAGAAGTTCCAGTGCGGACATCAGCGAGCACCTTCTGGAACGGGCCAGATAGTGAATATTTCAGGCTCCGTGGGCTGTACCGCCCTGTCACAGCCTCTCAGCTGCTGTCGTGGTGTCAAATGAATACACCGACAAACGAGCATGGCCGTGTTGCAGTAAAACTCTATTTACAAAAGCACACGTTGGGCTGGACATGGCCCACTGGCCACAGTTCGTTGACCTGTGTTCTGATAGGTCCTGATAGGTTTAATGTTTCAGACCAGTGGTCCTGGGTCAAACCAGCATGTAAGTACACTGAGTTTTCGTATTCTTACGAAGCATTCAAACTAGACTGTGTAAGTTGAAAAGTCAGAAATCATGTGGTTGGTTATTATTTGATTCGATGCTGTGGGTCCTCTTAAGAAAAACGGTCCATCTTTCTCGCAGAGGGAGCAGAGTCATTCCGCCGACTGCACAGTGGCCGGGGGGCTGTCGGGGTTCCTCGGTTGTGGGTACAGGACTCTGTACCCTCAGGCGCTGGCCATTGTGGTTCCAAGTCCAGTTCTGTTGTCATTTTGGGGTAGTGGTCGCACCCACCGTTAGTTCCGGGGTAGTCGCGGTAAAATGTTCTGTCCCAAACCAGGCCTTCAGCGACCATTGCAGCCTTCTTAGTTGAGACGACGTAATGTTGGGGCTCACCCTCACTGCTGAGAACGGAGTGGATTTCGTTCGTTCGTTTGTTTGTTTGTTTGTTTGCCTTTTTCTTAGTGGCTCGAGTGTTATTTTGACTCTTGGCCAAGGGAAGATGAGGATGAGGTCAGAGCTAGTTTAGCGTGTCCCAGAACCTTCTTGATGGGAGGGAGGAAGAGGGTCAGCGGTCCTGTGAACTTAGGAAAGGACTGTCACGCTCGCTGGACAAGGAGGGAGAAGGTGAGCGGAGTGAGCGCCTTACGTCCTCTCCTCGACCGAAGGACAGGGGAAGACGGCCCGGCCCGCCTCGCTCGCTGCGTGGGGTCTGTGACTCGCCGGAGCGGGGTGTGCTGGATGCCGGAGAGTCAGGTACAGGGATCTGGGGCAGGGACGGCGTCACTGGAGGGTGGAGGGAAGCTGACCGGCCCGGTGCCCACGCTCAGGTCCTCACTGAGAGTCACCTCTGATCCTTTCAAAGAAGAGAAGCGGGGCAGGGGCCCTTCCCGCAGCCTCACCTGTGCCACCCGTGGCGAAGCTGCTGATGGAGCACAGGACAAGCGGCCAGACCAGCGCCATGCGCTGCGCCCGGCGTGCAGTGACACCGCAGGGAGCACCCAGGGCGCGGGCTGGGGCTGGAAGGAGCTTCCTTTGGCAGAGCGGAAGCCTGGAGGCGTGGCCTGGGCAGAGCGGTGAGCAAGTGGCTGTGCCCAGAGGCTCCAGAACACAGGGCCTCTGAGGGCAGATGGACCAAGATGGGCCGGAAGGATGGGTGAGCCCCTGTGGGTCTGCCGAGTGAGGTCCGGCACGGTCAGACTTGGGGAGCGAGGAGGGATGCGGCCAGTTGGGGTGCCATGGCTGCAGCCAGACAGCCTAGACCTTGCGAAGGAGAACAGGACAGACACACGGGAGGAGCGTCTCTAGGCGTGGGGCCCAGGTGTCCAGAGCAGGGGCTGCTGCCGAGGGCCCGACGTGAGTAGACTTCACGGAAGGCAGGAAATGACCGTTACCTGGGGGATTGTAATGACACCTCATTAATCACAATGATCTTCTGAAGCCAATATTAAGTGTTCCATCACTCTGCGTGGTCTGTTTCATTGCATTGCATTTGTTTTAATTGGGAAAGTAGCACATGAATATGAAACTTGAAAGCAGAGAACTGTAGAGAGATTTTGTGCCGAGTAAAACACACATTGGAAGAAAAGTTATTTTTTGAGTACCCAGAGTCCTGTCATACGTATACATCCTTAATGTTTTGGTGTAATTTCTCCTAAACATTTTTCTGTACATTATTTTTTTAAAGATGTTTGTGAGCACGCTTTGCAGCCTATGGCATAAGCCTTTCCCTTCACACGCGACGATACAGCACATCCGTGTTATGCGGACTCTGAATTTGATAAAGAATTCGGGCCGGGTCTGTGGGCTTAGCGAGGTGTGTTGTCCCTCAGCTTTCGCAGTGAGTAATTACGCTTGTTAACCGTTGTCTGCTCCGTCTGGCTCACCGCCGGCCCCGGCGGAGGCTCACGCATCCCTCGTCCCAGGGCGCTTAGCTCCGCCGCCTCCTTTCCGGTTCCTCCTCCTAATTATTGGAACGGAGGCCTGTGCCCGCCCCGGCTCGGTGGCGCGTCTGCATAATGCATGAACCCGAGTGACAGCCCGCGCAGAGCCCCATCAGAACAAAGAGCCTGCCTCTGAGAGATGGGCAGATTGTGGAAACATATTGCGAGCATGTTCTCAGCTAACTGAGAACCGTGTCATGAAACGCGTCTTTGGCCTGTCAAAAAATATTTTGACAGGGCCTGCCGTCTACCTCCCTCAAATGCAAATGCGTCGGCAATGCCTGGCTACCAGGGCGACGCTCAAGGAAAAATTCACAGAAGGGGGGCCGACGTCATCTGAGTTCACTGCTCCTACAAATAAACACGCCAAGGAGACGCTCTGTTTTCGTTCGAATGCATAAATAGCCAACCTGAGGATTAATGCCGTCACATCCTGGGGGCAGTGGAAGGGTGTCCCGAGACTTGGAAAGGTTACTTTAAGAGAGTTAAACTGAAAAACCCAGGCACGGAGCCCCGAGGGGCGATGGAGTGGCTGACCGTGGCCAGCCAGGCTGTGGGACGCAGCCCAGGAGAGGCCGGGTGGAGGGAGAGCAGGTGGCCTTGCTGGGCACTGCCGGTCGAGTGGTCCTGTGCTCAAGGCCACACCGTGTGGCCCTGCTGTGCCCGTCGTTGCTGGCCTGCCTGTGAAAGGTCCTTGGGTTCGTGGAGCACCTTTCTTAGGGGACGCGTCTCCCCAACCCCATTCTGCTTCCTTCAGGTGGGGCCGTGATCCTAGGGTGATGGGAACCCCTCAGGAGCCAGCCTCCCGAGGCTGGACTTTGTGAGTCTGGGCAAGTGACTTAACTTCTGTGTACCTTGGTGTCCTCAGCGGGGAAAGGGGGTAGTAATCGCTACAAAACGGGGCCGTAGGGAAAATTCAGTGAGGGACACATGGGAAAATGCTTAGAGATGCATGTGGCAGATGAGAAATGCCAGTTAAGTTCAGGTGCTGTTAATACGCGTCCTCAACTGGGTGCCCCGAATGAAGACCCCCTTGCTGTTCGGTGTGGCCGCTCTGCTGACGTGCAGTTGGAGGTGTTACGTGGCAACTTCTGGAAGACCTCGCGACAAGAGAGTAGATGGGTCCCTCTCCTTGCTCGGGCTTCCCCCCGCTGCTGCCTGCGTGCATTCCCATCCGACCCCGACAACTGCGGTCACGTGGGAATTTGAAGGGGTCCACGTTTATGGAGTCACGAGCCCCCTAGGATAGCCCAGCTGGAGATTTCACTAAGCGAGAGAGAAGGACCTTTCTGTCTTGTTCAAGCCGCTCTGATTTGAGGTTTTCAGTTACATGTGGCCAAACGATCAGAATTAATACACAAGGTGAGGATGTGTTTATCTGCCAGACCTGAGAGGTTAGCCGTACCCACAGTTAAAGTCTCAGGGTGAATTAACAGGCCGGCTTCCCGGCTCCAGATCTCACCGTCTGACCTGTGTTCCCAGGAGACTGGCTGGCTGCAGAGAGCCACCCACAGCCCGTGCTCGGGAAACGCGAAATTGTTAGGGGTGCCCCTGGCTTGCCCCAGCCTGTGCTCCCCTGTGCGGGATCCGCTTAGCCATCTCCATGGCAGTCACAGCAGCTCGAACTTTGTGACCATGACAGGCTTTGGAGGACTGGCTGTCCGTGACCATCTGCCGATGGCCAAGTGTTACGTGGTTTGTTTTCTGTGCTGGAGTCGGGCGGGCACACACAGGTCGTGGCTGCTTTTGCTTTTCTGGTTCCGCCAGCCTTCTCTCTGGGGACCGGGGCGCTGTCATCTTTCCTGCTGTTTAGGGGGTTGTGTGCTGCTGCACAGCAGTCCCTGCCAGTTTAGTTGAGAGACATGCAAGCCAGCCGTCAGCTGCTCCTCCGCCCGGTCCCCCGTTCGTGGTGCCTGGTGGCATGCTCGTGTGGGTTTATGAAACGTGCTCTGTTGCTTTGATTTTCCTGTTTAGATGGACTTCATTGTTTTAGAGGAAGGTCCGAGAGCTTAGCGGCTGAAAAACGGCGCCAGCATGCTGGAAGACCCGGCTGGCCCTGATTCTGCAGGACGGTGTCCGTTTTCGTAACCACCAGAAGCCCAGCGTGCAGGCTGAGCCCCTCACGCCAGGCCGGTTTGGCGGGCTTCTGGGTTCTGCTTTGCTGGAGCCCCTCCCCGCAAAGCTGCAGCCTGGCTTCCTGGTGTTCTCAAAGCCTGGGGCGGCTGAACCCCTCGCACGTGGGCTCACTGCCGGGACCGAAAGAAGGACTCGTGGCTTTAAGACAAACTGTGAATCTGTTAAGTTGATTTCCCCACAGTTACATCTCTCTCTCTTGAACTCCTCCTGTGAGTCCTGGTAACAATGTATCATGTATTTGAGTTTGTACCCCTGCCCATTGCTGGATGAAAGTTACGCTTTTGAGAGCCCTGGGTGTAAACAGGGCCACTTTATGTTTGCACTTCATTTACACATCCTTAACCGCAAGCAGCATCGTTGCAGTAATTATATACTTTGTGTCTAGTCCTGTTTAAAACTGTAGAGAGCCTGGACTTGGGAAGGTTCCCCCAGCGGGTTTACCACTTCTCACGGGAACCGGAGCCTAGAAACTGCAGGTCAGAAAGTTATTTCTTGTGCTGAAACCAAATCTCGCAGGCTGTGAACTAAACCCATTTGGAATCGGTTCTGCCACCTTGCGCTGTGGACACTGCCGGTCAGAGAAAGGTGGAACCTTCCGGTGTGCGTGCGTGTGGGCGGGGGGCGGTTCGGGGCCTCATCTCTGCCGCAGTGTGAGTGCCAGCAAGCCCTTCTCCAGCATCCTCTGTCCCCTGTCTCTGTGGCTCTCCCCTCGTCAGCTTCTCGACGTCCCCGCTTGAGTCGTGCAGTTGAAACTGAGCATCCTGGTTTTCGTTTTGGTCACAGTAAAATCTCTTCAGTGTAGAAAAGAGCGTTGACTTTTCAGGGCGGGTTGACCTCACGGTCCACGAGGGCGCCCGTGTTTTGTACTGAGTTCTGGCTCCCTGTGTTGTTGGGGGTGGGGCATTGTACCTGTCAGCTGGGTCAGTGGGTGGGTGGAGCAGACAGACCCCTGTCTACCCCACCGCCTCGGCCTGAGTCCCTCTGAATTGCAGTGACGGGGTCCGGCTGTGTGTTGGGAGGTCTGCGTGGATTTTCTGTGGCACTCGCTCCCCTCTGAAGCGTGGTCGTTTCTTCCCGGTGGGGACTCTTGTACTCCCTCTGTCCCCGGGCCCGTGCTCGGGCACCTGTGGATAAGTGACAGGCAGGCATCCCTTGCGGCCCAGCTGTGCGACAGTGAGTGAGTCCTTGAACTTCTCCGAGCCCCCGCCTCCTGGTCTGTACACAGATCACCCAAGGCGATCTGAGGAAGGAGGTGACATACATACAGTACCTCTTGTCTCAACCTTGGCAGTCGGATCTGAGACTTTAGGTGAAACGAAGTGTGACGAGGCCAGTTTAACCGCGGGGTCGTTGGTGGGGACGAGTGAAGCTGAGCCTGCTGCACCCCAAGGAGACACGTGAGGCCGCCACACTCCCCGTAAATACGGGGTGCGTCTCCATTTCTCCTTCTCTGCCTTTTAGGGTGCCGCTTCCATCTTGCTCGGTGACAGGCCCACCCAGGAAGACAAGGTGCCCTGAAAATTTGTTAGAGCCTTTCAATGTGTAAATAGATTTAATTTTTTTTCCATCATTCTGGAAGTTCCAGTGTCTGAGATTACGTTGAGTGGTTTGGCAACGAGGGCCAAGTCTCTGAGAAACAAGGAGACAACAGTTTGGTTTCATTTCGGAAAGAACTGACTAGATCAGGGACTTTCCGAGTGTCCAGGGGCCTTTCCCAGAGTCTCCCACGCCCTGCACCAAAGCCACGCGTGCCCCAGGGAGCCGCTGTCCCCGGGGAAGTGTAGTGGCGTATGGAGGGAGGGCTGAAGAATGGCTTCCTGGGCACAACACCCGTTTCCCATTCAGTCCTTAGAACCTCATCTTATGGAGAGAAAGATGCTGAAGAACAAGATTGGTCCCGAAATTTCTTTTGGCATCACTGCTGGTTTCCTTCAGCGAGTGCTGTGGTCTTTTCCCCTTGGGTCAGCTTTCTAGGACTTTGGCCACGTGCAGAGAGACAGCGGCGTCCCGGGCACTGTGGTTTCTGGGGTGACTGTGCCAAAGAATGAACACCTCCTTCCTGAGTCTCTGCAGGATCGGTGGACTCAGAAGGGCAGCGAGGGGGAGCTCTCGGGCGTGGAAGCGGTCAGGACTCGGGGGGAGGTGTGGACGCCCAGTTGCGAGCCCTCAGGGTGAAGGTCGGGGGTGGGGGAGGGCCGTTCCGGGCCTCGCGGAGGCCAGGTGCCCACCCCTTGGCAGCCTCCACGTCAGCCTTTCCGGGACTCTGCGGCCTGGAGATGAGTCGGCCTGACCACATCCTCGTCTTGCCACCTGCCGCGGGCTGAATCGGCCCCCTCTGGAGCGGTGTGTTGAAGTCCCAGCTCCCAGGACCCCGTTTGGAAGTGGGGTCCCTGGAGATATAATCAGTTAGTGTGAGGTCGTACATAGTAGGGCGGGCCCTGTGCCCGTGTCATTGGTGTCTTTGTGAAAAGGGGACGTTTGGAGACATGTGCACACAGAGAGAAGGCCATGTGGAGATGACAGCCAGATCGTGGGCCAACAAACCCCAAACCGCCAGCAGACCACCAGCGGCCAGGGCGAGGCCTGGTGCGGAGTCCCCCCGAGCCTCAGCAGGGGCAGCTTTGCTGCAGCTTTGATTTGGGGTTTCTGGTCTCTGGGACTTGGAGACTGTAAATTTCTGTGAATTAAGCCATCCGCCTGTGGCTTCAACACAGCGGCCCTAGGAAACGCAGCGCCAGCTGACTCACGGTGTGATTCAGTGCATGGCACGGGGCGTTTGCCCGGAGCTCAGCCTCTTTGTCTGGAAAATGAAGAAGACCCACCCTCTGTCTGGTGCAGGGCACATAGAATGTTCCCTGAACACTGAGACGGTGAAGAAAACTGAGTGCGTACCCCGAAAAGTCATGCATAGTCTAGTCAGTGGCCCTCAAAGCAACGTGGGGGTTGTCACTGCTCCTTTGTTAAGTTAAAGCAAGTTATCAAGTAGGGTGACTGTTATCTCAACTTTGCAAAATAAAATGAAAAATTGAGAAATTCTCTCTACGTTCCCGGATAAAGGGCCGGGAAGAAGGCACGGTGGTGGTGCCAGCAGCTCTCCGTGAGCGAGAGATGGCACGCCGTCGGCTTCGCTTGCCAGGTTGGGGGAGGGAGAGCATTGTGGTCACGCGTGTCCTGGGGTCAGCCAGCTGCCCTTGCTCCCTCGGGGAACAGCTGGGAGGGCAGACCCTGGAGAGGGGACCAGTCGGGAGCCCCGTGGCATCTAAGACAAGGATGGCGTTGGCCCGAGACGGGCTGTTTCATCTTGGGCACCACTGACCCTTTGAGCTGGATAAGTCTTTGTGCTGGGGTGCCGTCCTGTGCGTTTTAGGGTGTTTAGCAGCCTCCCTGGCCTTGTGACCCATTAGATGCCATTTGTGACACCCACAGATGTCTCCAGATCGTTCAGATGAGACGTCCTGTGGGAGGCAGCGGCCGTGGGGATGGAGAGAAAGGGCCGGACGCCGCGGAGATCTGAGAGGGAGCGTGGTCGCGGTGGGCAGACGTGGGGTGCAGGCTGGGGGTGAGGCTCAGGGAGGGGATTGGACGCTA
This sequence comes from Pteropus alecto, assembly GCF_000325575.1. Classification (NCBI taxonomy): domain Eukaryota; kingdom Metazoa; phylum Chordata; class Mammalia; order Chiroptera; family Pteropodidae; genus Pteropus; species Pteropus alecto. The sequence continues at coordinate 1,117,673 of NW_006434828.1, forward strand.
ACGGTGGTGTTGGGGTCGGAGCGGATGACTTCCGCTTCAGCCGCTGTTGGGGCGACGTCCTGTGGGATGACGCGCAGCGATACTCCAGGCTGTCGGGCCCATGGCTCTCGGGGCCCGGTGTGAGCGGGGCCTCCAGCTGCAGGTCAGCCGGGGCGGGAAGCGAGCGGGGGGCGGGTGAGCGTGTCCGGGGTGCTCTGTGGCCCGGGACAGAGCGCTGGGGGCAGAGGACAGAGAGGCCGGGAAGGGGACGTTTTCTCTGCTGGGGGCGGGCGGAGGCTCCGGGCAGGTGCGGGGACGTCGTGGGGACATCGTGGGACGCCCTCGGGCCCCGTCACCCACTCCGGGCTCCCAGGCTTCGCGGCTGCGCTGGGCGCTGGGCGCTGGGTGTCTGGGTGTCCGGGAGTGCGTTTCTGTCTGCGGGAGAACCACAGCGAGGCTCTGCCGCCCCGAGGAAGCAGCAGAGCTGGCCGCCACCTCCCCGCCCGTCACTCGGAGCGGCGTGTGTTGTCCCGCGTTGCGGGGCCGTCCACCTCTGCTTCTCAGCACCGTGGGAAGCACTTTACGGGCAGGTTAGGCTGTCCTAGGACTTTGTTTTGGGGTTATTTGTGCCGTCTTGAGGGGCCCAGGGACCAGACACGTCCCCAGGAGTAGACAGTCTCGCTTCTGGGAAGCTGCATCTTCATTGCCGTGATTTGTCCTTCAGAGACCCTCAGTGGCCCAAAAGCATTTCTAGTTCTCCTGGACCTGAGGGTCGCCTTGGGTTACAGCCTCCAGGGCGACCTAATTCCTGCCTCTGTTCTTGGGCACTTAACCTCTTCCCTCCCGCAGCACGTTGACCCCATCACTCGCCACCAGTCCTCAGGTGGCCGGTTGGCAGAGCCCGGTAGGCCAGGGACTCCCAAGTGGACACCGACATGCCGTGACAGCCTGAGACACTGTGACATTTCCTGTCTCTGTTTGGTTCAAGCTGGCCCATCTCCCGAGAGTCTGGCAGGCTCACTGTGCAGTTAAAAAGGAAAAATGGTTCCTAATGGCCGTTCTGGCCCCAGGCCAGGACGGAAGGTGCTGGAAGGTCAGAAGAGGCGGGCCCTTTGCAGGGCAGGGGATTGTTTTCCCAAAGAGGGCTGAGCCTCCCTAACCCCGAGTCCCTGTCTCAGAATTCAGAAGCCAGGAAACCCTAAAACTCTACATATCATTTCCTCCACGGAGGGACTATGGGCTCAGCTTAATTAGAGACCAGTAATTGTTTGTGTTTCCTGGTTGTTTACTGGCTGTTCCGTCCACAAACAGCTGCGGTCTGTAATTAAGCTGTCTAATCGGGAGACTGCAGCAGGAGCCAGGACCCGGACGGGCCGGCGTCTTTAGCCCATTTGTCAGCTCTCTCTTACCTGCTGCCGTGTTTACTCCCCCGTCCTCTTTTGACAACGGCCTGAGGGCAGATTTTAAAGAACAACGGACGTCTTGGTGAGCCTGCCCTGGAGCCAGCAGGGGCTGATTCTCTGCTGTCCTCTGGAGGGAGTGGTGTCCGAGGCTCGGTGGCTTGGATGGGCTCGCGAAGTCCCCACTGCCGATGGAGGGTTCTGTCCGTGCCGCTCACGTGTCTGCCCAGCACCGTGCCCGCGGCCGTCCTGCAGTGCGTGGCCTGCCGCCTGTGCTCACGGTGGCCCTTGCTGCCTCCAGGGGTTTAATTCAGGTTTACGATTGGGGGTTATTTCCTGAACTCGCCCGGACCACACGCCGCCGCCACTAGCCCGTGGTGGACTCGAAGTCAGGCAGATCCTCACGTTTCCCAGACGGTGGACAGTGGGGCTTCTGGACTCTGCCGGCAGCCACCCTCCAGCCCTACGCGTGCCGGCCAGGCGTGTCCTCAAAACGCGAGACTTTCTTCCTTCTAAAAATACATCTCGGTCGAGTTTTAGGGAAACTTGTAATCAGGAAAGAGATGCACGTGCGTGTGTAGAATGCATGTAGAATGTGCGCGCACATGCGTGCACGTGTGTACAATATGCATGTATGCGTGTGTAGAATGTGTGCATGTGTGCACGTGTAGAATGGGTCACATGTGCGTGGAGCGTGTGCATGCACACGTGTAGAATGTGCACGTGCGCATATGTAGAATTGTGCACACGTGTGTAGAGTACATGTAGACCATGTGTAGGATGTATGTGTGCGTGTGTGCATGTGTGTTGGGTGTGTGCACACGTGTAGAATGTGTATGTGCACTGTGTAGAATGTTTGTGTAGAGTGTGTGTGTGGAGAATGTGTAGAGTGCGTGTGCATGTGTGTTGGATGCGTGTGTGCACGTGTGTGCGGGATGTGTACTTTGCGCACGTGTGTAGACTGTAGAGAGCATGTGAGTAGAATGTGTGTATGCACATGTGCGGGATGTGTGCATGTGCACGTGTGTAGAGAGTGTGTGTAGAGTGCATGCGTGCACACGTATGCGGGATGTGTGTGTGCGGCATGCCTGCCTTTGCCTCCCGGGGCAGCAGTTCACGCAGCACGTCGGTAAATGTGGACGGCCGTGGCATGGAGCCGGTTGTGTCAGGGTTCTGTGGGCGTGTCCTGGGCGCCTGTGCTGCCCACACGGTCGCTGGCTCGTCGTCCCCACAAACCTGCTTCTGCTCCGTCTGTGTCCACAGGCTCTACCTTCGCCCTCACACTCTGAGCGACATTGTCTTCTCACTGTAAACACACACACTCAGGCCACAGCAGTATTGCTACACTAAGATGTTGCCACACGACAGGAAATACCCGCTAAAGTATGGCTCCCCCATTCTGGTGTCACCACCCTGACACGTCCTCCTCCCGACTGGCTCTTCCGTGCAGCGGTGACCCTGCCACGACGCTTCTCAGACGCGGCCGTCGGCGTTCTGCTCGCTGCTGCGCAGCCTTCACAGGGCGCGGGATCCTCTCAGCTGTACCTCCGTCCGTCCGTCCTCGTCCCCTTCTTGTGAGCGTTTAGGGTGCCCGCCTCGACCAGCCCTTCGTCCGCCCATCTTCCTGCGCCCTGCGTCTTGCCCCAGCGGGAAGCCCCAAAGGGGATACCAGCCCGTGGCGGACACGAAGTCAGGCAGACCCACACGTTTCCTAGACGGTGGACAGTGGGGCTTCTGGACTCTGCCGGCAGCCACCCTCCAGCCCTACGCGTGCCGGCCAGGCGTGTCCTCAAAACCTGAGACTTTCTTCCTTCTAAAAATACATCTCGGTCAAGTTTTAGGGAAACTTGTAATCAGGAAAGAGATGCATTTGCGTGTGTAGAATGCATGTAGAATGTGCGCGCGCATGTGTGCACACGTGCACGATATGCACGCATGTGTGTGCACATGTGCGCACATGTGTAGAATGGGTACGCACATGTGTGGACCGTGTGTGCACACATGTGTAGAATGTGCACGTGTGTATGCATGTGTAGAATGTGTGTGCGCATGTGTAGAGTGTATATGTAGGCCGTGTGTAGGATGTGCATGCACATGTGTGCTGGATGTGTGCACATGTGTAGAATGCGTGTGTGCATTGTGTAGAGTGTGTGTATAGAATGTAGAGTGCATGTGCGCACGTGTAGAATGCGTGTAGAGTGCATTTGTGCATGTGTAGAATGCATGTGTGCACGTGTGTGGGATGTGTGCACACATGTAGAATGTGTGTGTGCACTGTGTAGAATGTTTGTGTAGAGTGCGTGTGTATAGAATGTAGAGTGCATGTGTGCATGTGTGCGGGATGTGTGCATGCGCACGCGTGTAGAATCTGTAGAGTGCATGTCTGCACGTGTAGAATGTGTGTAGACTGCGTGTGCGCATGTGTGTAGAATGTGTGCATGCACATGTGTGTGGGATGTGTGCATGTGCACGTGTGTAGAGTGTGTAGAGTGCATGTGTGCACACGTGTGCACGCGTGTGCGGGATGTGTGTGTGACATGCCTGCCTTTGCCTCCCGGGGCAGCAGTTCACGCAGCACGTCGGTAAATGCGGGCGGCCGTGGCATGGAGCCGGTTGTGTCAGGGTTCTGTGGGCGTGTCCTGGGCGCCTGTGCTGCCCACGCGGTCGCTGGCTCGTCGCCCCCACAAACCTGCTTCTGCTCCGTCTGTGTCCACAGGCTCTACCTTCGCCCTCCTTAGACACAGACGCTGTACCTGCGTATCTTTCCCATGACGCTCTTTCTCAGTCAGGGCCCGTGTCTGAGTCACATCGGGTGTTTCCGTGTCCTGTGATCTTCCTCGGAGAGAAAGCTGATTATCTAATCAGAGGAAGCAGCCTGCACAGCCCGTGGTGTGTGCAGCTTCGTGCCTGTGGCGAGGGAAGGTCTGGGATGAGCCGGGTGATGGCGCCTCAGCCACACTACGGGGGCTCTGTCGGAGGCAGCCTTGGGCGTGGGGCGTGGGGAGCTCTGGAGCCTTGGGCAGCCCTGCAGATGTCCTGGGAGAATTCGAGCAGCTTCCACGTGGGGAGTGCGGGGCGGAACCCTCGAGGCAAGAGGAGGGGACAGCAGTCTGGAAGGACACTTAGATTTCTTTCTGATTAGATAATGCGGAGGAGGAGAGGCCGGGGGCCGAGGCATTCCACCCTCACGTGGCGTGTGCAGGTCCGTGCGCCCCGTGGGACTCCTCGGAGCCTTCGTGTTGATGTTTATCTCCCGTCCACGCTGGTGCTCACTCAGGCGTTGCCAAGGAATCGGCAGCCTGAAACCACGGAGCAGCCCCGTGCTCACCCTCTGCTCCGGAGTAAGCAGCTCGCTTGCAGAGTCTTGGTCCCCCGAGTTGAAGGTCAGCCGCAGTCTGTCCACTTGGTGTCGTTCAGATGGCCTTGTTGAATAATAAGCACGTGGCACAGCTCAGTCAGAAACGCA
>NW_006434828.1:1123119-1123969 GCF_000325575.1 Pteropus alecto
GGCCCGTCCCTCGATCTGAGCACAGCTCCGTTTCCTGTTCTTTGACTAAGAAGCCGGGACGGAGAAGCTCAGTGTTCAGACATAACTTAGACACAGACGCTGTACCTGCGTATCTTTCCCATGACGCTCTTTCTCAGTCAGGGCCCGTGTCTGAGTCACATCGGGTGTTTCCGTGTCCTGTGATCTTCCTCGGAGAGAAAGCTGATTATCTAATCAGAGGAAGCAGCCTGCACAGCCCGTGGTGTGTGCAGCTTCGTGCCTGTGGCGAGGGAAGGTCTGGGATGAGCCGGGTGATGGCGCCTCAGCCACTACGGGGCGGCTCTGTCGGAGGCAGCCTTGGGCGTGGGGCGTGGGGAGCTCTGGAGCCTTGGGCAGCCCTGCAGATGTCCTGGGAGAATTCGAGCAGCTTCCACGTGGGGCATGCAGGGCGGAACCCTCGAGGCAGGAGGAGGGGACAGCAGTCTGGAAGGACACTTAGATTTCTTTCTGATTAGATAATGCGGAGGAGGAGAGGCCAGGGGGCCGAGGCATTCCATCCTCACGTGGCGTGTGCAGGTCCGTGCGTCCTGTGGGACTCCTCAGAGCCTTCGTGTTGATGTTTATCTCCCGTCCACACTGGTGCTCACTCAGGCGTTTCCAAGGAGTCGACAGCCTGAAACCACGGAGCAGCCCCGTGCTCACCCTCTGCTCCGGAGTAAGCAGCTCGCTTGCAGAATCTTGGTCCCCCGAGTTGAAGGTCAGCCGCAGTCTGTCCACTTGGTGTCGTTCAGATGGCCTTGTTGAATAATAAGCACGTGGCACAGCTCAGTCAGAAACGCAGACGCGAGGTGACCTGGCCGAGGGGTCTGGG
>NW_006434828.1:1124003-1143782 GCF_000325575.1 Pteropus alecto
GATTCCAAACGGTGCCACACCCGTTGGGTCACCATGGCCTGTTGGCTGAGAACCCCACCTTTTCATGTACTGACATATACAGAAAGATTTTTGATAGAGTTTCAGCTTTGCGGTCTTTCTGGAATGACTTGCGTGGAGCACACACAAGTGGAATGAGGCGGCACCATCAGGGCGTGAGGCTCTCGGTCTCAGGCCTGCGCTTTGCCTTAAAGCAAGTTAAAGTCGAAGAATAACTACGTAAAATTGAAGTCCGGCTCACATAACTCTGTCGGAGCTGCTCGCGAAGAGAGATTTATTGGCAGGAGGGAGGGAGGTGAGCAAGTTCACCCCGCACCTGGAAAGTCAGCTCAGGTTCGCACCTGATGGCCAGCGCTGCTGGGGACACACACGGTGGCCGGGGGCACACAGGGCGGCCGGCCTCTGGTTTTCTTTGTAAGGTACCGGTTGAGAGTTTGGGCACAGCCTCATGCAGGTGAGTTTTGTGATCATCTTGACGGTTGGTCACGGTGTTCCCTGCCATCAGAATATTTCCATGATTTGCTGAGCGGGGAGAAAACATTTTCCTGAGCGCACCTGAGGAACGTGACCATCTCAGACCTGACAGATGTGTTTGAACTTGGGCCACAGCTGGGTTCAGCTGAGGAATCACACGTAGTCCTACAAACGCAGTCTTGGTATTAACATGATAGAATTTTCTGGAATGAACTTCCATGGTGGGTTTTAATCTCAGCTCGTCACTTTTTTTGTTGTTGTTGTCCAGGCTCGTGGCTGACCTGTGGTGAGGGGCCCGGGCGGATCCTGGGGGTCCACATAGCCACTCACTTCCCCCATCAGTCCAGATTAGAGCAGAGTGTCCTCATTTCAGAAAAAATTATTATTTTTAGTTAATGCACTTCCTCTACCAAATACAATCAGAAAAGGTCAGGGGTTCTGCGGTGACCCACTCGCATGGTGACGTATCTTGAGGGGACCCCCTTCTCACAAAGCTGCACACAGTTGTGGCTGGTGTTGAGGCTGTGGCCGTGGGCGTGTCATCAGGTGTGAACCATGCCACGTCTAGCAACTTCCACGACACCCCCAGCACCCCTCCCCCGCAGTGATCCTCGGCTTCTTTCCTTCGGTCGGCTGTGGCTTACGGTGGGTCCTGAAGCTGACAGTGCACTTGTCCCTGCAGCAGGGCTGGCGACGGGCCATCCGCGGGACAGCCCTGGTCCCTCTTCACGTGAAGAACTGCGTTCAGGGCCTGCGAACGGTCCGCAGAAGACAGCTTCGAACTTGCTTAAACCAAAGCGCCTCACGTCGGAGGCCCGGAGGCCGCGGCGCGGCCAGGTTCTCCCCCCTCTGCCTGGTTCTTCCCGTGGAGAGGCTTCTCCCTTCGTGATGCGAATTCAGCCGCAGCTCGAAAAGTGCTTCCTGGTCCTCGGGGTCAAGCCCTCTGGTCACTGTGATTGCAGAGAGCTAAAGCAGCACTCAGGCAGGAGTGTGGGGTGCTGGCTTGGTCCCCCCACCCCGGCGCTAACGCATAAGCTCCGCTCAGAACACTTTCCCGTCCTCCTACTGTTTTGCCATCTCTTAGGTCAGAGGTCAGGAGCAGGGGTTCGGGAGTCAGTCTGACCTGGGTCCAGATTTCTGCCGCCCCACCCGAACCCCCTGTGCGACTGAGCTGCTCCCCTCTAAGCCTCTGGCCCTTCATTTGGAGAAGGGAGGGGGACAGTGGTACCCACCTCCACAGCCGTCGGGACAGCGGCGAGCATACGCGACATGCACACGGCCAGGTGCCTGCTGCGTCAGCTTTGTCAGGACTACATTTGATCCCAACCGTGGTCGCCCCGCTGACACGAAGCCCCCGCAGTGGCTCCTCCGACTGGATCGCAGAGGACACAAGATGGTGCGACTTTTGTGGGGGCCCCAAAGGAGGGTTGTCGTGAGACATTTCTAGAAGGCCTTTTAAAAAGCCCTGGACTTGACGTGCCTTGGACTCTGGTGGTACTGCTGTTTAGGCGTGGATGGTGGGCTGCCTGGTGGAGGTGGTGTGGTCACTGGGCAGAGAGCTCCAGGCCCCGGGGGACTTTGTGGGGCGGAGGGCGTGTCAGTCTAGAGGAGATGTTTATTTTTCTGTTACAAAATAAGTCTTAGTGACATTTTGGGTGTAGTTCTGCCTCTACTTCCAGAAGATTCTAACTTTTCCATTATCCCATCACTGACTCTCACACTTCTAAAGCCTCTTATGCTTGTATAAGTCCTTTATTAAGCATGTTACTTTAACGACTTTTTGTGTGAGGCACCATTTTTGGAAAATTTGAAGGAAATAAGGAAGGGTGGGGAAAATGAGAGCCTTTGGTTTTCACTAAATGGGTCATTGGAAGACATCTGAGAAAAGTTTAAATGCAGCTGCTACGTCTGTAACATCAGAAAAGACACCGGCCCTCTGTGCCATAGAGCGGTGCTTTGGGTGCGTGTGTAGAAGTGCGCGGAGGCTTCTGGAAGCCTCTGGAGACAGGTTGCCGAGCCCCGCGCCCCGGGGTTCTGATTCGGGGGGTGGGGTGGGGCCGGAGAGCCTGCATTTCTAGCACCCGCGCCACGTCCTGTGTGGATGCTGCTGGTCCAGAGGCCAGTGCCAAGGCACCCTGCCCAGGAGGCTGCGTGATTGTGACCAGTGCTGCGGAAAGGTAGTGTGTCAGGTGTCACTAGCTGACAGCTCTGGGATGTGCTTGGGTGTCACGGGGTCGATGAAAATGAAATCGATTAGAAATACTCGGCTCTTCCATAAGATCATAGACTGGCTTCTCTTGTTATTTACTCTGGAATGCCTTTACATCAGAGCAGTGGCTTTTTAATTTCTAGCTCTGGTTAATTTATGGAATTTCTGAGGCAGCAGAATTCAGTAAATCAAACTGGATGACCAAGCTGGTGGGCAATCGGAACAATATCTTTTTGATTAGAAGGTGATCTATGGATGGAAAAGATGAAAATAAGCATTGATCAGACCTAGGAGGAGTGAAGATTGTGAGGGAGCCCCTTGCCGCCCTGGGAGCTCGGTGGGTTTGTGGATTAATTTATTCATTCATCCTCCCCCCCCTATCATTCGGTCCGCCCTCCCCCCCACCCACAGATCAATCCACCTGTCCATCCGTCCGTCCATCCGTCCATCCATCCATCCGCCCACCCCACCCCACCCCCCCCAACCATCATAACGTTAGTTGTTTCCCATGGCAGTTCTCCACCCAGGGGACACAGCAGAAAAGAACATAAAACTCTGCACGTCTGTGCTGTAGCATGCGGCGCCTTCCGAGGGCCTGGGGTTCTTGCAGACGGGTTTGTCCCCCACCCCTCCATCCTCAGGCTCTGGAGAATCTCTGGCATATAGGACACAGCAAACTGGCCTTCGTGTGTGCGCGGGGCGGGCTGTTCAGAGGAAGCCGTGTGCCCAGGTGCAGCGTGGGGCGGGCGACATCGAAGCCCCCAAAACAGGGGTGGCAGGAGTCGAAATGGTTCCTTCTTTCCAGAAGGCGGTTTGGAAACGGGACCAGATAAAAGGTTTGTACACTTTGACCCAGAAATTATGCTTCTGGGAATCTAAGCTGAAGAAATATTTTTACAATGATTGATGGGTCGATTTATCTTTCTACCCTGTCTTGCTCCAGAAAGGATATAAAGCAGCCTACAGGGACGGGCGGGTGTTTAAAGGCGAGATGCCATCTAAGAAAGGGACCCTTCCGTCACAGAGTGTCTCTAGGATGAAATGCGTGGGGTTTGGGGCACTGTTTTTTGTTTTTTGAACTCAGCTTTTTAACGCTTATTTAATTGGGGGAGAAATACAGCATGACGCTAACTGGGGATCATGTTAAAGGGGGTAGGCGTACCTCACTTTAAAGCAGACCTGGAGTGGGCACGAGACCAGCTGACCAGCCCTCCAAATGGCACAGCGAAGGGTCCGAGGTGAGCTCCCTGATTGACAGACGTGCTAATAGCTTATCCCCCTGGGAGCAGCCCACTCTACCCTCTGTGGCCAGGCCCTGGCTTCCGTGTTTATCGGGGGACACTGCCCAGGCCGTCTGGTTGCCCTCCAGCCTCTGTCCATCACAGGCGTTGGTTCTGCCCTCCCAGCCCGAGGCCCTCCCCTGGGCCCCTGTGTCCCTGAGACGCCCTGTCTCCGACACGCTTCCTGGTTGGTTCACTCAACCTGGAGGAGCTGCCCTGTAAGCAAGTTCCCTGGTCACGTGTCTGTGGGGTGACAACATAGACTGCACTGTGAGAGAAGAGTGCCTTACCGGGGGCCGGGGCGGGGCACGCATGTGAATGCAGGGGACCCCAGACCCTGCCGAAATCTCAGGGATTCGAACGCACTGATGCTGGAGAGGAACGAACGTATAGAAGGTATCAGTACCTGTTCTGCTGCCGATCAGCGAGCGTGGGAGCCAGGCCCTAGGGGAGGAAGAGTGTGCTTAGCGGTCCGCTGACCCGGCTCCGGGTCCCTCATGGCCACTTACTAGCTCACTGGCCTTGGGCAAGTCACTTGACCTCTCAAAGCCAGTTTCCTCTTCTGTGAAGAGGAAATAATACCCAACTGATGTGTGGGTCACCCTCTTGCTTCGCTTTTTAAGGAAAAGGGGTGCAGATTCGCTGGGCGTTTCTGTAGGTCGGCGGCAGCTGTGTGGGCAGAGTCAGTGGCAAAGGGGGGCCCCCCCAAGGACTTCAAGGCAGTAGACGGTCTGAGCCGACCGCAGACTCGAGTGTAAAGGTAGAGTTAAAAAACCACGTTTTTGCTCAGAGCAGAACCAGAATTGTTGAAAAGCCAGCCCAAATCCAACTTTAAACATGAGACGTAGCCTTTCTTATTTAAAGCAATCCCTGTCAGTTTTCGAAAATACAGATAACCAGAAGAAAAATCTTGCAGTTAGGGAGAGAAGATTATAATCAGTGTCCCTAGCTGCTTGTTTCGGTCTGGACGGCGATGAGTGATAAAAGGCAGCGGACGGATTTCACTCACAACTGCGTGTTCAGGGTGATGGGGCCTCCCCCTCCCCTCCCCCCGGCTTTCGTAGCGTGTGAAATGTGACAGGCTCGCCGGCCGAGTCTCCCCTCCCAAGAATGCGTTCATTGCGGTGGTATTTCCTGGACAGCCGAGGTTGCTTCACTGTGTGACTGCCACAGGCAGATGAAGGAAACAGATTTTCCAGGCGGATATTCTAAGACGTGATGGACGGAAACGGGGCAGAGCTGACCGACGACGGCGAGGGGCGTTTCCGTGGATGCGCCGCTGTTCCAGCATGCGGAGCAGAGTCGAGGGCAGTTCCCCCTATGGGAGGTCACCCTGCGAGGTCCTCGTGTGGGTTTACTGGAGGCGAAGTGATCTCAGGAAACTGACACGTTGGAAATGACAGGAGCTAGATATCGCTCGGCAGCGTCGCCGCTGGCCAGTCCTAGAAGTGACATGCTCTAGTCCGAACCCACAGGACTTTTTAAAGACCTCCCCTTCCCGTCCCACGCGAGGGTGCTTGATGATGATTTCGTCTGAAAAGTCGGCATCATGGGCCTCTCTCTGCTTCGTTCGCATGCAGGCGAGCGGACTCGGGAAAATTAGAATAAACACATCCAACGTATTCCGTCGGAATCTCTGAATTGCTTTTCACGGCTCCATCTGGACCAAGTTCAAACATTTACAAGGAGTAAGCAGTGCGTTCTCAGTGCTAACGGGCGCCTTTGTCACTGCGATTTGCATTCATATGGGAAGCTCGGCGAACTTGGAAAGAAAATGACTTTTGGATTGAATCGTATCATATCAAACAAAGCTCTTTCATGAATAAGGATTATTAATTACTACACCCAGCGCGATCCCGGGTTTTTGTTTGCTGTTCGTTGGAGTTGTGTATTAACAGAAACCTTTGTTAAAAGCAGACATAAGCTTCGAAAATTTATTCCTGCCGGAATGGGAACGAGGAATTAAATCCGCGTGCAGAAGCCAGCGGAGGGAGGGGTCGGCCTCGCTCCCGTGGGAAGGTCTCGCTTCGCCGTGGTGGCTGCGCGTTTCTCGGGCGTGTGCGAGTGGATGGAAACCGCGCTGGGTGTAAAACTGAGCTGACGTCGGGCGTTTGTCCTCGGCAGTGTCAATGCCGGCGACGTCCGGTTTCAGAGTCGCTGCATCGTCCCTGAGCAGCTCGGGCTCCCGGCCTTCGCGTCCGGGGTCTCCCGTCTCCGCTGCCTGCCTTCCCTTTCGCTGGTGTCGAACCCCCGCCCCCGATTTCCAGGGTGCAGGGGATGGAGATAACGGGCCACAGTGCCGAGTGCTCGTCACTGTCACCCGGGAGCTGAAGTGTTTCTCAGGCAGCCGTGGCGAACGCGGTCCCAGGCAGGGAGCAGCGAGGCAGCAGGGGGCTCTGTGCCGCTTCACTAGTCACCTTGGGGCAGGACGCCTTACTCGGTGGGCACTTCGTCTGTAGTACCACGTGTGTGACGTGTATTTTAACACGTTTCAAAAGTAAGGTTCGTTCATGCTCGAATATGTTCGTGGGGCGCTCTGAGCTCTTCTTGCCCCTGGCGGGGCTCCGTGTGGGCGCTGTGGGGCATCTCTTTTGGACTAAGATCCTGGTTTTTGATTCTGGAGATTTATAGAGGGGGGGCATATGGGGTGAGGCCAGGTGTTTGCAGCCTTGATACTTGCTGTGCGTGAGGAGCCGGGGTGGCCCGAGTCCGCCGGGGGCGTTGGGGAGGGCCGGCCGCTGCCCGTGTTCCTCCCCTGCCAGATGGATGAGCCGCCCTGTACCCCAGGACCGCGGCCTCCATCTCCTGCCCAGGGGCCTGGGGTGTGCTCTGTGACAGTTGCTGATGGGGACGCAGCACCCGGGAGGGTGCCGCTGTCCTTCGCCTGGGTGCGTCGTTGCCACCGTGCAGACAGAATTTGGGTGTGAAGAAGACACACCTTTTTTGTTTTCAGGGCCATATTCACAAACAAAAAAAAAAGAGCAGAAAACCCGATAAAGTTTCAAGCCGCAGATCCTGACCCACACGAGGTCAAGGACGCCGCCTTCTGCCGGCCGTGACAGCTGCCGCAAAGCCACGCTCCTTCCAGCTCGATGGCGGCTCCGTCGTCTGTCGGCGAAACGCAGACCACAGCCACGAGGATTCTGCTTTGATGTTCGAGCGAGATGCGTCTGGCTGTAAATGAACCCAGCGACGTGGTCCGTGGAAGGAAGGAGAGTCCAGGGTGGTCCCAGCCCACGCGCGTGTGGTTACTGTTCCTGGTGTCCCCAGGAGGATGACAGTGAGACTGATGGGGGGGGACTCTGCTTCACCCTTAGGCTGGTCTCTTTCCAGCGGGTGGCCGTTACTCCGTTAGAGGTGCTGGGGAGCCCCGGAGCTGGGCTGGGCGTCGCAGGGCCTTGTCGACGTGGGTCGCTATGAGTTTTCACTGAGAACAATGCCTTTTGTAAATCCAGATGTGACTGTCACGCACCGAATCCCCCTTACTTTTTAAGAACCGTCATTTGCTCACCGTGACAGCAGCTGTTTTGAGCTGAATCGTGTCCCCCAGAATCCGCATGTCAAAGTTCTAACCCTCAGGACCTCAGAATGTGACTGTGTTTGGAGAGAGGGTCTTTAAAGAGGTGATGAAGTCAGCGTGAGGTCTCAGGATGGACCCTAGTCCAGCGGGACTGGTGTCCTTCCGAGAGGAGGAGATGAGCGCTCAGACGGGCACGGGGGTCGGCAGCCGTCTGCAGGCCGAGGAGAGAGTCCCCGGCTCTGCCAGCGCCTTCGCCTCGGAGAACGGTGAAGCGCTTCTGACCCGGAGAACGGTGGTCGGATAAATTTCTGTTGTTGAAAAGCCCGAGTCTGAGGCGCTTCCTTATGGCAGCCCCAGCTGCAGTTCGAATGTTATTGTGAACTTTAAAATATTCGTCTCGATATTCAAGGTCATCGAAATTTTGGCGGCCTAGTAAATATTTATGGAAAATTTTCTTTTCTGCTTTTGTTTCTGTTCCTTTTTTTTAAGGGCGTGTGTGTGTGTGTTTTGCTTGTTTGTATGTACCTTCTTCTATTAGGAACACGTCCTGTTACTATGGAATGAGGCTTTGCTCTGGAAGTAACTCCCTGACATCACCCTTTGAGGGTTCGAGGTGCTGGGCGTGTGGGAGCTCTGGGTGTCTCCGGAGAAACGCAGTTCCCCAGACGCCCAGGCCCTGGCACTGATTTAAGTGTATCTGAAACGTATCTGATGGTGAGAAATGACGGCTTTATGCATGTTTCTGCTTTAGGGACGGAGGGCTGCAGTCGACCGGCCCCTGCTGCCTTCCAGGGTCCTCCGGAGCCGGGGTGGGAGGACGCCGGGTCACACTGCGTGGGGACGGGGAAGCCAGAGCAGCTCCCAGGGGCTCCCAGGCTCTCGGGAGGAGGCGGGCTCAACAGATAGACTGGGCAGTGGGTGTGGCTGTCTGTGCTACCTTGATTTTGGGACAGAGCTGGCCTGGAGTCTCAGGTGGAAGCTAAAGCCACCTTGGAGCCAGGGGAGGGGAGGGAGCTGAGGGTTTTGCTCAGCCTTTCCGGGAATTCTAGAAGGGAAGGGGAGTCTTGAGGGCAGGCTCTGGGGATGGTGAATCCTGACCTCAGGGCAGCACCTTGTCCCTTGAGATTCCCATGGAATGGTTGCCTGTTCTACCCCAGCTGACCTTGAACCTTCAGTGCCCCATCCCTGGGAATCCTGGTGCGGGCCGCGTGTGTGTGTGCGTGTGCACAGTTTCTGCCTGCCTGCTCCCTCCTTTCCCCTCCCCCCACCGGCAGCAGCCCCCCGAGTGACGAGCTCTGGCTTGCCTTTGCAAAGACTTTCATTGTTTTCTCCCTCACCCTGACTGGGGCAGCCTCCCCCTGGCTGCAGCCCTCCTGGGCTCCCTAGGTGGAGTGGGGATCCTCTGAAAGTCCCGTGAGGTCGGGCGAGGGGGCAGCACAGGGCTGCTGGGCTCCTGTCCAGCTCCACCCTTTATTGTGGGACCCAGGCCCCTGTTCAGCCCCCCTGTGACTTGCTTTCCCTGACTGTGGAATAGGGATGATGGGCGCCTGCCCCGCCTGCCCCATGGGCTTTGGGGGAGGAGACAGATGACCGGAGTAAACAGCTGTGAAGTGCTCAGGCTGAGCCTGCCTGGGTCACTGTTGGGGTCGGGGCCTGGGCTGCAGCGGGAGGGTTTCGGGGAGTCTGGGGAAGTGCTGGGAGGCTGCGTTGGGGCGAGCCTGCGCCTGCCTTGGGCCTGGTGTCTGGGGGCCTGCCTAGTAGGGTCGGCCCCACAGGGCCGGGCACGTTGGCCCTGGGGCTCCTTGGTCAGCGTAGGACGCCTTTTTAGGTCTTGCCTGACAGCGAACGGGTGGCCTGAAAGTGTGTCACACACATGGCTTACCCAGGACGGCCACACCGCGCCGCACGCTCTGTCACGGGTGAGGCCCGCCCCTGGCCAGGCCGGGGGCCCGAGCTCAGCCCCTGCCTTGGCGTGCGATGACTGAAGCCTGGGAGTGCGGGACGGTCCGGGGGCGGGCGGGCTCCGCAGCCTCCTGCCCCGGCGGGCGATGACTGAAGCCTGGGAGTGCGGGACGGTCCGGGGGCGGGCAGGCTCCTCCGCAGCCTCCTGTCCGCAGCCTCCTGCCCTGGCGTGCGATGACTGAAGCCTGGGAGTGCGGGACGGTCCGGGGGCGGGCGGGCTCCGCAGCCTCCTGCCCCGGCGGGCCCTCCCCAGGGCTCGAGTTCTTTGGGCTTGGACTCTTGTGCCTAGAGCAGTCTTCGGAGGAAAAGTTCAGTGCATTCCGACACCTGTGTCACCTTTTCCACACCCAGAAGTCCCCAGCGACTTCCCCAGAAGTCCTCCAGAGCCCCTTTGGGGCTGGGCGCAGTGGGTGGGTTCGCACACTGGTGCACAGCAGCCCTCCTTGTGGCCACGTCTCAGACTGTGAGGCCTGCACGGGGTCCAGATGCGCCGAATGCACCACTGGAAGGTGACAGCAGTTCCTTTGAGCACTTGTGAAGCGCCAGGTGCTAAGGTCTGGGGCGGATCCCTTTGTCACCTTCTCAGTTGTCCCAGGTGTTCCCGTTTCCTGGCGGGTGTTCTGAGCGCCTGGGGCGGTGGCCTGCATTTCCTCATGTCTCAGTGGAGGCCCGGCGCCCTGCGTCACCCCAGCCTGCCGACCACCCCGACCTCGGACGGCCAGAGCCTCGGGCCGCTCAGCACCTGCCCCCTCTTGTGCAGCGGGCATGGATGGCCCAGGCCCAGGCCAGAGGGCCGGGCAGGGAGGGAGCAGCCCCACCTGGGACCCCTCCCTGGAGGGCTTTCTTGAGGCCCTGGACTCCCCACCCTCTTCCCTGAAAAGCAGCAGCTGCAGCGGGGCAGCTGTCCCCAGGCCGTCACACCCCGGGACCCCCAGCCCCGCAGCCATGCTTTCTGCCGAGGGAAGGGCGCGCTTTCTAAGGGGGCGGCCAGCCGGGATCGGCCCACAGCGGAGGATTTTCGTGGCCGGGGAAGAAATGAGTCACTCTCTTCTGGGTGACCTCCCCTAACCGCTGGAGCCCTCAGAGACAGACTCGTGGGGGTGGGGGTGGGGGTGGGGGCGCTGCGTGGTGTAGCGCTGTAAACAGGGATGGCTCGGGCGGGGTCCAGCAAGTCAGCTGACCTCCACCATTGTTTGTAATGTGACCCAGGCACTGCTGCTCCCTCCCAGAATTAATTTTGAACCGGCCACGTGGATCGATGGAGGTAACCATCGGGCAGCATTTGTTAGGCAGGTCCCTGATGAGGGCTGGGGTTTAGAGGTGAAGTCGGGTCCTGTGTCAAGGACCCTGCTCTGCCGGGGGAACCGGTCACGTAAATGGCAGGCGTCAGAGGAGTGAGGTGGGTGATGGGTCCTGCCGAGGGCTGGGCCCAGGTGTGCACAGGTGTGTGTGTTTGGGGGAAACGCCTGAGCCTAGGTCCCTGTGACGAGTAGGATCGAGCTGATCCTGCAGTCAGTCCCCAGCAGGAGGCAGCAGTGAGAGTTTTTTTTTCTTTTTAATTAGTTGGGAAATAGTTTAGTATTTTCGTATGGTAGCCCAGGCAGACAAGACGATTGTGACTGATGGCACAGGGTCCGTTTGCCAGCTCCGAGCGGGAGAGATGGAGGCTGTTGGGAGGCCCTAGTGAAGCCACCCTTTCTAAGGTGACATGGTGCTGTGACGTATTCAGGGAAGGCAGCAAGCACGGACACCTGGAACGGGACTGTGGGGGCCCAGGGCTGCCACGAGGGCCTGTGGGTCGCCGGCACCCCACCCGTCGTGTGTGGGAGCGTGTGCAGTGGGGCTCGGGGAGCTAGGCTGGGCGTTCCCACACTCGAGCACTCACAGAGCCTCAGAGAGGTGCAGGCTGGGGGCCAGGTTCCCAGCGCATGCTGATGCTGCTGGCCCGCGGACACTGTGAGTGGCACCGGTCCGGTGGGCTGGACTTTAGGGCGAGCCCAGGTGGGTCTTAGAGGCACAGGGGCAGGCAGGGTAGTGGCTGGAGTGGACAGCGAGGCGGCTATTGGCCTTCGCTGGGTAGGGAAGCATGCGAAGGCTCGGGCAGGAGAGCCTGTGTTAAAGTGAGCTTCTGACCGCTGCAGCGGAAGTTCCGGAAAGGAAGGTGGCTGCGTCCACGTAGGAAACATCCAAACCTGTAAAGTATTTATTTGAGCCAAACTGACGGCAGTCCTGGGAAGCAAGATTTCAAATGCTCCGGAGAGTGACAGTTTTGTGGTTTTTCTCGCGAACTTGGAATGCGGAGGGACCACAGGGAAGAAGCGAGCGTGAGGCCAGGCGGGTGCTGGACTGCGGGATGGTCAACGAGACTGGGCTCCTTGAGGGTGGTTTGGCTCCTGAGGGGTCTGCGGAGAGGCGTTTCGAGCGCCTGTGAACCTCGACGCACAGACACGGGCAGGGCTGCTTATGCAGACAGACCTTTTGCTGAAGAAGTTGTGTGTCTGGGGCGGGACTGCCTACCCTGACCTGTCCAGGTGGGAACTCATGACCAGATCACCCTGTCAGGTGACTGTCCGTCAAACCCCTTTTTCGTCCACACCAGCATGGGAGGTTGAGAATGGATGGTTGGAGGCCAAGATCGCAGGGCGGGCCAAGGTCTAGGGTAAGTCAAGGGCATGGCCATGGGAGGAGGGGCAGGGGAAGACCACTGGAGCGGAAGAGGCGATGACCTGGCTCCACATGGACGCCGAAGTGCCCTGGTCCTCTCCTCTGGGTGGAGGGGCTGTGAGGGAGGCATGACCGGGAACAGGGGACCAGGGGATGGCACATGAGTCCTGGCTCTGCATGCACTCACTGCCAGGCCAGCTCATACTGCCTCTGCGGCCCATGGCACTTCATAGACGGGAGCTGCCAGGCCGCCGACGGCAGTGCCCAGAGCTGCCCGGGCGGGGTGTCGCTAACCTTTATCAGAGTCGGGGGGTTTCATGTTGGCGTGTAAACCAGGCAGAGCGTCTGCCTCAGCAGCCCTCCTGGGGACGGAGGGGATGTTGCAGGGAGGAAAGACTTCGAGGCCTGGACATTCTTTGGCCATGGCGAATTTAGTTGTCATCCCTCCACTTCCTTCGTGGACGATTCTTTTGGTGGTGATTTTTTAAAAGAGGCAAACAACACCACATCGTGACCAGGGGAAGAAGCACAGTGGCTGCCGGAGCCGCTGCCCCCCCGGGGACCCAGGGTCTCGCTGCTGCTGGACGCCTCACCCCGCTCCTGGCACGCCGGTTGCTGACGGCCGGTGCGTGGCCAGCAGGCAAGACACAGATGTTTTGTTCCATTTTATTGTGTCAGAGCTGAGCCCCGTGACCCACTTCTCCGCTCTCCCCAGAGCTCTGGTGCAGATTGTCACTACCAAGGGAAGCGGGGTGGCCGCTGCCACCAGCCGCCGCCCGTGCTGTGTTTGTCTTCCCAGTCCGGGGAGCACTGAGCTGGGGACACAGTGGCTCACGAAGCAGGAGGTCGTCACGTGTCTCCCTCTGCTGATGAGTGCTGGTGGTGGGGATTTGGGCTTTAAACAGGCATCTTTCTCATGGTGCTTTCAGTATTTAAAAAAAAAAATATCTCCAGCCTTCAGATAAGAGATCTTCAGGTATCTCTGTAGCCAGATCCCAAACAGGATGCAGAAAGTGATAACTGATCAAACAGGCTTTTCTCGATGGTGATTTCTGTGATAGCGCCGATCAAAATTCCTAGGGTGTTATTTGTGGCCTCGATTCTCACTTCCATAGGAATCTCGGATTTGACAAACCTGTGGGGTCAGTGGCTCTGAAGACAAGCTAGGTAAACACCAGATGTTGTCACACGGCTTTCGGTGGCTGTCTGACATGGTGCTCTGGGAGGCTGCTGCTCTGTCCTTAGGAAGACAGTCGTGCAGAGGCGGTAGAGGGGTCCCTCCCGGTGACCCCTGCGGAGGAAAACATCCCCGGGTTGGCCCAGCCCGGCCCCACGTGCTCTTGAAGAGGGGAAGACTCAGCAGTTGGTAGGAATTCCTTGGTTTTTCTCCACACGAATTCCAGAGCTGCGTTGCAGCTGTCTGGGGGACAGGTGCAGCGTGTGCTGCCCCCAAGCCCTCTGATCCCTCAGCTGGACCTCGGCGGAGAGCCGGAGGCGGGACGGAAGGACGGGGGGGCGGGACGCCGTTTCGCACCGTCCGCCGTGTGTGTACGTGTTTCTGTAAAGCGACGCTTAGTGGATTTCGCTCTTCATTTGATCTTCGGTCGTCTTTGCTTGACACTCGCCAAGAAAGACCACCAAGAGCTGCTGGCCTTTTCATTTGTTTCGGAGTGAGGATCCGTTCACATCTGACACTCACCGGCATAGCTTGGAAATTAAGACGTCTCCTCATTGGCCGGCTTGAGCGGATATGAAGTTTCAGTTTGGGTTTAGACGCTTCCTGTTGGCTCACTGTGGAGAAGGAACACTGGGCTGGAACCTCCCCCCAGCACCCCACTGTGCCCTCAGGCAGGTAGCGTCCCTTGGAGTCAGTCTTCATCTGAACACTGAGTTGGGCGAAGGTCTCTCCCAGACCTAGCTTGCTGTGTTAGTCAGCTGGTCCCATGTGCACAGGGTGGGGCGACGTCACCCTGACCTCGTGCGGGAATAACACGGGAGGGGAGACTGTGATGGGGCAGCTCCAGGCCTGTGTCCACCGGCCTGTCCAGTCCTATTCACAAGTCCCTGCTGGCGCTCCTGGTGGCACTGATGGACAGCCAGCCCGCGAGCTTAGCCGAGGTCACACCTGCTCCCCTGTGCTCCGTCTGTTCCGCAGAGCCTCACGCACCTTGCTCAGGATATTTCATGCTTAAAAATAATGTGCTGCTTTAGAGTTTAAATAATTAATGTTGGCAAAACTTAGTTTTTTTTCTTTCCAGCATTTTAATCATCTCCATGATACTTACGTAAACTAATTGTCGTTGCCGACGTGTCTATCACAGAACAAGGACCGACAGTGGCCTCGTTTACAACTATTGCTGTTCTTCCTATTTTGGGAAGGATTATTGGAAATAATTGCATCTCTCTTTATGGGGTGACCTTCTGGAGTTTTTTATTAAGATATTCAGAGGCAGGAATTCAAGGAATGGTTGGTTAATAAATACTAGAATGGAAAGTCGTTAAGACAGGAATCGCTCACCCCTTTTTCCTCATGTGTCTGGCCTGTCCCTTTGGAGCAGTGCTTTTCCCGCCGATGGCACTTTGCCCCCCAGGAGATATCTAGCAGTATCTGTACCCCGTTTTTGGTTGTCATGACTGGTGGGGGGGGAAGGATGCTGCCCCCCAGTGATGCATAGGACAGCCCCCAAAAAGAGTGATCCAGCGTGGAATGTCCATGGCTGAGGCTGAGACACCCCTCTCTGGAAGAAGGCCAAATACCACCTCCCTTTTTGAAGGCTTTTTTTTTTTTTTTTTTGAGTATTTTGGCGAGAAATAATAATTTCTTGCCTTCCTCTTACCTGCCTCTTTTTTATAGAACACTTTTTTCCGGGTGTTGGTTATGTGTGACATTTGTCATTCTCTGACCACTGCAGCCTTCAGCCCCAGCTCCCTGTCCCTGAGCCGAGTGCTCAGGGCCTGGTCAGCCTCTTTCCAGCGTCAGGCCACTGTTTACCTGCTGGACAGCAGAAGACTGTACAAGTAGGTGGGCCTTGTGCCCAAATTTCGGCGGACTTCTGACTGTCAGGGCGACGTTCCTGATGCGGGCCTTGGAAGAGATCCGCGGGTAGAGGGCAGGTGCCTGCACAGGTGTGCTTGCCACTTGTCCTCTGTGGGTGGAGGGCAGGCGCCTGCACAGGTGTGCTTGCCACCTGTCATCTGCAGGTGGCAGGCAGGTGCCTGCACAGGTGCGCTCGCCCCTTGTCAGCATCTCACAGTGCTTGCCTGTCCTCTAGGGATGCCTGGGAAGATGGCCCAGTGATAACTTTGTTGGCGGGACACTGAGCAGGACCCAGTGTACAGCTGGGGGTGGGCCCGCCACCACTCGTCTGCCCCTCCGCCCCCACACAGAGGCACCTAGCTCCCCCGGCCTTGTACTGAACTGCCTGCTTCTCCGGCCCGTGGATGCCCGTGGATGCCCGTGGATGCCCGTGGATGCCCGTGGATGCCCGTGGATGCCCGTGGATGACAAGCGGACTGAAGAAATGGCTCTCATTCAGGGCAGACCCAGCTGGTTTTGGTAAACAACCACTGACCTGTTATCATCGCCCCACGTGTAGCACATGCGCACAGAGGGTCCAGCAGGGCCTCCTGTTAGAACTGAAGCACGTGGAGCCCGGTGCCGCCCCACGATGTCTGTGCCTGGGCGCGGCACACGGCCCTGTGGTTCCATCAGCAGTGACCACGTCGTTGCTGCCTTTGAGCTAAAGCCGGCGGGGTCCGAGGGTCCCCCGGGGTCTGTCCTCCTGCTGGACCAGAAAGCCCTCGCCCAGAGACGCATGCTCATCCTCCTGTGACTCCAAAGCGAGGGTCAAGTCTTGTTATCTCTTTGCCTGTTCCACTTTTAACCTCGGCTTACAAAATAAGGAAAAAGGGCCCCTAATGAGTGCAGCCCAGGCGGGGTCAGCTGCTGAGCCATCCGGCTGCAGAAGCCGAGCTTCCTGGTGGGTGTGAGGTCAGAAGCCATTCCTCTCGTCATGATCTGACACGAGTCTCGTGCCAAAAGGTAAAAACATGAAGTTGTTAGTGCAACAACGTTAATGTCTGTCTTTTGGCTTCTTACACGTGTCTGTCAGTCAGCCTGCTGCCAGGAAGTAGCCTGTCAGTGCCCGTGACCTGGAAGACGGGTTCCCTGTTGGCCCCTGGGGAGGACTGCGGGGGCCCAGGGCGGTCAGCGGTCGGCCGCTTTCTGTTGCCCACAGACGTGGCTCTGCCGAGACTGTGAGCGTGATTACTGACTGGCAGGTTCTGTTATCAGCTTGTGTGGCAGATGGCCCTGCTGACGACCAGCGGTTTCCTGGTTTCCTTTAAATAAGACTTACCGGCCCTAGTAACGCTTGAGAAATAATATTGTCATGGAGGATATTTTATAGGCAGCTAGAAATGGCACGGGATGGGGAGGTCGGGGCAGGGTCGTCAGAGGATCTCGTAAACTCGGAACTGGGAGAGCAAAGCCAGCGGCCAGGGTGACAAATGGGGGCGCAGGCAGGGCCGTCCCCTCTCCTGGACCCCCGCCCAGGCCTTCCCTCTCAGAGTCCCTGCAACGCTGAGGCTTGGCCTGCTTGCTGCTTGGTTTGGATGTGGCAATGAGATCAACTACAGGCTTTTTTTTTTTTTTTTTTAAAGCCAAAATGGTGATATACTCTATACGTTCTGGAAAAATTCAAGAAGGGTGGTCCAGAGGGGCTGGTTTAAAAGGCAGCAGAAAATAAAGCATAGTGCCACCTGAACTTACTACAGTACGATTATTTAAAGGCAGGCCTGGGTTTGTAAAGGGGATTTAGATTTAGATCTCAGAGTGACAGGTTCTGTCTGAGCCTCTGATTCTGTGCATTGGAAGAGCCCATGTGTGCAGGGCGGAGGGGAGAGGGCAGGGGAGAGGCGAGGCTCCCGGGGTTTGCATCCTGGACGGTCAGGGCCCATGTGAAACCCTTAGGATCGATGCAGAAGATCAGTACTTCGGGCGGGAGGCACTGAAAGCGCGTGAAGACATGGGGCCCTGGCTGGGGGAGGTCCCCTCATTCAGTGTCTCCGAAGATCCAGTGTCATCTAAGGTGGATGGAATGGAATCTTCTACTCTGCAGGCTGCATCCTCCTGTGGCTAAGTGTAAAACCTGGGCTGGATTTTAGACACCCAGGCACTATATGGAGGAAACAGCTCCATATTGAGCTCTAAAGGAATGCCATTTTATTTTTTTACCTTGGGCTCTATGAAGGCCTCAGCTAACAAGATGTATTTATCTATCTTATGGGCCAGCTAATTTCATATTAAAATTCATCTCATTTGAAAGTTGCCATGGTCTCAAATAGTGGGAATGGACCCCGGCTAAGTTCAGAACCCTGAGTTCTGGTCCCGCCATTGCCCCAGCCAATCCCCTAACCGACCCCCAGCCCACCCCCGGCCTCTCCTGCCTCTCCCCTTGCCGAGAGTCAGTTTCTCTTCCTACAGGCCGAGTTGGCTTTTAAGTCTGTACAGTGGCAGCTGTAAAATTTTAGACCATTGCCAGATCTTGGTGGTGCTCATCTTTTAGAGTGCTGGGCACAGCATTGTGACCCACGCAATGTCCCCTTCACTGTCTTTTTATGTTAAGTCACATGGCCGCAACTGCATCATTTTTCATGAATTTGTGAATTTTTGACAGATACCCTGCCTTCTCACTGCTTATTAGCATTACAGTAGGTGCCCATCAGATACATATTTGATGAATAAAATAATGGCCTTGGGGAAAGCACCCACCCTCTCTGGGCCTCCCCATCCCCTTAACTCTAGAAACCTCATTCTGGCAAGACGGTTACTGCCTGGCTCTCCTAGAAGTTTGTGGTTCTTGGGTCTTATCAAAGAGGGTGTTTTGTTGAAACTCAAAAGGCAAGGCCATCTGCCCTGGGGTCCCCACTTTGTAGTGAGGACCTGTTAGGGGCACTGCTCCTGAACCCTTGCGTGCCAGCAGCAAGTGGACAGAGCCTAAGACCCTATTGGTGGCAGTCGTTGTCCACATAGAGCCAGTTAGGGTGATCTAATGTGTTTTAAAGTGTTTTTTAAAAGACTCTTTTTAAGGGTATTTTTAGGTTCACAGCTATACCAAGCAGAAGGTACAGGAGTCTCCCACATGACCCCGCCCCACACATGCGCAGCACACCCCGCTGTCGGCATCCCCCTGACCTGATTGGTGTGAACCCACAGTGGCTCGTGGTTGTCACCGATGAACCCACAGTGGCTCGTGGTTGTCACCCCAAGTGAACCCACAGTGGCTCGTGGTTGTCACCCCAAGTCCATAGTCCACATGAGGGTTCACTCTTGGTGTCGCACATTCTGTGGCTTTGGACAAATGTATGGCGACACGCGTTCATCATTATGGCATCATACAGAGTATTTTTCCTACCCTAAAAATCCTCTGTGCTCTACAGCATCTTTTAAGAAATAAATTGAACCAGCCAGCAGCTTTTCTGATTTATCTCATCAACCCTGAATATTCAATTTCAGTCTGAGGTAAAATCCAGACTTTTTAGGCCACGACTTCCTCCATAAGGGACCTCAGGACTCGCTGTCGTACCCTTTCAGTGCAGGGAACACAACAGGTGCCCGCGATCACCTGTTAAAGATGAGGGAAGGGGAAAGCAGCCCTTGGGAACAGTCGTGGGGTCCCCGGCCCCCACCCAGCCCAGAGCACCGTCCTAGAAACAGCCTAGCAGGGTCATCGGTGCGGTGCCTAGGTCTGCATCAGCTTCCTTAGTGGACACTGTACTTATGACATTTTCCTCCTGAAAGTTAAGCAAACTAAAACACCTCTGTTTAGGACACCCGTGGAGAACTGACCATGGCCTACTACCTGTGACGCTGGGGGGGGGGGCAGGTGATGTCAGGAGCCCCGCCCCGCCTGGCCCCACAGAGCCAGGAGCCGGCCAGCACTCACACAGAGTGCGGGCACACGGCCTCTCAGCTAATCTTGTCCTCAGGAGTGCTCAGAGTTGAGGTGCTTTTTTCTTCAGCCCCATTTTAAAAACGGACATGGCTCGAAGTGGACAAGCATGGCCTGGCGGGCCAGCCTTCATCTCCCTGCCCTTACCGTGTTCTCCGGCCTGCTGTCGGGGTAGCAAGTGCCTGCCTGTCCTGAGGCTTTCCAGTACTTTGCGGTGATCTTAGGGGTTAAACTGCACGTCCTCTTGGGGGGCAGTGCTGTGAACGGCCACCCCCACCTCCACCTCGGAGCTGCCATCCTCATCCTCTGTCCTCTCCTTCCTGGGAGTGCGCGTGTTCCCATGCGAAGTTGGGGGGTAACAAGGACCTGAGACACCTTTAATAATCCAGGCACTTGAGTCGTGGTTCTCTTCAAACACCAGGGTCAGGAGAGATGCGTCCTAACCCCGCAGCAGGTGGGCGAGGTCCTTTATTTTGCTTGTTTATGCAGCCAAGTTCGGAGCTCTGGTGTCCGGTGGGGGTTCAGGCGGGGCGCCAGGCCGCCCCCGGAGGCACCAGGCACTTGTCGTGGTTCTCTTCAAACACCAGGGTCAGGAGAGATGCGTCCTAACCCCGCAGCAGGTGGGCGAGGTCCTTTATTTTGCTTGTTTATGCAGCCAAGTTCGGAGCTCTGGTGTCCGGTGGGGGTTCAGGCGCGGGG
>NW_006434828.1:1145251-1187874 GCF_000325575.1 Pteropus alecto
CGACGCGCACTCGTCCAGCGCCGAGAGCACCGACGGGTCTCCGCGCAGAGGTGGGCAGCGCAGCGGGGGCGGGAGGGCAGCGGTGGGGACCGGCCCGGCCGCGCCGCGGGCCAGCTGAGCAGAGCGCGCTGGGACTTGGGAGCAGCTGAGGGACCTGCCCTCCCAAGTCGCCGGCCGGCGCGTAG
Organism: Pteropus alecto; assembly: GCF_000325575.1. NCBI lineage: Eukaryota > Metazoa > Chordata > Mammalia > Chiroptera > Pteropodidae > Pteropus > Pteropus alecto. The sequence continues at coordinate 1,145,437 of NW_006434828.1, forward strand.
CCACGCCGGATGTGAACTCGGGTGCTGCGCCTTCCCCGGGTGCAACTGTGGCGGTCGGCGCTTTCTCCGCGGCCCGGCTCCTGGCTGTGTGTGGTGGCGTCTTTTAGGGTGCGTGACCTCAGCCACTGAGAGCCTGTCTGGGGAGCGACCGCCTTGCCGAGTGGTGCCTTTTTCCCGCCGGTGCTGGCGCAGCCTTCTCCAGCAGCAGGCCCGTGAGCTCGCTGCTGCGCTGCGCCCTTGCCGGCTGTGAGAGCTACCCGTGGCCCCCCAGGGAGCCGGCCTTGGGCCCTGAAGCTGCCGCACAGGTGGCGCGGCCTGGCCGGAGAAGCAGCTCTCGCCGCGGTGCATTTCCTCCTCCACCCCCAAGCCTAGGCGCTTCCATGATGTACCGTGGGTGCTGTGGTGTGGCCTCAGCTGATTCGCCCGCTTTCACCTGTAAGGATAGTTCCTCCCAGTGATCAGGTACGAGGCCTCTCCCCAGGCCTCCCTGCCAAGCGGTACCTGTGAGGGGAGCAAGCCAGGGAGGCGGTTCTGTTTCCTGGCAGAACATTCTAGCCTACAGGCCGGGATGTCACAGCTCACTGCCTGTACTGACATCTCAGTTCTCTGTTCTCTTAAGCTTTCTGTGAGGGACCTTGCAGGGACCAAGGCAGATGTAATATATTCTTTGCAAGAATCAGGTAGCCTCTGGTAGTGTTTGAGAGTCAGAATCCTCCAGAACCTGTAAAATACAGACCCCATTTCTTTACATGCCCGGGCATCACTCTATAGGAAGAGGCTGGGCTGGGCTGTGGGGCCAGATTGTTACACCCTACTGACTGGGGAAGGGTGGGGAGGCACCGACAGATCTGGTCCCCATGCATCTCACCCCTGAAGAGTCATTAGTAATGTCCCTTATGCTGATTACCACAGCCGTGCTGCTGCTGGCAGTGACGCTGTGGCCGGAGCTCTGCGGTGTGGGCGTCTGATTAGAGACTTTCAGCTGCTAACTCTCCACCCCGAGAGAGCATCTGCCCTCCCGGACTTCACCTGCTACCTGACTGCCCGGCTGCATCATGTTAAAGCCAGCTGATGCAGAGTAATCGCTGCCCTCGCTTTAGTATTTTTAAGGTAAACTGAAGACAGACGGTGCCACGTTCTGATACGCTTCTAAGGATCTTCTGGCTGTGAGAGACTGTCTGAAACCAAGCAGTCGAACGTGTGCTTATGTTAAATCTTATTTTTTTCTTAACGATGCCGTATAAGGTTACTTCTTGCCAGGCTGGCATTAGTTTAACTTGCAGTACACGTCTTGTGTTTTAACCCACCTTGGAATTCCTGTCTTAGAAAGCATCGCGTTTGACTCCAGCCATTACCCCTTGCCCTCCTGCATGCTCTGAAAATATTAAATGATGTGAATTCCTTTGTGAAAACCTTTTTTTGCATGAAGTTGCTACTTCCATCATTTGAGTTCAGTGGAAATTCAGATGGGCAGGTCCCCGTCTCCCCTCTAAGAGCAGGCTTGCATCTTTGCTCTCATGAGCTTTGTAGAAAATAGCAATTAGCCCCTCCGGGTTCCGGACAAGTGCGCATCACAGAGACGGAGGGAGGACGGCAGATGTGATCCGGTTGAAGGCGGTACCTATCGTACAAGCTAAAAGCATTCCGTGGTTGTGTGTTTCCTCTTAGTCAGATGGAGTGATACTGTATTTGGAATGGTAAAGGTGCGAAGTGCATTGGAATTTTTCTCTTGAGGGCCATATCAGATAATAATAGTAATAATTGTGATAGTGCTTGGTTTGTTTGTCCCCTGTGCCCAGTCTTTCTCAGGCCGGCATTATTTTGGTCTGAGGCATGACACCACTATTGTGGGTCTTGTAGGAAAACTGAGTGTTAACGCGCTCGTTACAGTGCATTAGAGTATAGCGCTCATAGTCAGAACTGCAGGGCCTTGGTTCTGAAGTTCTGAGTAATCACAAAAAAGGCTACCTTTTTCACCTGCCTTTGGCCAAAATGCCTGAAATGTCACAGTTCTTCCTTCAGGTGTTTATAAGGCCAGTGTCCTTACAGGGAAAAGGCGCAGCCCCCACAGCTGTCGGGTCTTCTCATTTTATTGTATATATTTTTCTGCTTTTTGTATGTTTGCTTCCTATGACATAGGTCTTTTAGAATTTAGGTACTGTTTAAACGAGGTTTTGAATTGAGAGTAAAATTCTCTAAGGTAGAATTCAGATGCAGGGAGTGGGTGGGGGAAGCACAGGCTCGTTTCCTTGTAAATGTCGATGGGGCGATGGTCCCTAAGGCCTTGCCCGAAGCGTGGAGACAGGTGGGTGTGCAGGGCTTAGAAAATGTGGATTTTAGCAAGGTAACGTGGCGCATGTTACAGAACATTGCCTGTGAGGTCCAGCGGCACCCTGTCCTCAGACACTAAGAATTTGTAGCAAAGTCTGAGATATTCACACTCTATGTGATAACACTCAGTGTTTTGGCACCAAGAGTCTGCTAGACATTTGTGAATAAAGCTTCCATTTTCGGACCTTTTTGGGTTTCAGAATTACAGTAAGCTCTGCGGGCCAGTGTAACGGGATGAGTATTACAAAGAGCAGCTCTAGCTTTCTTTAAGTCTTGGCCACGGGGCATTAAAATTTGACATTCTCTTGAGTCCTCGGGAAATTGGAGACTTGTCATCGGCGAGGGCTTCCCTTTTGTTAGGCTCTTTCAGCTGGTACATTTTTAAAACGACTATAGGAGAACTTTAAAGGATTATGTAAGTAATTGTTACACTAAATGGTTTAAATGTTTTGCTTGGCTTCTTAGAGTCATTTGCCTGGTCTTAGACAAGGTTCCGATGCTGTTAGGGAAGCGAGATGGTTAGAGCCTTATTTTAAAACACAGGCTCCCACATCAGTACCTGTGATTTTCCTGGATTCTTAAGGCCTCCTAGTGGAAGGCTCGAAGTGCCTACCTCTGTAGGATGCTTCCCTTGCACTTTGTAATCCTTGTTGGTCGCCATCTGTTTAGGCTCTTTCTTCCCCCTGATGTGTGGCAGTCTCTTCCTAGAGACCCATAGTAGCTCCCTCCCTATAAGGTTCATTCCTATTGTGGAGCTTCAGAACAAGTCAGAGAGGCCCCTATGTCAAATCAAGGGCAGTTTCCTGTCACCTGATAGGCATGTATTAAGGCAGTCTGTTGACAAAGAAAGATCAGATAAATGATTAATTACATTGTAGGGTGTCATTTTCTGGCACACTCTCTCTTCATCCCAGCCAGCCTGCTAACAGTCCTTTTGGACCCAGCCACAGGCAACGCCAGCCCAGAGCCGCACGTGTGTCTGTAGGGTGTCCTATAGCTGTCCGGGAGGATTGATTACAGCAATAAAGTGATTCATTGATAGTCCTGACTGAGGTTATTAGCTTTTTAGATTAGTAATTTACAACTGCTTTTTGACAGCACATTTTTACGAGTGGCTTTGTTCTTTAATTTCTGATTCCCTTGATTGTTATCGTTCAATTTCTATAGCATGATAGACTGTTTTATATAGTTAAAAAAAAAAAACAGTGGAGAGAGGAAGAAACAATTAAATAAAATCACTGAAATAACCTGATACATCTTTATTTTTAAACTTGTTAGTGAAAAGGACAGCCTGAATTTTAAAGAAACAGTGTAACTCAGCTTCTCATCTGAAACATTTTGAACTAATTACATACTCAGTGTTTAGGAATTCACTTACTTTTTATAAATGACTCCAGATCGCAATTTAGGACACCCAGAGTTTTTTTTCTTAAGGTTGCATTGCTCTCCTGGAGACAGAGTGGCCACTCTGGGTGCTGGCAGAGCTGCCCCAAGGTCAGCCATGGCCTGGTCAGCCATGGCCAGGCACGTGAGGCTTGGCCTCTGTTTGGCTGTGTTTATTTTCCAAAGTTGGAGCCCATGTTTCGGCTTAATCACCTGTTTGCATCTTTCTTCATGTCAGCCTGGGCTTGGAATATCCTGCCGCCAAAGGAATGTCCAAAAATGCATCTGCTAAAGGGATCCCTCAGTTTAAACAAAAGCCCCTTGCAGCAGCCCGGCTGGTTATACAGTGAACAAATACCTTTTGGTTGGAAGTGTAAGCCCGCTCTACAGCATTGCTGCCTTTTCCCCCCTTTTAGTTGTCTTGTTTTTCTATCACATTAGCAGACATTTATTGAGTTTCTTTGGTGTATTCAGCAGAAACAGGGAGCAGTTCCTCTCTTCAGAGGTCAGTAGCTTCCTGGGGGAGATGGAGAAGGTCCAGTGAATCACGGCTTCGTGGTGTACTGAGGGGAAGGTATGACTGTTCTGTGCAAGCGTACCATAGAGCACTAACTAATCTCAGTGTGAAACGGCTTCTCCGTGTCTGCCAGTTCTAACTGTAGGTCCCTCCAGGGCACGAAGCCTACGTTATTTCTGTCTGTTCTGCACAGTTAAGAGCATTGTGCTTGGCTTGTAGGCTTTCGATAAATGTTTGTGGGAAGAATTAATGCAGGGACTGGGGGACAGAAACAAGGCAGCAAATGTCCTTGAGTGGGAGGAGTTAATGAAGGCCTCCCAGAGGGATAAAACTATTTGGGTCTTGCAGGGTCAGTAGAAGTTTACTGGGAGGCACAGCGGAGATTCTCTACCGGCAAGTTGGTTGGGGTTTCTGTAGTTAGCCCCTCAGAAATCATTCCTGTTCCCCAGATCTGTGATTAATGCCAACATCAGCGTTAAAAAGGGTGTTATGGTTTCCATAATGAGCTTTTAAAAAAAAATTTTTTTTTTGGCATGAGATTTCTCTTTTTAATAGGCTATTGTTCTTTCTTTTTTTTCTGGAATGATTTGAAACAGTTCTATCAATTTAAAATGATGTCATGAGTGAAGTCATGAAAAAAATGGTTTTATTTAAGAGTGATTGAGACGAAGTATGTACAGCTGCAGTAACATCCCCAGGTGATAAACAGAAGTGGTATTAGGATGAGCAGATGAGCGGAAAGAAGGGAGGTTTGTTGTCTTAGTTTTCGCCTGCTGCCGCCACCGTTCGGGTCTAGGCTCCGTTCAGCCCAAGTTAGAGGGAACCGTGGTGTTGCTATTATTGACTTGTTTATAGGTGCCAGCCTTAGAAATCCTGTTTCTCACATATTTCGGTTGATACAGGCGTTTGTCCATTCTCTTTCCTCCAGTTAATTTACTTCAGACGTTATTGTAGGTGCTCATAAAATGTGGGCGCATGCTTATTCATTTGGTGAGTTTTAATTCATACGTGGTTCTTGGCCCCTTTTTTTTGTATAATCTCCTGTTATTTTTGTTTTTGTCGTTGGCTTTCAGTTCTAACATCCTTGATGGATCCAACGACTCAGAAAGCCTATGAACATGTGCTTCCGCGGGTCGGAAGTTGGGAGGACTCTTCACTCCTTCGGTACCAGGGTGTACCGGCCGGAGGCGTGAGAAAGGGTCACTTGGCTTCTCCTTATCTAACACGTGAGGATAGTTTTAAGAGGCGCGTTTTGGTTGGTAGGAGAGGGGGAAGTGAGGGTTATGTTCTCATCCAGCCCTTGCTGGGGGTGGTACCCAGCGGTAATCGGTTGGCGCTGTGAGCATCAGGTCCAGGGTTTTGCGTGTGGTCGTGAGCTGATTTCCATCAACACCCAGGGCCTCCCCCTTCATTCAGTAGACTGACTGTCTTTGGGTACCAGTGGGATACAGATTCCTTTGAGTGGATGTCCATTTATTTGAGACGGTTGTCAAAAGGAATCTCGTGTCCTCCCAGCCCCCTGCCCTCTGTGCCTGTCATGGCAAGGGCTTCTTTAAGCTGTCCTGCTGACTGTCAGGCACTCGAGAACTGGCTCCACAAACAATGCCACCAGCTGTTCTGATGCAGCCCATGCCACCTCTAGTTCGGACGCCAGATCAGACTTACTCAGGTGCCACTTCTTCAGTTGATGGGGGTACGGGACGGTGGATGTTTATCCAGTTTGTACACACTTCCCGCTCCAATTAGCGAGGGCTTTAAAATGATAGAAAAACCGCATGGTCTGTAAAATACCAAAATACAAGAAACAGGATTTTGGATTTAGGGGTGCGTATTTATAACTTGCTTTCCTGCGACTCAAGTCCTGCTGCCTCAGAACCTGGCATAGTTACTTGTGGCATGGTAGACCCGAGCTAGGCTGGTCCTTGGGGGCCACATGGCTCATTGGTGGCTCCTTGGATCTTATCGTCTTGCTTATTTTAGTTCTCGAAGTGGAATCCCAACAGCCTGAAGAGTAGATGCCTAATCTGCTTTCCTGATGGAAGAATCTGGAAGCCAAGTTCATTGAAGACACTGGGGATTTTTAATTTGAAAGGGAAGCCTGGGAGCACGTAGACATACGAAGGACCCGGTGGTCAGTACCAGAACACAGGCGAAGGGGTTTGGGCTTGATTAGGAAGTCCCTGCTCACAGGCCGAGCCGTCACACTTTGGAGTAGCCTGCCTCCTTGGTGGCGAGTTTCTTGTCACTAGAGGCTGGCTGTCAAGCAAGGCTAGCTGGGAAGTTTGGGAGGTGTGGTGTTTGTCATGCAGAGGCTCAGAATCGAGGGTCTTAAGGGCCTGTTCTCATTTTTAAGTCCTAGAGTTCTCTGAGGATCTAGAACTTTGATGATTTTTGCGCCGGGTCTTCTGTCAGCATGTGGCTTTCTCTCAATCTCAAGGGAAAGGAGATGTTTTTGTAATTTCTTTGGCTGGTCCTCCTGCCCCTCTTCCACGTGTGACTCCTGCTTTATTTTGCTGACTAATCCGAGACTTATTAAGAGTTCTACCTGCCAGCTTGAAACCATCCCACCCGCCCCCGCAAAGCTAGTGTTGGGCCATCGAGCCCTGCGCGATACCGATGCCATTTGTCCCCCTGGCATCAAGGTGTCCGAGAGTGACCTTAATCTGATTCTCTCTCAGCCTTTGCTTCTTTCTTGCTTTCTCTTAGTGCTTTGAGTATTATGGCGATGGCGGCAGGAAAGAGCATTCTTCTGTTTCTCGTGGGGGACTTAAGTTGCCACGTGCAGTGGGGTTCGTCTTGGCTGCCGCACTCAGGCTGGCAAGGCGCCGGAGGAGTCCCTGAACCTCCCTGAGTGGCATCTGCCTCCTTCCTTTCACCGTTGCCGATTCTCCAGAAGGCGGGCTGTGACTGTGAACGCTGCCGCTCAGCTCCGCAGCCTGCCAGCGTGGCCACACTGCCCTGCGTGACCCTGCTCATCCCTTCCTCCTGGAGGGCCGGCGGCCAGAGCACGTGCCTGAAGGACGACCCCACCTGTCGCGAATGGTGACTGGCGCCCCGCGGGGTGGGTCACTTGCAGCCTTCAGAGCAATAAGCATCGATAGGGTGTATGTGTCGTTCGTTCAGAGACGTGAGTGCAGTAGAGGTCACGGGCGACATTCCTGTCATCGTCAGACATTTAGATTTTCTAATAGTGGTACAGGTGGTGGCATCGGGCCTGTGTCAGTCTCAAGACAGCGTTTGACGCCCTCGTATGTAAAGTGCAGTGGTCCCCCCGATCCACCGGGACTGGTTCCAAGACCCTCAGCGGATGCCTGAGACCGCAGCAAGCACCGAATCCTGTGGATGCTGTTTTCCTGCACGTGCACTCCCGCCTGAAAGTTAGGTTTGTAATTTAGGCAGGAAAGAGATTCCAGCACGTCCCAGGCTGGCACGAGACCCCCAGGCTATGCAGACCGCCAGGCAGTTTGAAAGGCAGGAATCGTTTACACGTGGAGCTCTCTGTTTTATATTTTCGGGCCACGGTTGACCGCTGGTAGCCGAAACCAGGGCAAGCGAAACCGTGGGTGGGACCACTGTGCTCCTGCCTGAGATAAAAGCACTGTGACCTGCCCGTTTAAGGCTGTCACAGGACTTGTTCCTTACGGCTGCCGAGAAGTTACCCTGTGACAGGCACTGCAGGTTTACACCCCAGAGGCCAGAGGGCGGGGCACTGGCCTCATGGCCAGACCTCCTCATAGGGACCGGCCCCCTAAGACTGAAGAGTGGGAGTTGACTATTTACTCACGTAAGATAGGGGAAATCTGCTTCGTCAGTGGAAAGGGGCTCAAATGTTGAAGTCACTGGGCAGCTCTGAGCAGGATTTGGGGCTGTGCGGTGTCTGTGGCTGAGGCGCCGGGCCTGAGCCCACTGGGGGTCGAGCGTGAATGCCGGGGTCGAGCATGAACGCCGGTGTCGAGGGGTCAGGGCCCAGCAGCCCCCTCTGGAGGCCCCACCCTCGGGAGTGCCTCTGGGCCTGTCCCTTTGGACCTGGCTTGGTAACAGGACGTGTGACATTTCTCCCTCTCCCCATGCCTGTTCTGCGGCTCTCTCTGGGCCAGTGGAAGGGGACCCAGGTGGCCTCTTGAAGTCGTGCAGAGGGGCACTGAGCGTGGAAGGCTGCCTCCCTTGGTCTTGCAGGGCAGCAGGTGGCATGTTTTGGGCTGGACTGGACTCACGCAGTGCATCTTCCGGGAGCATCCTGGCTACGTGTGCCCATCGCTCACCTCACCTTGTCGGAAACGTTTGTTCTGACCGTTCTTAGGCAGAGTGTCATCTTCAGGAAGAGTGCTGGGGGCCCCAGAGGCTCTGCTCAGAATCACACCCCACCAGTTAGGGGGTCACCCTGGGCGCGCTTACCCATTGTGCACCTGGGCTGCCAGCAAGCCGGGGAGGGCAGTCAGGTGAGATGGCCATGCCCATGGCCGCAGCTCAGAATGCAGCCGGCTGGGCTGTTCCGACCTGTCGGCCAGTCAATTCGGTCTCCTCTTTGATACGTTTCGGTCCTTTTCCACTCATCACGACCCTTCCAGGTGCCTCCCCCAGGTAGGCAGCACCCACGGTCACATGGGCTTTGCCCACCTGTCCTTACATTAGGGTCTCAAGTGTATGGCACAACGGCGAGTGTGGAGTGCCTCGAGGTACGACGTCGTTATCCTAATTTTTACATCAGCTGTTAGCGTTGGCCGGCACTTACTGGGCAGCGTGCCTGACTCTGGCGGGTCATTGACCTTTAAGAGTAGATTATTAATAGAGGAACTGGTTCAGAATTAGAGTATTGGTGAAACGCATTGTTTCCCACAGGTGACTGCATCCGGTCGCGTCCAGCAGAGGGTCCGATTTAGTCGCGTGGTTTACACTGCGATGCTGCTGTTGTCATAAAGGCACAGAACGACACGGGCGCCGTGAAGGCCTTCAGGCTGCTCGCAGAGTCGGGCAGTCGCAGATCTTCCTTTACAAGCCGGTCGCGGGGCCCCTGCCCTGTGGCTGAGGAGGAGGCATTTTGAATAACCATCTCCTTCTGACTCTGACCCCTCACCCTGAAAGGTCAGGTAGGTGGGGCTGGTAATGGCCTCCACTGGCTTCAGTCTCCCCGCGTCCAGCGAAGGGATGAACCCCAGCCGTAAAAGTGAGCATAATCCTCAACGCAAGAGTCTGGGCGTTCGCCGTCAAATAAAATTTGCTTTCCCGGGGCAGTCAATTTTCCAGGTGGCGGGAGACTTCTGTGGCATTTCCGTCTTTAAGGTCTTAAGACAGACATTGGTCCGCAGAAGGAGATTGCATTCCCAGGTTCTGTCCGGTGATAGTTTCGGGTTCAGGGTTCAGCCTTACTGGGAGGCACGTGGGGACCAACACCTTTTATGTCCAGGGATTTCGTCCCCAGGCCGCCGGCCTTGAGACATGGCTTTGATTTGTAGTAAATGTGGATTTGGGGTGATAATATGATGTGTGTATCTAATGCCACATCAGTCCAGAAAAGGTCACCCAACCCCGTAGAGGATTTTTATGAGTTTTTTTGAACCAAACTGATGACATACGCAGGGGAGCAAGATCTCAGATGCCCCCAGAGTGGCAGCTTTGCAGCTGCTTTGACGCATCTGAGATTAAGGAGGGTCTGTGAGGGAGATGGCGTGGAGGCGGGGCAGGCCAGGCTGGGGTGGTTTGCAGGGCAGCCAGCGAGGGCGTCTGCTGTCTTGAGGCTGGTTCCTCAAAGACATGGGAACCGAATTGCCCAGAAACAGCGGACAGGGCTGCTTAAGGCGAAGATGACCTTCTACTAAGGAAGATGTGTCTGGGCCTGCCCGCCCACCGCGACCTGCCTGCTTAGGGGTTTGTGAGCAGATCACCCTCTGGGGTCACTTTCCATAGAACCTTTTTTTTTTTTCTTTTTTTCTTTTTTTCTTTCAATCCACAAAATGCATTTCAGGTGAGTTTCCAAACTTAGATGTACCTGATGGCCATCAGTGATAATTTTATTACACGCGCAGATAAAATTGCGTTATACCAGGTGACCGGTGCTTGAAACAAAGATGGTTCGTGTAGATGACCCATCAGCTTTCCATTTTGCCTGTTTCCAAAACAAACAGGAATGTTCTCGTCATTCCCGGGGCGTGGCCTGGGATTTATTAGGGACATTTGCAGACTCCGGCGAAGTCAGGACGATGTAAATCATTCAGCGTTTGAGGGAAAGGCACCCCCTTCTCGAGCTGAGGCTCCCTGCGGTTGGGCGCCGTGTCTGGATTTCTTCCCCCCTCCCCCTCCGCTCGGACCAGCAGGGCTGAGCTTGCAGTCTGACCTTCGGGGTCTGTAGACGGTCGGGACGTTTGTTCTTCGGGTGTCTGTCAGGTGCCTCCGTGTGCCCGTTGGCGTTGTGGGATGTATCTGTGGAGCGCTTGTCCTTCAGTCTCCCAGAGTCAGCAGGGGTCCCATCCGTTCATATTGCCAGCCCCTCTGCATCCAGCACACTTCTGGAACTTTCCCTGTCTCCCCTGCAGGTGCAGGCTGCCGTGAGAAAGATCAGGTTCCGCCAGGCCAGACGCCGGGTTCCACTGGAATGGGGTTGGTGGAGCATTTCCAGTTTCCGGGAGATACAGGGGTCCGGGTCCTCCCTTACGTCGGATCTTTGTCATGCTCACGTGCACAGTGGCTCATGCCTTTGTGACCAGCACGAGGAGCTGCTGCTGCTTCCGGCCCGGGATCCGATCTTTATTTCAGGGGACAGCGTCCTGCAGGGAGCCCGGATGTGAGCCGCAGCCACTCGTGGTGGACGGAGTGAGCTCCAGCTGGGAGACGGCTTGGGCCTGCCCCGCAGCCCGGTCCTCCAGCCAGCAAGCTGCTATTTGAGGAAAGGACATGATCGTGCCTATTTTTAGGCTGGTCTCGTTGCCGCGTCACAGAAAGGCGGTCACAGGAGCAGCAGCAGCCGCCACACCTAGGTGATGCTTGCCAGGCCGGGCGCCAGTGGAAGCCTGTGTCCATTCACTGGTTCCAGGGACAGCCATGTGAAGTGGATTATCGTCCCACTGATCAGTAGGATTAATTGGCTGCGTAGAGAGAGGTATCTAATAGAGATCTATAGACAGAGTGGCAGATTAAGAAATAAGCCGGGAGCTCCAAGGCCCACCGCAAACTGGCCGGTCGCAGGTGGAGCCTCCGCTCACCCGCCCCGTCCCTCCCACAGTGATGGACGTCCGCACGGCTCCCCCTGCTTCACGGTTCCCCCCTCAGGGCAGTCGCAGGCCCACGTCATCAGCATGGTCTCCTGCGTGTGCATGCGCCGTGCATCTGGTCACACCCATGGGGACCGGGCTGGCAGGGCTGAGGCCGTGCTGTCTGAGCAGACGGGCAGCGAGCTCACGTTTCGCACCCCGGCCTGGGCGTCTTGGAGCTGAGATGCCAGGCTGGGTATTTCGCTCTCCGGGTTGCATTGAGCACTCAAGGACACTTAGTGGCATCGACACTGTTTCCAAACATGCTTCTGCTGTTTGCTTTCCCCGGACTAATTTTATGTGATGGCAAATTTGTCTAATGGCTGCATATGTTTGATGAAAATAGCATGACAGTGCATGCATGGGCGACTGGAAGCCACTGGCTCCTGCTGCTTGCTCACTGCTCTCCATGCAGTGTTGACACATGTCCCCTCTCCCCAGTCACCGGTGGGTCCAGGGACGCGCCTGCTCTCTCTTCCTTAGACCGGGAGGGACCTTCCTTCCTGACTCACGCCTGGGGCCAGTGCAGTGGCCTCACTGTCACCGTTCAGAGGACACATTTCTACAACAAACGGAATGGGACTGTGACCCCCATCCCACCCTTTTGGAGGTGAAAGTAGCACCTGGCCATTTAAAGGCATCACAGGCACTCTGGCCTCCCTCCCTCCCTCTCGAGGTTACATTCTGTTACCGAGACGAAGCCCAAACTGGAGCATTTGGTATCGTGCGTTTGAAACATCTAGAGGATGTTACAGTTTAAAATAGAAGTGATAACCAAGAAGCAAAACGTGGTTTATTCCTGACCAGGAGGGTGGGCAGCAGAACGGCCTCAGCGGGCACAGACATTCCGTTGTCACTTCCGTCCCCAGGACTGTGTGTGGCCGGGCGGCCAGATCTCGGAGAGAGACCCTGCCTCCCCACCGCGTACGCCCGTCAGCTCGGGCTGGGTGCAGAGTCTTGCATTTCTGTGGCTCTTGCAGTATCCTTGGGTGAAGCGATTGCGTTTTTTCTTCGCTCCTGAGTTTTCCTTTCCCCCCCTCCAGTCCAGTCTTGCACTGGTTTCAAGAAGTCCAAATCAGTGGTTTTATTTTCAGAGTTCTAAATCTGGCCGTGCAGGCATGTGGAGTCTGGGCCTGAGGGTTTGGCGTGGGTTCCTGGCTGACGCTTTAAATATGCCACAGTCTTCTTGGAAGTCACTCCCGGTTTTTCTCTGATTAGGCTGCGAGCTGCCGGTCTCAGAGCACTCAGGTTAGTGTGCCAGAGCCCTGGGGGTTGTTTACTAGAAGATCCCACTCCTCCCTCCAGATTTCATTCCCTGGGCCGGGCAGGGCCCAGGGCTGTCTGCCTCTCTCTGAGGGACCCGGGCTCCGGGGACTGGATACCAAGGCCTTCTCTCCCTTCCCAGCACGTGCTGCTGGGCTCTGCTCCTGGCCACAGGGCTGTCTCGTGGGAAGGGCCAGTGTCTGTACAGATGGACACCGTCTATCAGGGAGAGAAAGGGGGGCTTTTTCAGGGCTATATTTGCCAGTGACGTACTCTCAGAGGTGGGAATGTTGGCACATTGCCGTTGGAATAAGCAAAGGCAAGTTTAAGACATCTCCAAAATCTGCTTACGACCTCAAGGACAATCGTTTGGGATGGGCCAGCATGCGGCGGGGGTCCGGGGAGTCCGGCTGGCTTTGATTGACCTCTTTCTCCTCCCTCCTCTGCCGCATAGCCCCACTGGGCCTTACATACCCATGGTCACTCGTGGATGTGACCACAGCAAGGTCACATGTCCACAAGGACTGCACCTGCTTCTGGGGGTTCGCATCCTCAGAGACCTCAAGGGGAGAGAGCCAGGTGTCTTGCTCTGGGGCCCGCGGCTCCCTTCCCTTCCTTCCTTCCTTCCTTGTCCTCAGTGTGACCTCCCCGACCCTGCCTGCACCCACCCGCTGCGATGCAGCACTGACCAGGCTTGGGCACAGTGGCCAATGATATCCAGAGAACTTGGAGGCAAGGTGGAGATGCAGAATTAAGTTTCCTAGAAACAAGCTTGCAACATGTGGGTAACTTTTCAAAGAAAGCACCTCGAGATAGCTAGGTAGCCAGTTACCTAGTTGCAAGATTGAGTTACCAAAATCGTATCGCGTTCTTCAGAGGATGGAAGTCGCTTAAACGGAGTAAGGTCAGACACCGAGCATGCACAGTGAGTCAGATTTTGACTGTCCATCCAAGGGGCTTTTGTAGAAGGCGTTTTATGTATCCAAAGCCGGAAATGGAGGGGACCTCCTGGCAGCACCCCATGGGGACCAGTTCCCATGTGCGCAGTGATCAGTAAGGCTAGGTGGGTGTAGACTCCTCCATGGAGGCACACCTCGCACCCCACACACTCCTCTGGCCCCTCTTCCACATCAGAACGTGGCACCCACCTTCCATCTGCCCCTCGGCCGGAGGACACCTGCCCTTCTCTTCCCGAATCTGGTCCCGTGGCTGTTCTGGGGGTACCACCTCCTCCCCTCCCCCTCCCGCTCCTCCCCTCCCTCCGCCCCTTCCTTTCTCCCATCTGCTTTCCTTCTTCCATACCTAAGATCGCTTGCTCAGCTGCCCTCCTGGCCTGGGCACTGCCACCCTGCCTGCCTGTGGCCCCCCAGCTGCTATGCTCCTCACTGTCCAGGTCCCAGCACTTAAATGCCAGCCCTCAGAGATGCCTTCCAGACTGTGCTGTTCCCCAGCCAGCCCCACCCCCGCCCCGCTCGCTCTGCACCCGGACACCTGTGTGTCCTGCCAAGTGTCATTCACGGGCTGCTCTTACCAACCTGTGGGGTTCGCAAGTGTGGGAGTCGGGTTGGCGCTGGTCGTGGATGATTCTTGGCGCCGTGCCTGGCTCCAGAAGCCCCAGGTGAATGAATGAATGAATGAGTGAACGAATTGGATGACTGCCATGGGCGGTGCCTTGGGGAGCTGGCAGGGTGCTGTGACCGGGAGTGAATGGCTGCCTGTGACCCGGGTCTGAGGAGGGTCAGATTCAGATGCCCACCAGGTCAGGCGTCCGGTTGGGGGCTCCGTACCTGCTCTGAGCAGTTAATTCCTGTGGGCAAGGCCGGTGTCGGGGGTCAGCTCCTCAGGGAGCAGGCTGTGGAAGGAGAGCAGCGAGCAGGACATTTCCTGAGGGGCGTCCTGGGCTCCTACCTGTGGGGAGCCGAGCATGCCTCACCTGTGTGTGTGAATCCCATGCCTGTTACTTTACCTATTCCATGGACCTAGAAATTTCAGACCAGGTAAGACTCTCTGATGTTCATCATCTAAGGAATAAGAAGTACGGAAGTAATGGGGACCTTTTTCTTGTGTTTCTTCCCTAATTATGCTTTTCGACACTTAGACATTGAAGGTGGCCCGTAAAGCTTTGTGGTTTGTCACCTTGGTCACCATGTGGAGGAGCCATCTCTCAGCGCTGCTCCTGTCTGAGAAAGTAGCTTTATCGCTTTTCTTGTGACAAAAATAATGCACACCCATGTGAAGACTTAAAACGGGACTGAAACCGCTGTCTAAGTGACTCATAGCTGGCATGCAGCTGTGGCCCAGGCGGCAGGTTCCGTAACCCGTCTGTGCTCAGTGCATAATCTAACCCGGGACTTTTCCAGGTTTTGTCCAGGGCCTGGTATTTTGCGGGCGTGGGGACCACACCCATGCACGCACAGCGTCACAGCAGCGTCTGTTCCGTGTCACTTTGAGCAGATCAGGGCATAGGGTCGGGTGCCTGGGGGCGCTTTCCTGGGAGAGGGATCCCAGGCGGATTGTAAGTCAAGCAGACGGCACGGAGAGAGCGCGTGTGCGCGTAGGACCGTGGCAGCGCCGGCCCAGGGGACGAAGGAGACAGCGGGGGAGTGATGGTCCTGCCCAGGGAGCTGCCTGAGGAGTGCGTTCTCCCAGGTGCCACGTGGCACTGTCAGGCCGAGGTCCTCGCCCTTCTGCGTGGACGTCAGGATTGAGTCCCCTCTATGCAGCCGCCGGAAGCTCTCATGCTGCGAACAGAGGGGGCTGAGCGGGGCGTGCGTGGGGGGTGTCAGGACTGGCGATGGGGTGACGGCTGCCGCCCTGACCAGTGTGGGGCGTCGTTTGCACACTTGTTTTGTTTTCCAGCTTTTAAGTCATTGCTCATGACCTGTGCTAACCCTGAACGTCAGGGATGGTGGGGGGGTGACCCATGAGTCACGTGAGGACCTGGAATGCACAGTGGACATTTAAGTGTGACGGTGAGGTGGCCTTTCAGCCTCTGAGCTTTGCAGCCTGCATGGACGCGCAGTCTCTGGACATGAGACTGGAACCAAGCCCACGAGCACAGAGATATGGACCGATTAGATCTGCTGGGCATTACAAGCTAATGGACAGCGTTTACTGTAATCCTGTAATGCAGCCACAGAATTTAGTGGCAGCATGAAATATGCCCATTGCCTGTGCATGGACTACAGACCTATTTGTGTGGGGGAAGAGGGGGAATCATCTTGCTTTCAAGACGAGTCCTGCCCCCACCTTATAAAGAGAAGTATCCCAATGTCTCCTTCGAGTTGCCATTATCTATATTAAGTCAAGGACTGTTTTGGCCAAAGGCCATTGTGAGGCCATGTGAGGGACCCAGGGTCTTTGAAACCTCCCTCTGTGTCAGCCCAGGCTCGTTAAATTGGGCAAAAGCTGGACTGCCCCACGCACCAGCTGGCCTGGGGTCTGTGTGGAAGGGTGAACGTAGGAGAGAAGATCCTAGGATCTTAGCGCCAGGGGGACCAGAAGTTGCAGATGAAAGGATTGGGGCCCCAAGAGGCTACACAACCAGCTCGCAGTGGCCTGGGTGTCGTGCGTAGGGCCTGGGTTCGGACCGGGCGTTCCCGCCCCAGCTAGGGGAGCTGGTCCCTGCATGTCCCGTGTTTCACGTCTTCAGCCCTCGTGAAGCATCTTCAGAAGGGAACCACGTGAGCACCCACCTACCCCGGGGCTCCCCGCAGTTTGTGGCGTGATGGGCAGGCGATGGTGACGGATGCCCGTGCCGTTGGCCAAAAGTGACCTTGGGCCCAGACCACCGCTCCCTGCGTCGGTCATTTGGCTGAAATGAGGGAGAGTTAATTCCGATTACTCGTTCTGTAGTTGTCTGGATTCATTTTCCCCTGTTACCAACATTAATTGCACCATGAATTAAAAACATTACTGACTCTTTACAATTTCGCGTGGAATTGGACTGACGGAAATTCAGCGTACGAACTGTAAGTATCTAAGCTTTCTCTCCTGTTTAATTCAGTATTTATTTTAATCAGGGGACGTTTTCTTGCCTGCTTCATTTTGTTTTAACTTCTACAAATAAAGTGGTTGTTGCCTATCGAAGCATCCAAGCTGTAGGAATGACCTTTTAATATCTGTCTACTCAAACTTCAAGAAGAACAGCGGTCTGCCTTTCCGTCTCAGAATAATGGCTGTGAATTTAACGTACCGATTTGTTTTTTCTGGCAATTTCTCATTCATACCTTTTCATAAACTGTCCTTATTTCAGTATTTTCATTTTCCAGGATTCTGCAGTTTGATGTTTTAAGGAATCCTTAAGGTCTGTTTACAATTTTAAATCTTATAAAATGTAGGGTTCTGACTTTGGTCTGAGAGGACGACATCCTTCTGCTTCTTAGAAGTGCCAGAGGCCACTGGCAGGAGACTGCGTGACCTTGGTCCTGACGAGCGGCTTTTTAATGGCAGGGCCACCACTCGCGGTGCGTTCCTAGGGCCGTTGTCTCGAGGGCCCTTCCATATAGCAGCCCGGTGTGGAAAGTGACATTGCTGCTTCATGACCGTTAATCACACCAGCCATAGTTTTAAAGTTTGTGTCATCCCCCTACTTTATCGAAGCTCGTTGCCCAGGGCTCAGCCCTAAGTCCCCACGAAGTACAGGCTGACCGGCTGCTCTGGGCGACGTCCCCACGGAGGGTCTCTCACAGGCTCCCGCGGGCCGCGTGAGGGGCATAAAGGGACATGAGCGGGGCGTCTGGACCTCTGTGGGCATCGGGCAAGCCCTTCCTCGTGTGGGAAGGGGGAAGCAGAGGACTCTGGCCCGGTGAGGCTTGCAGAGTCCCCTGCTCGTCCCGGTCTTTCCCCACCTGGTTGTCAGGTGTTGACAGCCAGGATATGGGCACAAAGCACAGGCCGCGTCTGGCTGGTGGGGGCCAGGGCTGAGGGGGGCCTCTTGCATACTCGAGCACTGTCGTTGGGTGCGGGTGTGTCGCCGTACGTGGAAAGCTGAGTTACAATAAGGACGTTTCAGCGGCCGTGGTCTAACGGGAAATTGGGGTGGACTTCCCGTGCCGTCGCCTCCCCCAGCACAGACTCGGGGCCACGGGAGACCAGTCCACCCAGCGCTCCCGTGTGGGCACGCGCTGTCTTCCATGGTGGTTTTTCAGTGATATTTTGGGATCGCGAACGCTTTCAACTAAAAATAAGCGCCCCTTGGCTTTTTTTGTGGCTGAAAAGAATTTTTAGAAAAATGCTTGTGAAATTTAAGGTTTCAGATAAACGTCTCCGTCCTCCAGGCCGCCATGTCGTTTTTACCACCTCACCTACGATTTCGTCCCCTCGTGTGAAGTTCCTTGAGGTTTGTCTGGAACCTGCGTTTGTGGTCACCGGGGCCAGACGCGGTTGAGGAGGAAGGCGAGGCCGGGCCGTCTGTCCGTGGCCACGTGCTGTGCTTCCGGTCGCTCACCTGGAAGGAGAGCTAAGGAGTCTGCAGCTCTGGTGGGGGTGCCCCCCGAGCCGAAGGGTGTCGGGCTGAAGGCGCCGAAGCGGCGGTGTGGGGGCCCCGCGACGGCTCTGAGACCCTGAGGGAGGAGGACCAGGCCGGCCGTGGACACGGAGCCTGAGCGGAGCCGGGCCACCCTCCCTGGTCCTTAGATGCCGGCGCTCACAGGCCGTGAGGGGCGGAGTAGGTGGTGGGGCGCCAGCGTGTCGTTTCCTGTGGCCGAGGCCTCTCGTTTCTCAGAGCCGCCTTGTCTTGCTTGCTCTGTGCCTTCGATCCTGTCGATTTTTGCTGAGATGGAAGGCGTGGAGGCATTTTCAGGCTTATTCGAGAGCTCTGCAGAATGTTCAGTGTGTGTTAATGATCAGTGACACCACGTGGATGCTTTTTTCAGTGCTCCAGGGTGAGCCATGTGAAATCGCTGCCGTTTGGTGACTTTTGACCTACAAAATGGCGATGCCACGTGGTTCAGTGTAACGGGAATCGGGCCGGAATTGAAAATAACCGACGGCCCTTTTCAGAGGTTTTACTCCCTTTAATGGGCTGCTTTGAACCACGAGAGCTCACTGCTGTGGTTTGAGTACTTAGTCCGGGCTTCTCTGGCCACGTGTTATTTCAGGCTCATCTGTGGCCTGTTGTCACCTGTGGCTCCAGTGCAGGCAGTGAACTCAGGTAGCGTGTGTCCACCGCAGTGGCCGCAGCACTCAGGAAATGAGGTTCTGGAAGCCTTGCTCTTGCTCACAGCCCTCAAGGCAGTAGGGGGGCTCCCACTCGGGGTATCTGGGCCTTTGCCGGGTGAGGGGCTACGTCATCTTTTGAGTAGGAGGGAAATGCAGGTACCAGCGCGGAAGCTGAGTGTCAGAGAGACTCTGGAAGTTGCCGAGGTCACGGTCAGCTCACGACTCCAGGCTCCCGGATCCCAGGCAGCGAGCTCCCTCTGCCTCTGGGTCTCTCTCCGCCGTGGGGCCCTGGACGTCGGGCCCGGTGGGCCAGGTGGGAGAAGCAGGGCCCCCATCCATCACCCCTCTGAATTCCTGGTGTTGAAATTTTACATTTGCAACATCTGCTTAGCAAATTTTGAAACGCCGAAAGAGAGTGAAGAAATCCCACCGAGAGCTAGTTAGAAACGCAGAGCCTGGGCTTCTGCCAGGAGGAGTCTGGGCTCATGCGCCCCCGTCACCAGTTTTGGCAAGTGTCCCAGGTGAGTCTGGGGCAAGGCGTGGCTGGGGACGCACTCGAGCACAGCAGGTCCAGTGGGCGGGGTCAAAACCTGCTGTGGCCGGCGGGACTTCCGAGTGACTCGCCCTCTCCCGCTGCACCGTGCGGTGGGGCCAATGAGGGCCGGACACAGTGCGTGCTCAGGGGTGGTCATCAGTGTCACAGGTTCCATCGTAAAACTCAGACGGAAAGTAATACCCTTTTCTCCGCCTGCTTCATTCCACGTGGACAGGGCTGCCACTTCTCGTAGACCGTGGCAAAGTCCCATGTGATGTGGGTAGTGTTACGTCTAGGGTTTTTGCCCCCTTAATTATGGAAATCATTGGTCTTCAAATCAGACACATCACGTCCTTTGCCTATATTGCAAGGATGTTTGATTGCACCTCGTAAAGAAGACTTGAGCTTTTACTCATGATTTCTATGCTCCTGAAAAGCCTTTTACAGTCGTTTGGGGAGAAGGGATGAGTGTTTCTGGTGGGAGTCAGGGCAGGAGACCCAGGAGAAAATAAAACATGCCCTTCTTCATTACGGCTTCGATGCCCCCCTTCCAGATCATGCCAGTGCAATCATCCTTAATACCTCATTAGCTTAGCTGAAATGTCGTTACGCTGGTGGATGCCTCTGTCTCTACATAATGCTCGTTTTTAACGAGATGTGAGCAAGAAGGGAGTCGCGGTGGCTTCGATGCCTTTCTGAACGTCGCAGTCCAACTGGTCCAGGCTCCGTGGAGGTGGGGGGTGACGCAGGGGTGATTTCACTGGCGGACCTTAACCCCGGCATCGCCAGTTACCCCTGGGGCCAAAGGTCAGTGTGGGCGGGGCCGGCTTCGTGCTCTCCAGCCGAACGGGCTCCGAGGTAGTGGAGGAAAAGACCGAGGGACGGGGTGAAATTTTTTGGGCTCCTTCGCAAAATCCTGCCGGTTTCATGACTTGAACTTCCGGCTTCTGATGCTTCGGGTAAAGAGAGTGGAAGAGTCGGTGCTGTGATGATTCAAAATAATACAGCGGCACAGAGGGGAACAGGGGGCCTTGCCGTCTGATGTGGAATCGCTCAGATTTTGTCTGCTTGCGGCCGTTTGTTCACCCGCGTTCCTGCTGCATAGGAATCGGGCGATGAACCGTGGTCCCTGCTGGCAGCAGTTGCTCATGAAGCAGCTGGCCGTCAGGCGCGTGCCCCGCCCACCCCACGGGGATTTTCAGAAAGGAACATGCCCCACGTTCAGCGTGGAGTGTGCCTGTTTCGTGTGTAGTGGAGAGATGGCCTTACAACTCGTGGTTAAGTTTGTGGTTCTGCACATGACTGTTTCTGAAAACGGACCTAGAGTGGAGTCCCCCAGTGTTAGTAGCAAGTGGAGAGTGAAGGGAATTGATAGGGTGAATTTTCAGGAAGTCCGGGAATGGGAACTGAAACCATTATTCCGGGAGTAAACACGCAGACACACAGCTGCCAGCTTTGTTTCTAGTTTTGTTTGCTTGTTCGTTTCTGCAGCCCACCGCCCACGGCAGCCTCAGCTCTGTGTTCCCCTCGTCTGTCAGCGTCAGTGGCTGATTCTGTTCCTTGGGGTGCAGAGTCTGGTCCCCATCACCGGGAGGTGGCCGGTGTGGGGCTGGAGGTGGCCCTG
Source organism: Pteropus alecto (assembly GCF_000325575.1). Classification (NCBI taxonomy): domain Eukaryota; kingdom Metazoa; phylum Chordata; class Mammalia; order Chiroptera; family Pteropodidae; genus Pteropus; species Pteropus alecto. The sequence goes on from NW_006434828.1 coordinate 1,166,496, forward strand.
GGAGGTGTTCAGAAAAGCCGCTTGTATTCTGGGAGAGGAGCTTTTCTCTGAAAGAAGCCAGGAGTCCTTCGTAGCTGGGTGTCTTTTGGAAGGACGAGAAAGGACCTGGAGCTGTCTGGGGGCAGGCACTTGAGAGCTTCCCTGTGACTGTCAAGGGCTCCGGCCTACGTGTCCTCGGAAAGGGGCCAGGTTGTTTCGGAGACAGCTGAGTCACAACTGTGCTGTGACTCGAAGGTGCAGTCAGAGGGGCCCCGGGGGGCCGGGCAGCATCTGCGTCCAGGCCCCTGTGGCTGACGCATGGATAGCGGCTCTTGGTTACATTTCCGGGCTGTCTGAGCCCATCTCTTGGGGGGCTGCCTTGCCCACGCCCTGCGACCAGCAGCCCCAGCCCGGGGCGGCCCTGCTGCTGAACGGGGAGGAGCTGTTTGGGGCAGGTGCACGCACATCTCTGAGGCTGTAGCAGAGGCGTGTGTGGGAAACGGCAGCGTGGGGGAGTGGGGTCTCCCTGGAGAGGGAGGTCTGGGAGCGGTGTAGGGCTGCTGCTTCCAGTGTTTGTCTGTCTTCCTGCTTCAAAGGCAGCGCATGCTCACAACTCCCAAAGTCACGCCCGCCACTCAGACATAAGCACAGGAGTTTACAGGACATCGAGTGGCCGCAGCACGTGGGCCCCAGCAGCCCCGGGCCCTGGGCGGCTGTGACTAGCAGCCCACCGGCTGGCTCGTCATTTCCTCCTCACCCGGCAGTGCCAGCCACTGGCCGAAAGCCTAGGCTGCTGTCCACGTAGGTGGGGTGCGTGTAAACGTGGATATTGCCCAGTAACCCGTTAGGCAAGCGTGTTGGAGACCAGCAGGGGTTGAAACATTGTGTCTTCCTCAACTTGGAACAACAGAGGCCTGCAGCAGTCACACGCATCACTGCAGGCCGAGGTCCCGGTGGGCTCAGCGCCCACTCATCTACGCTGAATTGTCTATTTAAAAAGACCAGTGAAAGTTGATGGTAATAAAACACAGATAAGCTGAGGCCAGCGAGGTGCTGAAGACGCTGTGAATTGACCCAGATCTTTTGAATTAATTTCACAGCAGTGAAATTGTTGCCGGCGCCCGTTGCCCGAACCCCGAGCACCTGCCGGTCTGAGTGTCTGTGGCTCCGGCGGCCGCTTCGCCGGGCGTCACGGCCGCGTGTTTGCGTGGTTGCGGTGCGTTTCCACGCGCTGAGCTTTGTTGGGCTTTACGTCAGGCCAGGGTTCACTTCCGAGGGGTGTCTGCCATGGTCCTCATCTCGTCATTTAGAATTCCCTTTCTCAAGATCTGATACAGCGCGCCGCGAATGTGAGCAGGCCCTTACCGGGGCGACCGGGGGGTTCGGCGCGTTCCTCCAGCGGCACGTGCTCTGGTCATCAGCTCAATAGCTAGGGCGAAGAGTTTCCGTTGAATTGAAATGAGGCCCATCTTCCCCGACTGAGGATTCCAGCTGGGGCAAGGAACCTACACGCGTGTGTGCGCACACACTGACATGCGCGCACGCGCGCACACACACGCGCGCGCACACTTCCAGGCGGGGTCACCCGAAGCGTGTTTTTTCTCGTGTGGTGGCACAGTGAACATGGCATGAAACAGGGCAGCCAGCCTGGCCCGGCCCCCGGCCCGCTGACCCTGCAGTGAGCTCCAGGTCCGGCGGCGCCTCGTCCGTCTCTGTGACCCCATTCAGCATCGAGCCCAGCCACAGAGGGTCCCGACAGAGGAGTAGGGTAAAGGAGTATTCTGGGACGCGAGCCTTCTGCTCATCTGTTGTTCTTCATTTTGCCTTGTCTGGGGCAGCATTCCCTTCCGACCGGGCAGAGATGGGGGCGATGAAAGTTTTTAAAATGAATGACCTCTATGGGGAGACAGGTTTTTTTTTTTTTGGTCCATTACGTCAGGCATTTATTTTATTAATCTTGTTGCCACGGAGCAAATGCATTCTGCTTCAGTAGCGAAGTGTTTGCAGGCGGGAAGGTGCCACACAGCGTGCCGGTGTTGGTCTGCTCACGCGTCTGGGTTTAATGGAGTCCCGCTTGACGGTGAACCTCTAGCATTCGTGATAAACAGAATCTTTTGGTGGTGTGCGTTTGAAAATCGGCGTCGCCTTAATAAATCGAGCTCATTTTAATGCCCACTTTACCTTTTTAGATTTACTGCTAAAGTTCACGTTAAAAACTATATCCTTTGATTTTTTATGTGCCGGATCGTTTAAAATTTGAAAGGCGCCGGAAGGTAGCAATGAGAAGAAAGTCTCCTCGTGACCCTCGACCCCAAGCCACCTGCTTCCCCAGTCCTCAGCTGGCAGCTGTTTCTAATGCTGCTTGAAGTGTTCTCAGCCTGGACAAGCACATGCGTGTATTTTATACACACGCACACACGTACGTGCACGCACGCACACACCTGTCGCTGTCACCTAGGAATAGTTGCACTTGGTTTGTTGAGGCTTCAAGCGTTTTGTTTTTGATTCTGTTTTTTTTCCTGTCTGCTTAGGCTCCCATCACGTGACCGTGTAACCAGCGTTGAGTGTGTCACACGCGCAGCCACAGGGCGGCCTCCGGGACGTCTTGGTGCCTGCGGTGCACGTTGCGGGAGAATGGGGTGGTCACTGTCATCTTCTGTCCCCCGCAGGCCGTTGGGGTCACCCCACAGGTTCTGTGAGCCACGATCTCGTGTTCTCAAGAGAGTGGTCAGTGACAGAGCTTAGTGTTTCGCAGCTTCATTAGTGGTGCTGGTCACTGGTAACCGCGTTGATGACCGTCTGCCGAGCCCTGCGGGGTCAGGGCCCCGGCCGGCGCCATCCGCGTGGGTCTGTTTGCGGGGGATGTACCTGTGGCAGGTTCGGGTGATGCTTGGCTGGCCAGCGAGTGGGTGTTCACGTGCACAGCTTCGCATGCGCCCCAGGGTCTGGCCCCCCACATGCTCGCCACTTTCACAGGCGTCTCCTTCTGAGCTCCCGCAGGGGCTCTGTCTCCTTGCTCTGCCAGCCGCCCAGGCTTTCGGCTCCCCAAAGTCCAGCACGTGATGCCGAGCGTGATCCCCACCTTCCGCAGCTGCAGAGGCCGCTGGTCGTCTCCTCACCTGCTGCCCCGCCGCTTCCTCCCGCCCCCGAGTCTCCCTCTGCCGGGCTGTCTCGCCTGAGCGTCGGCGGACCTCAGCCCGTCTTTGCAGAGCCCGTGGTCGTGGCCACCCACCCCGGACTGCGTTCACCTCGGCCCCCCCCCCAACTGCGTTTCTCCGTGGCGACCCCCAGCAGAACTCGTGGCTCTGCCTCTGGCTGCCGTTCCCTTGTCCACTTGGTTCGAATATCCTTTGTCTCTTTGAAACTGATGGCATTTCTTGACTTTCAGGTACCTTGTGAGTCACTTTACCTCCTTGTGGACATAACGTGGAGTGACAGAGTTTCTGAATTTGTGGGGAACACGTAGAAGGGACCCCACTTGGGAGGAGAGGCATTTGCCGCCAGCTTGGTGGTGGCTGCAGCAGCTGCCACGCCCTGTCCTTGAGCACACAGTGTGGGTGGCATTGCGGGGTCTCATGCCGAGAAGTGGCACGTGGGGCTGGGGCCGTCGGGTCGTTGGGTCGTTTGTGTTGAGGGGGTCTGCGTCGACCTGCACATATGGGGGTGAGGCAGAGATGGCCAGCCGGGGGTGGGGAGGCCAGGCCACCTGTGTGTGCAGAGCCAGGTGGGGGCTGGGCTCAGCAGCGGACCCCACAGTGGCTGGGGCCCCCCGTCTTTCTGACATCCCGAAGTGACCTGACTGGATCTTCAGTGTCTGACACGTGTGTAAGGGACGAAACCCCAGCATGGGGTGCTCTAAACCCTAAGACGTTTCAGCTTTCTGCATCCAGTCGTCACCTGCCTGACTGCAGACAGGCGACTATTTCAGTGAAAAATCAAAAGACCAAGAGTTGAGTGGCCACCGGGTCAGTTCCGGGGAGCCAGGAGCCTCCTGAATCTCCCCACCTGCAAACGTGCAGAGTTGGCAGAGTCCCAGCGCCTGCCCCCACCCCCCCCACACACACACACCTGTCGGGCTGGGTGGAGCCTGTGAGATGGGGAGAAATCAAAGTCATGGGGCCCGATTGGCATCATCGGGCGGCGTGTGCCTTTCGGTTTGGGGACAGAATGCAGACTGGGAGTCGGGGCCGCCGTGCGCACTCGGCGCCGTCTGCAGGGTCCTGGTGGAAAATGGCACAGCGGGGGCGTTTCGACCGTGCATCTAACTTCTGTTTCCCTTCCTGCTTTACAGATGCCTTTGTGAACAGCCAGGAGTGGACGCTGAGTCGGTCTGTCCCTGAGCTCAAAGTGGTGAGTGCTTTTGTCAGCCGTCTTTCCTCTCCTGCGGAAACAGGGCGGGGGGGGGGTGTTCCGTGACAGTTGGGTGACCTGTGAACACACCCAGGCCCGCGTCCCGTGGGGCCTGCTCGTCCCTGGGGCCCAAAGGCAGAGCCTGCCTCTGGGTGAATCCCTGGATGGGACGGGCGTAGCTGGCAGTTTGGGGCTGGGACAGTCACAATGATGGCCAGCCAGCGTGGCCTGGTGTGCACAGGGCAGATCCCCCCATCGTGTGTGTGTGTGTGTGTGTGTGTGTGTGTGTGTGCGTGTGTCTGATTGACTGTGTGTCTCCTCTCTCTCTCTCACACACTCGCACATAGCTGTGGCTTGCCTGTGTATCTCCTCTCTCTCACACACTCGCACATAGCTGTGGCTTGCTTTATCCTCTGCGGGATGTCACAGAAGCTTTCCGTAATGTGTCTTCCAACTTTGGAATCCATCATTCAAAACCGTGACTGTTTTTACTGCATTACAGAGTCACGGCATACAATTAAGAGAAGAATTTCGTTTTCATTATAAACTCTAGGATTGCTTCGATGAGATTATGTGAAGCTTAAGACTGGCTCATGACAAGTGGCCCGGGTCTCTTGCCACTCCACCTCGGAGCCCCAGCCTCGCTGTGTGCCCCGCAGGCGGGGAAGGGGCAAAGGCGAATTCTCAGTCGCTGTGTTCTCCGTTAAGGAATAAGTGGCGTTTGGGGGCTGTGTCTGTGAGTGCGTGTTGGTGTGCGTGTGCATCTGTGTGGATTGTACATACGTGTGCGTGTTTGTGTGCGTGTGCATCCGTGTGGATTGTACATACGTGTGCGTGTTGGTGTGCGTGTGCATCCGTGTGGATTGTACGTACGTGTGCGCGTATGTGTAGACATGTGGTTAAACTCCTAAGTCCTGGGCTCCGTATGAGCAGATGCGCTGCCCCATCCCGTGCACCGTGGGGAAGCTGGCTGCGGCCTGGGCCTGCTCGGCCACGTCTGTCAGTAGCTGCCCCATGTGCGGTGACCTCAGGGCCCTAGGATTCCTTCTTCCCGCTGGCCGGACATGGGGCAGGGGACAGGACCTCGGCTCCTCTTTTCTGAGGTGAGATCGCATAGCAAGGAACGTCCAGGTTGCGAAGCGTGTATGTGACTTGTGTGAGTGATGCCTTTTGGCACCAGGAACAGGATGCCTTTCTTTTAAACAAGGACGCCCGTGGGGGGGCACCCCGAAGTTGGGAGGCGTGGTCGCGGCACACTCCCGTCCTGCCACGCCTGCCACGCCTGTGCCAACGCCGTCACTGGGGCCCATCTCCTGCCCCTCGTCCTTCCCCTCGGCGCTCAGCCTTCTGGGGCAGCTGCCCCCACGGTTCTTTTCTCGTGAGAGGCAGAGCATCTGCCAGTCCCAGGGCCCATGTCACAGCCCGGCTCCTGCAGGACTAACCTCGAAACAGCCGCCTCTTGGTGCCTTCTGTGTCCTGTAAGCCCCGTACCTTGCATGGTGTGACCCCCGTGGGACACACTCAGGAACTACCTGTCAGACAAATGCTGCGGAGCCGGCTTCGTTGCCGCTGGGAGGTGTTCAGAAAGATGGACCAGTGAGTGCCCCGGACGCCCTCGTGAGGCCCCAGTGCCGTGTGGGTCTGCGATTGGCGGAAGTCCCGGGAACGGTGTTTTGATGACGACGGGGCGATGGCCACACGTGCACTCTGGGCGGGGCATGTCGTAAGTGATGTCACAGTCCTGACGAACCGCCCGGCAGCCGGGCACATTATTGTCTGCCCTCCACAGATGAGGAAACCGAGCCGTGAGATGTGGAGATGGTGCCCGCGGGCCCAGGTCACAGGGCAGAGCTGGGGTTTGAGCCCGGGGTGCGGGCTTATGTGTCAGCACCAGTGGACACGGTCTCTGCCTTTGCTGTCCGGCACGGTGGCCACCGGCCCTGTGTGACTGTGGAGCACTCGAAGCGGGTGGCTAGCGCGACTAAGGGGCTGAATTCTATGGTTTTATCTGCGTAATCAATTTAAGTTGGAACGGCCGCCCCTTACAGAGCGACAGGCTGACCGTGCGCGCCGAGCGTCGGCCCCTCCGGTGTGGGCCCGGGCCGGGTAGGCGAGGCGTCGGGCTGCTGCTGGAGCCACACACCCGCGCCAGCCCTGGTCGCTCACCCAGAGGCCTGTCCCCTGCTGGCGTTTCGTGCAGCTGCCTGAAATGAGGCCTGGGCTACAGCGGCGACTGTGCTAAGGGCAGCGTGGACTCTGCACCCCGAAGTGTGAGTTTGCTTGAATCAGCTGAAGGGGCTGCTCCCCCTGTGGCCGAGGAAGCGTGAGCGATTCTGCAGGCATTTGCGGGACGTTCTCTGCGTCCTGTCCCCTGGCCTGTGACCTTCACGGCCAGCGCTGCTGCGGTCAGGGTGTCCCCCAGGTGCGGAGGCGGCGGGCAGCCCATCGTCACGGGCGTCTCGGCCGACCCCTCGTGCTGTGGAGCTGGCGGCGTCTGCAGAAGGTGCTCCCTGTTCTGCGGCAGCATCTGGGTGTCCACAGGGCTACAGTCATCTCCTGTCCCCGTCCCCTGCCCCCCGTCCATCGCCCCCACCGCGGGTAGCCCCTTAGGTCGGTGCCTTCGGAAGCCCTGACTCTTCCACAAACACAACAGCGAGCCCCCAGTGGACTCTCTGTGTAATACTTCGCGATAAATCTTCCGGAATCTGTCAGAGGAAAAATATCTCAATGTTGGCTTTCTTCTCAAGAGTGGTAGTACCACGCCCCTCATATTCCGAAGCGGTGTTAACGGCTAGATGAGCCGTGACCCATCGCTTTGTCCCACTGGATCCGCACGCCGGTCACTGCCACGGTGCCAACAGCACTCACTCGCCTGATCCTTTTATCTGGGCAGCAAGAGCGAGGACACCTTAGACCACCCTTCAGACCCAGCAGATCACCTTCCCGCTCCGCCCCAGGACCAGTGGACGTGGCCCTCGTAAGGGGCGAGCCGGGTCTTCTCACGGCGCTGGCACACGAGACGGAAGGGTGCGCCACGCGCAGAAAGCCCAGGCCGAACGGTGTTTGCTTTTGAGCATGTTCCCTCCTCAGGAAAGAGAGTAGCTCTAATCTTAATTAAAAATTTCATTCTGCGGCATACTGTTTTGGATGATTTTCGCAGCTGACAAACAGCAGGTACCCTTGAGCAAAAAAAATAATTAACAGGTAGAAATTCTCGGCTTCTGGAGGCCCCAGGAGGAATGAAAACAAGACGTGAAATCGGGAAGGGAAACCACCTTGTTTGGGATCTGTCCACACCGCCTGGCTTTGAGCCGTACGTAATAGTGAAGCAGTTCGTTTATACTCAGTCACATTGGCGTCATTCATTCGCTCACTCATTCATTCACTTAGTTGACCAGTGTTGCTGAGACCCCCCCCCACCCGTGGATAGCTGCAGTGCCGGGACACTCAGACCCGCGACAGGTGGCACACGGTCCCTGCCCTGGAGAGTCAGGTCCACACAGCGACGTCGGTACAGCGGGGAGGTCACGAGACAGCGCTGTGGGCCGGGCACGGAGCAGCGCTGAGGCGAGGTGCCCAGGGAGCGTCAGGAAGGCTTCTCAGAGGAGGTGGCGTCTGACCAGTGAGTAGGAGGAATACTTCGGGCAGTGACCGATGTGGAAAGATCTAGGAGCCTGGAGACAGCAGCCTGTGAGGGCAGGACGGGTTATGGGATAGAAAAAGGTAAATTTTTAACTTAATTTTCAGTCTCAGGCCATATTTGTTCCGTGTTCCAGCGACTGGCATCATCACCGTCCATTCCTCCCAGCAGCCAACCTTCTTTCCTTCAGCGTGCCCTGCCTTCTACAGCCCACACCCCCGTTTGCCAGGCACTTGGGGTTCAGAGTTGGTGTCGTGGCTGGTCACGGGGGGCACAGTTCTCGGTCTTCGGGGACCTCAGCGTGGTGGAGCCACGGACGTCACCACAGTCAGCACGGGCCTGTGCGTGTGCGCGGGAGAAGCTGGGGAGCCACCCCCGAGGGAGGGGTGCCAGGGCGACAAGGCGACAGGGCGGGCGGCCTCCTGCTGGGCCCGCGAGTCCACAGACCCGTCGTGTGCGAGGGTTTGGAGGGGCCACCCTTCGTCGCTGTCCCTGAAGCACTTGGGCTTGGCCTGTGGCCACGGGAGTGATCCCAGAATGTGATCACCGAGGCCCCTTTAAAGGGTCCCGCTGGTGTTCTTGGAGTGAGGAGGGAGGGGTGCACAGGCGGGCAGACCTGTGGGCTGCCCCACGATCCGGCAGGCAGCACAGGCCGCCCCACGCTCGTGCAGGGCTCCCCGGCTTCCGAGTGCGCGGGCTCAGGGCTGGCTCCCAGGGACCTGGGGTGAGGGCCTGAGTGGGGCTGTGCTCACAAGGCTGAGATGCAGCTTGGGGGCAAAGGGCAGGAACTGGCCGTGCTGAGCACCTGCATGGTGGTGTGCAGTGCGCCGGGGTCTGGGGTGGCGGCGGAATCGGTAGGTTACTGAGAGGCGACAGGTATAGCCAGGTTCACCTGGGGTGTTGGAAGCATCGAGGGGGACCTGTGAGGTCGGGGAAGGAGCCACGTGGGCCGAGAGGGGATTCGGGAGGAAGTCCAGGGCGGAAGGTGTGAAGACGGAGACCTCGGTCTGCAGCTTCTGGTGATGGGGCCAGGTCAGGAGCAAGGGAAAGGCGAGGGGGTGTAGAGGTGGCAGCCGTCGGGGACCTCACGGCGGTGTCCTTGTTGGGACAGGGAGCAGGTGTGGCCTTGAGGCCTGGCACTGGTGCCCGGGGCGGGGACCCCCGTAGGAGGGACCTAGGTGCAGGGGCGGCCTCTCGTTTTCTGTTCCGTAAATTATCGACCAGGCCCTGGGGAGTGCAGGGGGGACGTTCCGGTGGGGGTGGGAAAGGTGGAAATCCAGGAATCCTTCTCGAAGAGGGTGGAGGGACAGCGAGACCCTGCACACACGCGGAGGGGTGGCTTCCCGGGGGACCGGCACCCCGAGTGCGGTGTCCCAGCCGCGGGGCCGGCAGCCCATGATGGAAGGCACCGCTGCCCACGTCACCCTGGCCCCGCTCAGCCCCCTCTCGTCGGCTGGGGCAGTGCCCCTCACGTCACCTGACTTGACGGCCGTTTTAAACCTGGTACGAGCACCTTGGCCGCCGCGCCCGTGGGCCCCGGCCCTGCCCCCTTCCTCAGCCCTGCAGCGTGGCCCCGTGTTCCGAGAAGCGGGCTCGCCCTCCCCCTCCAGCTGGTACAAGCCTTGTCCCTCTGGTCCCCCCATGCCCACGGCTCTGTCCCGGGGTGGCCCTAACCCGGCTCCATACTCCTACCCCCATGTCCTGATGGAATGCACCAGAACATCCACCTTGTCACGTGTCCCGCCGCTGTCACCGTGCCCTGCATAACAGTGGGCCTTGCTCAGATGCGGACGGATCGCCATACACGAGGGGCTGACCCCCACCCCCCCGAGGTGCTGGAGGGATGCCGCAGCCGTGCGTGAGGGCACAGGGCGTGCCCGTGGCGCCGTCGAGGCTGCCGAGAGGGGCAGGTGGCAGTGAGGGGCCGGCGACCCTTTTTCTCCAGCAGGAGGATTCGATGAGCCCTTTGGACCTTCCGGCCGGCGCGAGCTTGTGACCGTGTTCAGGCTCACTGCGCCCGCGCGTGGGCGAGCAGACCGATGTCACAGACCTAATGACTGTCCCTTGCTTCGTTTCAGGGAATCGTGGGCAACTTGGCCAGCGGCAAGTCCGCCCTGGTGCACCGGTACCTGACCGGCACGTACGTCCAGGAGGAGTCGCCCGAAGGTATGCTGTGCGGCAGACAGGCCCAAGCTTTCGTTTTTAAAATTCTCCTGTAGCCCATTCTCAGTCGTTACTTCGATGTGTCACGTGTGAAGACAGTAATAAAATACCGGGCAGTAGAAATTCTCGGGTATGTTGTTTGTTCTGTCGCATCGTAGCTGACCGGCGAGGGTCCTTGTGGCCCTTGGCGCAGGAGCACAGCCATGAAGTGCTGTCGAATTTATTCCTTCCCTGATAGTTCTGTCCTTTCGGATGTTAACGCAGTGTTTCCCCTTTAAATATTGCTCGGACGTTTCTCCGATGCAGATACCGAGTTCGTACGTAAGTCGTATGTCCTGCGACTGAGTCACAGGTACGAGCCGTCAGGTTACCACCCCGAGTGTTTGAGTGCGTTTCTCCCCTTATATTGTATCGTAAACGTTAAATGACTCTCTCGCAAGAGAAGACACTTCGTCTGCCGTAAGGCTTTTGCTTCCTCAGTTAACATTCCCATATTTTATTTTTTTGCTTTAAATAAAATTCCAGTAACGACAGGAACCCATTCAGCCCCCGTGCCCCCCTAATCCGGGACTAGTTCTCAGGCAGGTTTTCTAAGTTATATTTTCTCTCCGTGTAACCTTGTAAAAATCCAACTCTGAGACACTGAATTTCTGGTTCCTTCTTTTTCTTACTGGCTGTTCCATTCTTTGCAGATATGGACGCAGGTAACTATACGTTGTCTCCACGGCGGCGCAGAGGCCGGGCTTTGTACTGTAGCGTCCCCCCCCTTCCCCCCGCCCCCCGTTCTGTGTGCCATCCTATTGCGTTTCATTTGCTTTTTATTTATTTATTTTTTTTCAGAGTTAAACATTCCACCCTGTTTCGTCCCTTAGTCGTGTTTTTAGCAGTAGTCCCGAGTAGCTTCACGTGTCTCCTGTAACACCTGTGCTAGTGCTTTAACTTGTGTCCTGGACACTGTGGAACCGTTCAGAGAAGCAGGGAGGGGTGGGATCCTGCAGCCCCTCCTTGCTTGGGCTCTGCCATTCATTTGCAGAATTTTGCAAATAACCCATAAAAGCCTCGTGGTGGCCACATGGGGGGCGGGGGGAGAGGCCTGCTTTCCGCATTAACCACACTGAGGGGAGGATTTAGAAAGAGCAGGCTAACGGGAAGCCTGGACTGTGGGAGCCCGCAGCGAACCCCCGGCTGTCGGAGGAAAGGTGCGTGGATGGGAGGCGGTAGCGTGGCCTGGAGAGGTAAGGCAGGCGAGGAAGAGGTAAGGCAGGTGAGGAAGAGGTAAGGCAGGTGAGGAAGAGGTAAGGCAGGCGAGCAAGGGTTCTGCCTTCTTTCCTGGGGTCTGGACCTGGGTTGCGCTGGTGCGTTTGTTCCTTTGTGTCTGTGCGTGGCTTTTGGCCGTCGTCATTTTGATTTTCCTAGAGAGTCTTTTGGAGCCTATGTTTTGGGTTTTCTGCTTGGTTCTTGGGACCAGCTGTTGTATAGCTTGATGACACGAGCTGCTGAGGACCTGGCTAACCTGCCCGCAGGTGACAAGGTCACCTCTGCAGGTAATCCGCTGGCACCCTCCCCGCCCACGCAGTCGGGGCCCCGAGGTTCCATGGTCTGGGCCCTGGGTTTCGTCACGAGGCTCTGGCTTCTCCCTCGCCGGGTTCCGATGTCCGGTGTGCTGGGTGCGGGGGTCGCCGGCCGCCTCGCTCGGGGTGCCGCTTTGTCTCTGGTGCGGCTTCGCCCCTTTCCCTTTGCCCGTTTGTCCCATCGCGTTTGGACCCGACTGCGATGTCCCCGCAACGGGCCGTACGTTCTGCTTCGCAGGAAGGCGTTCCTCTGGCTCGTCTGCCGGTGCGAAGGTCGAACCCGGCGGGAGGGAGCGGGGCTCAGCTGTGACCTCTAGTCCCCCAGCTTCTCCAGGGTTTCAAGCAGCACGTTTTACTTCACTGAATTTCGTGGTATCGCACGGTTGTAAAAAGACAGTTTTGCGGGGTAGAAAAGCATGGTGGGTACAGAAAAGGGGGTCCCTCTTGTCTGCAGGGTAGAAATGTGTCTCCCTCCGTGGGTCTGTCCCGAGGGCCCCTGGGGCGGGGAAAGGCTGTCCACAGTCTCTCCTCTTAACATCAGGGGCTCAGTGGGCCACTGGCCTCTCTCTGCCTGACTCCAGGTCGAGGGGGTTGGCGGTGCCGCACCCTTCCCCGGCACATCCCCTGGACCAGGGCCTCTGGGTGCTAAAAGCATAGTGAAGCCAGGCGCCTCCTTCTGCCTGGAACCAGGCAGGTGTCACCTCTTTGCCCCTCTTCAGGACAGCGGGGAACCGCCTCCCACCTCTGGTCTACGTGCCCAGGTGGCCAAACCGCATCAGGGCGGGACCATGACTGGTTGTTTCTGAAGGACAATGGGACAGGCAGTGATTTCTCGCCGTCCTGCTGACCGAGGGTCCTTCTCGCACACAGGGAGCCTGTCACAGTCCAGGGCTTCCAGCTCTTTCGAATGTGGCAATGTCGACCGATGGCCGCTCGTGCTTTATCGAGAGGCTTTTCGTGCAGAACGTCCTGGAGTTGGCACGTCCTGTGTCGCCGCCCAGGTCTGTGGAGCACACCGGGGCGGTGGGCATCCTCGCCGAGTGTGCAGCAGCTGGAGGAGGCCACTGGAGCTCAGCCCCGCCGGTCACTGGTGATGTGGTTGGACCACAGGTGACGGTGGGCCTTGTGGGCGCCCGGTCCAGGGGACCGGACTTCGAGGGAGCTGCGAGACCTTTCCGTTTCTCGGTGTTATTACCTCCTAATTTTCCCTCCTTTCCTCTTCACAACTGCTGGAGCGGTCGGCTACACGTGAGTGTGACTTTAAATAACAGGCAGGTGCTGCTGCTGCTGCAGCTGCTCAGAGCTCCCTGCTGCTTCCTGTCTGAAATGCTCGTTCTTTTCATTCATTTAAGGCGTAAATCTCCCCTCGTGCTCCTCCGGCCAGCTCAGGAGTCTTCAGATTGTCGGAGGGTTAAAGTCCCAAGGGCCTTCCTGTTTTCAGAAGAGTTCCTTTCCATTCCCTCCCTCCCGCCCTCCCCCCTCCATCTTCCCCCTGCCTCCCTCCCTCCCTCCCTTCCTCCCTCCCTTCCTTCCTCCCCCGTGTAGGATGATCTCCTGACCTTCACCGGAGCATACTTTTCATCAGATCGGTATTAATGGATCTCAGAGGATAACATCTGTGTGTTTTAATTGCATGATACATTTTGGTTGCTGTGTAACAAAGAGAGTGGACTCACACGATTTAGATCATCTTAAAGATGTAGATTAAATGAGGGACGGATTTAAATATTGTGTGTGCGTTTTCATTGGTGAATTAATAATGCAAAAGTGGGAGCCTGTGAGTCCATAAAAGTAATGCACAGAGTAAAATTTTTGTACAGGCAAATACCCTTTTCACTGTGTACGTGTGTGACGTGTCTGTGTGTGTGATGTGTGAGCGTCTGTGACATGTGTCTGCGTCTGTGACGTGTCTGTGTGTGCAACATGTCTGTCTGATGTGTGTCTGCATGTGACGTGTGCGTGTCTGACGTGTGTTTGTGCGTCTGTGACATGTATCTGAGCATCTGTGACGTGTCTGCGTCTGTGACATGTGTCTGAGCATGTGACGTGTCTGCGCACGTGTGACGTGTGTCTGCATGACATCTGAGCATGTGACGTGTCCGCGTCTGATGTCTGTCTGTGACATGTCTGTGTGACGTGTGTCTGCGTGACATGTGTCTGCGTGTGTGACGTGTCAACACGCGTGACGTGTCTGCGTGTGTGACATGTGTCTGCGTCTGTGATGTGTCTGAGTGCGTGTGACGTGTGTGCACTTGTGACGTGTGTCTGAGCATCTATGACGTGTGTGACGTGTCTGAGCATGTGACGTGTGTCTGCGTGTGTGACGTGTCTGCGCGTGTTATGTGTGTCTGAGCACATTTGATGTGTCTGCATCTGACGTGTGTCTGCATGTGTGACGTGTATCTGAGCATGTGTGAGCATCTGACGTCTGAGCGTGTGACATGTGCGTGTGTGACGTGTGTCTGTGTGGGTGTGACATGTATCTGAGCACGTGACGTACATGCGTCTGACGTGTCTGAGCGCGTGACGTGTGTGCGCGTGTGATGTGTGTCTGTGGGTGTGATGTGTGTCTGTGCATGTGATGCGTGTCTGAGCGTGTGACGTGTGTGTGCGTGTGACATGTATCTGAGCACCTGTGACGTGTGTCTGTGCGTCTGTGACGTGTCTGAGCGTGTGACGTGTCTGTGTGCGTATGACGCGTGTCTGAGCATCTATGATGTGTCTGCGCATGTGGCACGTGTCTGAGCGTGTGTGACGTGTGTGCTTTTTGAGTCTAGGGCTGCAGTAAGTAACGAGTCACCACAAACTCGGTGCTTGATAACAACAGATATTTGTTCTCACAGGCCTCAGAGGCCGGGAGCTGGAGTTCGGGGTGCTGTGCTGACAGGGCCGGTCTCCTCAGCTCCTGGGAGCATGTGTCCCAGGCCCGTTCTTGCCGCTGGCGACGGAACCTTCGGCGTTCTTGGCCGGCAGACGCATCGCCTGGTCTGTGTCCTCACACAGCCCCTCCTTGCGCCTGTGTCCAGTCTCCCCTCTTCTTGTGAGGGCACCAGTGCTGGACTGAGCCCCCCACCCCCGCTCCAGCATGACCTCATCTTAACTTCATCACACCTGTCAAGACCCTCTTTGCAAATAAGGTCACATCAGGTTTTGGAGGTTTGGACTTGACAGCATCTGTCATGGGACAGAATTCAGCCCACAGCAGGTGTGTCTCACACACGTGTGATGTTTCAGCGGAAGTTGGGCTCTGAACCGTCGAAGTGGCCCCATCGCTTCCCGGTGGCAAGAGGAGCCGTCCGCTGCCCAGACCCTCAGAACTTCACAGCAGCGAGATTAGTTTACTTGTGACCTTCACACCTCTGATGGGAATTTCACAGCCGTCATTCACTTTCCATGAAGAGAATTGGATGAAAATTGCTCCTTGGCCATTAGCGCCCCATTAATGGCTGCTAATTAGAATCGTGACTGATGTCTGGGCATGTAATCTGACTTTCTACCTCACGTCTCTATGTACTTAACGTTCGCTGCACCCCATCACAGACCCCCACACGAGTGATCGCCGCTCACTTAACTCTCTCCCTGCCGGAGAAGAAAAAGAGAAGGCGGCGTCCAGTGTACGCGAGAATTTGAATGGGGACCTGTGTCCTGAGACACTTCACCCGTGCAGGCTGGGAGCGTCTGTGTCCTTGAGAGGTCGTCGAGCTTCAGAACCGAGTCCCTGCTCGAAGCCTGTCCCCGTGACGCCTCTCTCCACGCCGCCCCTCCGGTCCATCACCCCGTGAGCCGTGCTGCGCCGTGCAGAGCAGCTCGTGCGGGAGGGCGTGGAGCCCGGGCCACCACCCAGCGGTGCCTCCCGTCGGCGGTGACAGGAGAGGGCCCGCCCCGCTCTGAGACGAGCCTAAAGCTGCCTGCCCCGTGAGCGCGTGGAAGATTTCGACAGCGATAGTGACAAACTTAAGAATGTCCGTGGACCTTGCTTCCTGTGATTATAAAATTAATGCCTCCAAGCTACCTTTTCCGGGAACTGCAGGCTGCTGAGTGAGCTGAGAAATGCCAGGGCAGGTCTGAGGGTCTTCTGCCATCAGGATCTGAAATAAACCGTCATCCAGGTGTGGACATGGGGGGAGCAGGCAGGGGCGTCCCTGCCACTGAGGTCCAAGGAATCTCGGTCAGTGGCATCATGGCTGCTGCGCCACAGGAAGGGGTTTGCGGAGAGGGGCCCCAGGCAGCTGTGACCATGAGCGGTGGACGCTGACGTCCCCGGCCCCAGGCAGCTGTGACCATGAGCGGTGGACGCTGACGTCCCGGGTCCTAGTGAGCTGAAGTCGTCAGAGACTCATTCTTTCGATGGATGAAGCTTCAGCTTCTCTGGGCGCATCCCCAGCTCACGCTTGTGGACATTCAGCCCCAAGGCCAGTGGACGCTGACATCCCGGGTCCTAGTGAGCTGAAGTCGTCAGACTCATTCTTTCGATGGATGAAGCTTCAGCTTCTCTGGGTGCATCCCCAGCTCACGCTTGTGGACAATCAGCCCCAAGGCCATGGCCGCCCCGAGCGTGTCTAGGCCAGTAGCCAGCACGGTCCTGGCCGAGACCCTGGTGACAGGGGACATGCCAGCGTGAAGGCTGCAATGTCACCTCCCGGAGGGTGATGCCGTCCTCTCTGCGGTGACGTGTGAGCCGTCTCCGTGCTTCCCAGCGGTGACCGCACACGGGCGGTGGCACCCTGGGACCTCCTGCAGCGGGTTCCCCCAACCCCCTCAAAACGGAGAACACGGCCCCGCACCATTCGACCAATTAACGGATGCAGACGGTCAGCACAGGCAGAGGGAGCCGTGCATCCGCCACAGGCGTTCCCTGCGGTCGGGGGAGCGGAGTCCAGCCCGCATCCGATGGGAGACACGTGGGATTCTCTCCTTTCAGAGTTACCCGAAACAGATAAGGGATGTGGGGGAAACCAGCACGTCTGCTAATTAGGGAGAGGTTTAGGAGAAAACGTTAGACACTCAGATTATTTATGGCTGCCGGGCAGGGAGACAGAACAGCTGAGGTGATGAGGTAGACGGTTCGTGTGACTCGAGACGGGAGGTCAGGCTTTCTGCACGTAAGCGGTAGGGAAGTCCAGGCTGTGCCTTGGTTCCGTGCCCGGTGGCCGGGAAGGGCAGTGGGTGTGCCCGCTCTCCCGCGTCTCCCCAGGGAGCCTGGGGTTTTGTTGCGGGTGACGGCAGGCGTACCGAGTTCGGCGAAGACCTGAAAGGCGCAGTGCCGTCTTCAGTGACCCAAGGCTTTGACGGTCGGCGGTGTGGAAGGGTCACGTGATGTCAGGCGTGGAGCTGGGCGGGGACGAGACAAAGCAGCGGGGTCCACGGGAGCCAGAGCATCTCGCCAAGATGTTGCGGCGAATCCTGCGGTGTGGGAATTCAGGCCTGGCAGGGCCGCCTCCCGCTGCCTGGACCCATCCTGCCTGCACTCTTGGGGGTCCCCAGGGATTGCCTGCTGGATGCTCTGAGTCCCCATACCGGGCCCACACGTGCCCCGGAGATGTTAAAACTTGGGGTTCCCAGCCTGTCTCTGCAACTCACTGTCCTTGCGCCTCGGTTACCCATCCTCCTGCAGATCAGCCTGTTCCTGCCGCACAATTGACGTGGGGCCCGGGGACGAGTGGGGACGGCAGGCTCTGGCGTGGCCCCGGCACAGAGCGAGGGCTCGGCCAGCCTCCTCGGCTGTTCACGGGGAGACTTCAAGTCCTCACGACCTGAGGGTCCTTCTCCGTCCGCTGGTCACACTCCAGCCTGTCCCTCGATCCAGCCTGGGCCGGGCCGTGATGTGCCTGAGGTCATCTGTCATTGGTGCTCTTATTCTGATACCCCCGAGTGATTGTCGGGTCACCGGAACCGGAGCCCTGTGCATATTGCCTGGGACCTCATTATGCGACTTGAAAACTAGAGAAAAGAATAGAATTTAAAGTGGGCTGAGCACCCTCTCGGGCTGCTCTGGGTTGGGTCGGTTCCATGAGTCCTGCTCACCCGTGGGGCGGGGGCTGCATGGACTGCGCTGCACGTCGGGAGCGTCTGGTGGCACATGGGCTCGGGGAATGGCGGCAGTTCCTGTGGGTGGGTCAGCAGCCACCTTCGCCTTCTCGTCCCCAGTGTTTGGAGACCACGTGCATCCCGGGGTCCCCACTGTGCTGTGGGTTCGCCCTGCCGCTGCTTCGTTGCCGGTGGCACATTCTCGTGGTCACTTGCTCTGGCAGCGAGGGCCCGCTGGCTGTGAGGTCACTGCAGGCTGGCCATTTCTCCCTTAGTCTTGTCTTTCCCCATCAAGACTCAGCCTGGAACCGCTTTCTGCCAGCTTCTACCAGATGCGCCTGTGTCAGGGCAGTTGACGCGTTCTCAGGAGCACGCGCATCTTAAATACTTCTTCAGCGAATGTTTGCTTGGTTTCTTAGAAACCATCCATGTGGTAAACACCCAGTGCTTATTTTCTGGGACACATGAAATGTATTTAAGTTGTCAGGTCCAAAATCCCTTTCCAAATAAAATAAAAAAAATTGTGTCAGCTACCACTGCTCAGCAGATGTTAGGGCTATTTCTAAACATGTTCCAGGATGCTGTTTAATATTCCAACGGAAAAAAAAAAAATCTGTAAACGCTAATAAAATTTGAGTAGTTTTGAAATCGAGCTATTTAAAATTTTCAACATAATTTTACTGTTACTTGAAACCAAGCAATTGTAAATACGTAATTTTTTTTAATGAAGATTTTCTGTAAACCTCATGAGCCGCTGGTAAGTTAGTTTAACAGATAAAGCAGAAGTCAGTTCAGCCATCCTGTGACTATTGCAAACAGTAAGCCAGGCTCTGACCATGGGAATTATCTGTTAGTTTAACACATAAAGCAGAAGTCAGTTCAGCCACTTATTGCAAACAGTAAGCCAGGCTCTGACCATGGGAATGACGTTGGCCCGGTCAGCGTAGCCACCTATGTCAGAGCACATTCGGTCTGCCCTCCTCACGTGTCTGTCGTGCTGAGGATCAGGTGACATTGTGTAAAATAGGTGAGATGCTAACGTTATTACTGGAGCTCCAAAGAGAAGCACGTTCCACCTCATTCCGAATAAGGAAAGGAAAGCTGTGAAATCCAGCGGGGCTTGTCATGTTTCTGGCATCGATGAAATTGGCAGGACACAATGTCTTCTTGACTTGGTCTTTTGGAGCTTGGAACACGTTGTCTCACATTGTTAGAATTAATCCAACAAGAAACGGAGGGCACCAGGCCTGCGGCCAGAGCGTCCATTCCGGAGAGAAGCAGCTTCTGGATAAATAACTCCGGTTCAAGGTAGTGATTTATACCTGGCCGGATGAACATCTGGGCACTCGGAAGCGGGCGCACCGGCCCCTGCGGGGAAGTCCCGGTTCCCACGGTGGCCCGCAGACGCCCGCTTGCCACTCGTCTCACAGAGCCCAGGATAGCACGTGCGTGCTGTCGGCACGGCCGCTTTGCCGAGACACCTCGTGGCCCCGAACGTCGTTACGAGAGCATTCCTCTCCTTAGAAGAAGGAGGCTGCAGCCTGGAAAGTTTCACATTTGCAATTACAAGTCATTTTTCCCAGAGAAGTCGCAGCTCCCGGCGGGCTCGGCTCGCAGTGCGTGACCTTTCTATCGCAAATTAGAAAAGGGTCCTCGGATCCGTCAGAGCTGAACCACCACGCGGCACCGTGGCCTCGGTCTGTCGCTGCATCTGCCCACGTCCTTGGGCCTTGACGTGGCCATCTTGCTGGCAGCCGGCCAGGCAGCGGCGTGCTGTGATCTAGAAACGGCGTGGTCCGCGTTCATCGTACTAGACTGACTCTCGGTTGGAAGTGGTAGGCGACTGACTTAAATGACCTTGAACAGAGGAGGAAGACTTTATGAACCCACACTGGGAGCGGCTAAGGGGACGCGTTCAGCTCGAGAAAGGACCTGCGCCCCTGACCCACGTGACTCGAGAGGAGCCTGCCTCTCCCATGTCTTGCCTCTTGGGCTTCGTGCTCAGTTGGTGACAGGCAGTTCACGGAGCACGCGGTCCTCAGTGCTCACAGGACGTGGGGAGGGAGGAGTCGAGTGTTTTTCTCTGTTGTTCCAGCAAACGCCTCAGAGGCAGCTCCGATGGGCACAGCTTGACTTCAGCCAGGAGGGGCTTTCCAGCGTGGACCTCTCCTGACTCACGCACGGGTCTGTCACACCAGCTTGTCTGGTGAGAGCCCGGTGGCCCCGAAGATGTGCCGGGCACTGTTGGAGCCCGCCCGGCCGTGACCTCTGGCAGATCTGCGATTTTACAGACTCGCGTAGGCTGTGAACCTTGCACTCTGAAGAACATTTCTCTTGATGTTCTCAATCTTCAGGGACAGGAAACTTAATTATGCATTGTTCGGATCTTAAATCGTCAGCTCCCAGACGTTTCGCGCTCCCCGTTCCCCGCTGTGGTCTTTCTCACCACCTCTCCTTCCCCCTCCATCTCTTACTGAGCCCGTGAAATGGGGCCGAGCAGATACTCATAACCGGCTTCTCGCTCAGGCCGTCCGACCATGTGGCCGAGGGCTTTTCCATGGAAGGTAGCACAGAGGAGGCTGAGGTCCGCCTCCGGGCGAGCCCAGGAGAAGCTCCCGTGGGGCTGGGAGGGCTGCTGCATCAGGGTCCTGAAAACGGAAAATGATGACCCAAACCACAGTGCGTTTGCATCAGCCCAAGAAATATCAAAGATGATCCTGCCTGTCCCTCCTGGACTGTTGCTGCCTGTGAGCTGAGAAGGGCTGTTGCATTTCTAGGTTTGTAAAAGCAAATGAACAAAAATGCAACAGAAACGAAGAGGAACACGGCCCGCAGTGCCTCGCATCCTGCCTGGCCTTTCGCAGAGACGACTTGCCGACCCCTGCCCTGCAGCTCGTGAAAGCATCGAGTGGCTAGGATTGCAGCTGCCCTTTTCCATAGATTCTGGAAACAAACACCTGACTTAGTTCAGAGGATGGCGTGTGGACAGTTCCCGAAGCCACTAGTACTTTTACACGTTTGGGTCTAGAACTGCACGCTCAAAAATAGTTTCTGCGACAAAAATTTTTTTAAATAAGTTATTTTCACACAGGAAACACTAACTTTGAACAGTAAAGTCTGAGACACTCAAGCCATTTGCCCGTGTGTTGGTAGCTCGAACAGCCCACTGCCTGGCTCCCGTCTGGTGCTCCCCGGCCCACCCCAGCTCATGTTTGTGGCACCCCTGCTCGTGGACACCCATCTCGGGCCATGCGGGCGTGAGGCGCCAGGCTCTTTCTCCCGAATCTGCAATGCTCTTGCTTTTTAGTGTTTAGAATAAATGTGGAGAATGCTAAAAATAAAACCAACAGATAACCTTAGGTCCGTTTTCTCCCAAAGAAAGAAGTGGACGTGACTAAATATATTTCCTTAACTTGCCCCCCGCGCTGTTTTGCAGACGGTAGTAGCTGCTGGAACATTCCGGTCCAGCTCCAGCAGCGAGCATCGGAACGGTCCCCATAAACAGCTTACTCCTTGGGTTCTGAGTCCGGTTATCTGGGGGGCAGAGGGCATCATCGTATGACTACTTTCTCCCTCTTAGCGCTGATTCCAAACCAGCCGCCCACTGCCCCGTCCACGCCGTGGGCTCTAGGGGCACCGCCTGCGTCTG
>NW_006434828.1:1188323-1192896 GCF_000325575.1 Pteropus alecto
CGGTCGATGCTGGCGCTCGGTGACTGGGCGTGTCTCGTGCGGTCTTTCCGGAGCACTTCGAGCAGCCCCATCCACGACGCGCCGATTCTGCGCCGCCCGCCGTGGGGGAAGGAAGCGGTGTCCGGGGCCTGCCGTGGGCGATGGCGGCGAAGCCCCAGGAGGAAGAGTCCTGATCTTGCCACGGGCATGAGGGCGCGAGGCTCCCGTCCTCCGTCGTGGCTGCTTCCGTCGTGGCTCGTTCGCCCTTGTCTTTGAATTTGCGTTTCCTTGGTGTGTGGTTTTCTCCACGGAGGGCACAAAGTCGTGACCTTAACATAGCGATGAGTCATTTGTTTTTCGAGGCACTTGGGACGCTTGAGGAACGGGACAGATGAGAGACGGGGATCAGCCTCTGCACCCTCGCCCTGGCCCGTGAGGCAGGCGCTGCTGTTACCCGAGTTTCCACAAGGAAACCGAAGCACCGGGGGGTCCTCACCCTGCCCGGAGGGGCGGGCCTGAGGTTGGCCCTCAGTGGGTCCCCGAGCCCATAGGCCGTGCACCTGAGACTCTGCAGCTGTTAGTACAGGGAACGTTTCGTTGGGATCGTGTTAGTTTACAGCAATTTTCATGTTTTTTTTTAAGGGGCCATCTAAGAAAACGTAGCGAAAGCGAAATTGGGTTTGTTGTTAGACGTCGGTGCTTGGAGGATGTCCAGGTGAGCCAGGCTGCTCACCTGTCCGTGCCGTGTTTATTTTCCTCTTAGGAAGATGTGATTTGGAGAAGAGAGCGCTTTATAGCGTTAAACTGCTAATTTAACTATTTTTATTATTCTTCCGTATAACTGACTCTTACGCTAAGATGCAAGGAAGCTGAGTTTAACTGTTGGGCAGCTGACCACTTCCTCAAACGTTCATTTCCAACTTCTTTTTAAAAACATCACATTTTTAAAAGACGTTTTACGTAGGTGTCCAGTACACCCTGACGTTTCACCGGGAAAACACGCACGTGTTGGGCTTTGTAAGTTTGTTGCCTCGTTGCTTACAGAAGAGTGAACACAAGACTGGGCCCGCTGGTCTCCAGTTCCAGATTTACATCTGCCTTTCCATCCTCTTCATTTCGGTATTTGATGTGAAGAAAACCTGAGCTACACAAACTTTAAAATGCGTACATCGACCTGTTTTCGATTTCGGGGTTCCTGTCCACCAAACAGATCCCATACTATTAAAGGAGGCACGGTGGGGTTTTTAAAATGCTCAGTCGAATCAATAAAAGCAACTCCTCTCATTCTATAAAATAAAGGGTTAAGATAGGGGACTCTTCCCCCTCCCCCCCGCACCCCCCAATCATGGCGAGCACTAAACCCTGCCAAGGTATGCTCATTATTGCTTACCTGACTCGGTCACACAAAGACCGTCACCCACACGTGTGCCTGCTTGTCGCTCACAAGAAGGTGGGACATGGCAGCATCGGGGCGCGTCCGCACAGGTGTGTCGAGGTCTGTAAAGGGCCAGCACAAGGCGTGTTGCAGGGGCGGGTTGTGTTTGCACAGGAGTGTGCCCGCCTCAGCCGTGTACACGGCGTGTTCTGCGTCCGTCACTTGGTAGGTAACGTGCTTTGTAGGGCAGCACGGTTGCTACTGCCGCGTAGTTTCAGAAACAGTGACCCACGTGTAAGAAGTGTTTAAACAGCCACTTTCACAGCCCCCGGGGACGCATCCCCGGACAGCACTCGGACGCCCCAACGTTGCCGGCATGCGCGGTTTGCCACCAGGGCCTCGGTTTTCTCATCTTTAAAGTGATGTTGAAAGTCTGTCCCTTTTGGGGGGGGAGGGGGCATCATTTTAATCTGCGGATTCAGATCTTTCTGCATTTAAGGAAAATTCCTTTGTGTTTTATCTCCGAACAGCCATCTAATTCTTTTGTTGGGGATTTGTGGTCGGAGGTACCATTTACCTTTTGTTACCATTTATCTTTTGTTAGGTTCCTTTGTCTGGCTTCCTGTCAATTAGCGGCTCTCTGAACCCTCTCTCTCCCTCGCTAATCTCATTGACTGTGTTTACTCCAAGCCGCTCCGCTCCGCAGCGTGGGAAACACAGCCTTCTGCAGTGTCCCTTTTGTTCTCATTTCACGTTTTGCTCGTTCTTTCCAAAATGTTTGGGGTCCTCCGTTCTGGAGCTTTCTGTTTCGTCTCACGCTGTTTTTTATTCTCATCCCTGGAGCTCGTTCGGAAAGCCCGTATTTAAATCGCGTCGTGGAGGAAGGCAGTGGCGAGGGCCTTCCTTCTGCTTTTGAGTTTTGTTTTTTCCTCCCCTGGCTGTTTTTTTTTGGTTGTTTTTTTTTTTTTTGGCATGTTCCCTTCCCGTCTC
Source organism: Pteropus alecto (assembly GCF_000325575.1). Classification (NCBI taxonomy): domain Eukaryota; kingdom Metazoa; phylum Chordata; class Mammalia; order Chiroptera; family Pteropodidae; genus Pteropus; species Pteropus alecto. Next base: position 1,190,668 of record NW_006434828.1, read on the forward strand.
TTCCTGTCCACTTCTGCTTTTTTTTTTTTCCCTCTGGCGGTGTCTTTGCATGATGTTTCTGCAGCTTTCTCCTCGGGCGTCTGCCTAGACCTTTTGTCTGCCGACCCTGACGCTGGTCTTAGCCCTGCTGTGGGACAGCTGCTCTTCTCACACAGTCACTCTCGCTGGCCGGGGCCACAGACAGGTCTTAGCGCTGGCTACCAGGAGCGTTTTTCTCTCTCACTCCATCCTAGTCAGACACGGGGTGTGGGGAGCTCCCCAGCATCTGGTTTCCTGTGGCTGGAGAACGAGGTGGAGGAGACACCCCTAATCTTTGGCGTGCTAGGCCAGAAGGGACAGGCCCTGTCTGCCCACACTCCCACCTGCCGGACCTCAAGCCCAGCCCGCGTCACCTGCAGGGGGTGGGTGCTGGGGCCAAGCCTGGGTATGCTCCTCTGAACGACAGCATCCCACGAGTCCATCGGGCCCCACCCCGCCTCTCCTTGGAGGGGGGCCCCATTCCCGTTTCTTTCCTCTGCACTTTGGGGGCTGTCGTCCCTGAGAGGGCGGGGTGCGCCTCCCCGCCACCCGCTCCAGCGTCGCCGTCCTCATTCCGACTGCCCGTGTCTGTGAGGCTGGGTCTGCGAAGTTCTGCCCCTTTTCTTGGTGGCTGCTGAGTCTCCTTCCTCTCAGTTCTTGCCTTTCCCTCCTCGTTTTATGAGGAAGGGAGGAAAGGAAGTTCAGGAACCGTGGCGTCCAGCTCTGCCGTCTGAACCCGAAGCTGGGGCTTCTTCCCCGATCTCGCTCTTGAGTTTTCCTTCGCTGTGGGTGCAGCGAAGGCGGCTGTGGTGCCGTCCCACACGTCCGGTCCTCGTCCCAGCGTCGTGGCCTGGTTCTGGGTGCTTCACCCGTGGAGAGCCCAGCGGTCACCACGCATTAACGACCTTGCAGATAGCGCCTTCTCATACCACTTAATTTTTTTCCTTAAATGATGTAAGCTGTTGGGGTTTTTTGTTTGTTTGTTTTTCTTAAATGGCCAAGGAAATGAAATCTGATTCGGTTCAATTTTGTAAACAAAGATGTTACTAAGAAAACTTTTTCTCCCCCCGGCATAAAAATATGTGGTCCAAAATTCCTTTTAAATGTCACAATATAAAACGTTTCCAAAACCTCACTGTTAATAAGTTACTGACTTCAGTATTCTTTATCAGTTAAAAGAGCAAATTTAATTTTTAAAAAATTTCTGGCACATTTGCGATTCAATTTTTTTAATATTCTCCTACGGAGAAATAAAAGATACATAGTCATTTTCCACGTATCCCTCTCATTTCGCTTGTCTCAGGCAATAAAATTTGCAGATTTTTTCCGGTTTTATCATGGGGCTAAGTAAGGAAGAAGAAAATTTTAGGCAAATGTTAAAAACCGTTTTCATAGATAAGAATCTCAACCGTGACTGGAGGAGACCAGGGCCCGAGCCAGGGCAACCCAGGGCCAGCTGGCACCTATAGAAAGGGTCACAGCTGGTCGACCGCGTCCCCGTCAGAGGCTAGAATCATGCCTTTCTCCTTTTCTCATGGAAAAGGGAAATCGTATGCTGTACAAATGCAGTTTGAAACTCAAGACTGATTTTCATCCTTTGCTTTTGCACGGGAAAGTGAAGATGAAAATCAACGGTAAAAAAAACAACAACAACAAAACGAAATAATAGGCGGATGTATTTCCTTGTTGTTTTCTAAGCCCAGGGACGGTTTGTGGAGCTGCTGAGTGGAGTAGGGTCCCCCGTGCTCCCGGTCTGCCCTGTGGGTGCTGGGCAGTACCGCGGAGCCTGCGAGGCTCCTTCATGATGGGGCTGTGGGAGGCAGAGCTTGGCTCAGAAGTGGGGGATTCTGTGTCAGCACTTCTGGACTGGGGGCTCACTCCAGCCGCGTGCTGGCTGTGGGGTGTCCTCCCCCCAGTAGGTCTGGGTATTGATGGTGATCGTTGTGTCACGAGGTATCGTGAGGGATGATGGGGGGATGCCGGAGGAGGTGCGTTGTGGACCATAAAGCCCTGTAAGGCTGGCTGTCATTGCCGTCACTTTCTGTTGCTTGGAGAACTGTTAGTGATACATAGTAGCTTTCAGTGCACTTAGCCAGAATGATAGAAACGGAAATGTGAAACTTCTTTGGCAGTGTTTACTCCCAACAAAGCCTTTTTAGTTTTTTTTTGGAATAGGAAGATTTCGTTTGCTCTTCTTTTCCCTCTTAAAGC
>NW_006434828.1:1192906-1228540 GCF_000325575.1 Pteropus alecto
GACGCTGACCCCTCTCCGTGTGTGGCCTTTCCCTCGCTCATAGGCTCCATTTAGCCACACCCTTCCTAGCCTGAGTTCTAGTAGGAGGAGCCCAGCTGTCCTGTTACTCCAGCATCCCAGAGGTACACCGGGCTCCAGCATGAGAACCTTGACCCCGTTAAGGGCACTCGGTTACAGGTGGACTGTAAGCGACTCCCTTCAGTCATCGTAAAAGATGTTACCAAAGAAACCCAAAGTGCATCCATTTCTTCCTGGTGTGCTGTTCACAGCACACACACGTCTGCGTCCGCGTCCTTGCTAGGGACACTCGGTCCCACCGCTCATCCTTTTGGGGAGAAACGACTCGCTCAGGAATGCAAGCTCGAGGGCGCACAGAGGTGACCGGGGCCTTTGGGTGAAACTGAGGTGGAATAACTCGCACATGAAGCTGAGTTCAGACGGGAAGAGCTGCCCTCTGCTTGGACGCGGCGAACGCCCTCGCTGCTGCCCAGCACGCTCCTCCGCCTGCTGCCAAGCCGTGCACGTGGTGGTGTCCGCCGCCGGCGACCTCGCCACATCCTCGAAAGGAGTAGGTGTGAGTGGGCGAGAGGCAGGCAGCTGGGCTCGGGGCTCTGTGGCTCCAGCGTCGGCTCATGGTGCTCCCTGCACACCTGTACACAGGTGGGCTGAGCCAGACGCACGTCCATGGCATCTGGTACGGAGGCCAGGGGGACACCTGGGGACACTTTCTAAAAATAAAATTACACACGAATTAATTTGAGGTTCCGTAATAACATTTGGCAGTCAGAGAAGATCGATCATCGTTCACGGAGCACAGCGTGGGCCGTGGGCCCGCCGGTGAGGAATGCAAAGTTAGAATAGACTTGCAGGAGAATAATTGGAAACGGGATTATAAAATTAGGCATTTTTTAAAAATCTGCATTGAAAACGAGGTTGGATGGAGTTTGGTGGTGCCCTCTAAGATTTTGGTAGACAGCGTGGTCTGGTAGCTGGGGAGAGACGAGGGGTTTAATTTTAGAACAACAGGCGTGGTGGCCCCTGCCGACGCAGAGACCAGCTTGGTGCCACGCTCGCATACGTCTTAAGGGGTCCCCTTTGTGTTCCTGTGGCCAACTGCACAACATGAACGTTAGAGTGTTTCTGTTTTACCGGCCTGCTCGGCCACGTTCCACCAGTGCCCAGCTGCCTCGTGCCACCTGAGCCTGGTGGCAAGCTGTAGGACTCCAGTTTTTATACATAACTCTTAAAACCTGGGCGTTTAAGCATCTGGCTGAATTGCATCCAATGATTAAACCATTGGGTTCATGGCAAGTGGATACGAGTATATAATTTTTGTTTCCGGATATATGTATAACACCAAAAAAAATTATGTGAGCCAATTGTAAGTGCCTAATGTTCGCGAGTGTCGACTGTTGAAAAGGCGTCCTGATTCTGTATCTTAGCGGGGGTGGCGTGTGAAGCAACTGTAGAGCTGGAGAGGGCCTCGCAGGTGGAGGTGATGAAGGTGAGGTCCGGGGTCCGGTCTGCTGGCTGCAGGTTGCAAGGCCGGAGGCCGGAGCAGAGCAGAAGGAGAGTGAGCTCGGTGCTTCCCCACGAAGCCTTTCTTGGCTTGAGGCTGATCCGACCACTAGCAGCGTGGCTTGCGAACGTGACTCTACACAATCGTAGTAAAGGCAGTGAGCAGAGAAAGGGGTGTGAAATCGTGCATCAGACGTGCCGAGGCAGAGGTGCATGGAGGCCGGGCCGTAGCCAGTGTCACCCGGGAGAGTTGGGTGGTGACGCGGCCCTGGGGAGGGGCCGAGGTGGCTGGAGGCAGCAGGACGTGGAGGGATGCGGCTGGCATTGGGGAAAATCCAGTGGTCCCAGGGACAGACTCCGTTCTCTCCTCCTGCCTTGGAGACCACCCAGACCAATGAGCAGTCAGACGCGTGTGTGACCTGTGTGCCCCGGGCACGCCGGCCAAGCCTCGGGGGGTTCAGTCTGAGTCTGCCCAGCAAGAGCCTCCGTGTGCACTCAGGTGCCGATGTTTGTTTGGGAAGCTGCGGTGGCACAGGACTTGGGGAGCGGGGGCGCTGGCGGGGAGCCAGGGCCCGGGGTAGGGAAGAGTGTTTGGGCTCATGGTCACAGTGGTGGCGTGCTGGCAAGGGCCCTCTGGCTGCGGTGGCCTCGGAGGGGAGGCAGCCTATGGCTGCACACAGGGCAGGCAGGAGCTAAGCCCAGCTTAGCAACGCGAATGATTTCAGTGAATACAGACGGTGGGAATGGAGAGGATGAAGGAAGCTTTAGAACGCTTCGTTTGGGGAGGTAAGCGAAATGGAGAGAGAGAGAGAGAGAGGGAGAGACCGAGCGGGCTCGCTCACTCCAGGTCGACGCACAGGGCGGGAACAGAAACCTGTGTCGTCAGGGGTTACGCGAGTTACTCGGCTGCTGAAATGCAGAGCCACAGACCGGGGCTGGCAGACGACACGAGCGCGTCGTCTGCTCCGACCCTCCGCCAGGCGAGTTTTCTCCGGACCCTCCTCTGCAGACGCGGCCCTTGCCCGGCGACGTGCGAAGCGGGTGGGAACGAGAGTTGAGCTGCTTTGCTCGCGTGTTGGAAAGGCTTTTCGGTGTTTGTTACGGAGCAGACTGAGTTCCCGATAGAGCAAGTTTGTTTTTCCGGCCACGTCAGTGCCCAGGTAGGAGTGTGAGTGTGAGTCACACGTCCGCACTGGCTCAGAAAGGTTTGTTCCCGGCCGGCCACCCCTGCCTCGCGCAGCAGCACCTGTCAGCAGGGCCTTGGACAGTGCTCAGGGTGGCGTGGGGCGGGACGGCCCAGACCCTGGACTCTGGCATGGCAGTCCATCTTCAGGGAGGCCCCCGGCGGAGGACAGACGTGGCTCCGAGCGGAGCGGGGCTGGCAGGCCGGCTCTGGGCCGGTGGAGACACTCGGCCAGCGGGCTTCCCAGCGTGCGGTGTTCACGGTGTAGACAGTGTTTCTGCACGTGTCGGTGCCGAGGAGCTGCGGATGAGGGTGGTGCTGGTGCTTCCTCTCCGAGACAGAGCTCAGAGCCCCGGGGAGGGCCGACTGCAGTGGACTCGGAGCCTGGAGTCTTGGGGCCGGTTCGGCCTGGGGGATGGCGAGGAACGCGGAGCGGCCGTGTCTCCCGCTGTCCAGGAGCAGCCTCGCAGTCTCGTCCGGGAGACGCGTGTGGCTCTGTGAGGGGCCCAGATGCGCTGGGACAGCCCTCGCCACCTCCACGTGGTGCTTCCCTGTCTCCCCTGTCCGGCAGGGGTCCCCGGGGGCTTCTCACTAACCCAGCGTGGTTCTAACGCCCCTCCGTCAGCCAGCTGCCCCGCTCTGTCTAACCGTGTGTAGTAGTTCAGCATCCCCCCCCCACTTGTGAACTGTGACCGCGGAAACACCATCCCTATGGCGTCTGTGTTCCCACCCAGAACTGGGTTTCTCTTGAGGAGAATACAGGTCCTCAGCCCGCGAATTTGTCGGCACATTGCAGCCCAGGCACCTGGCAGGCACGAAAAATTCAATTCCGTTTTGCAGACAAAATGCAGAGAATGACAATTTCGGTGTTCTCTGTTTCTGACCCCCGTGGGTCCAGGGTTCCCGGTGGGCGACAATCCGCACACGAAGCCTGCAGGAAAATTCCCCCCCCTCAGCCCCGGCTCGGCCCGGCGTTGCACAGGAGGCTGTGTTCTAACCAGAACGAACACGGTTCTCGAAGGCACACCGAAATCTGAGCTCGGTAGTTCTTTTAAAACCGCACTGGTGGCTGGAGGCGGGTCCGAGGCCCCCTCCTAAACGCTCACACTTGCCGGCGGGACAGCAGCCTAGGGTATAGTTTTCCACAAGTGAAGCCCACGTCTGTCTGCCCTCCTCTCGGTCCGTTTTTCTTGTGTAACGAGATGTTTTGTGTGTGTGGCAGGTGGCAGATTCAAGAAAGAGATTGTTGTTGACGGACAGAGCTATCTGCTGCTGATTAGAGATGAAGGGGGCCCCCCAGAGGCACAGGTGAGTATTACCGCCGACGGCCAACCGCGAGTTTGACCCGGATGAGAAGTCACAGTGTGCTCCCGAGGACGTGGGGGAGAAGCCCCCCGAAACCGTTTTCTGTGCCGGAGGGTTTTCTCTCCTCTAAGATGCTAGTCCTGCGGCTCCTTCAGATAAGATCCCAGGGGGAGGTTGGGTCGGCGTGGCTGGTTTTCGCTGGTTTCGAGGGGGACAAGAAGGAGAAGGCGGGCCGGTTTGCCCGCTCAGTTGGACTGACGCCCGGCCCTCTCTGCGGCCGCCCCAGCCGCCCCCTCCCCGCAGCAGCGGCTGCCCGGCCGGGGCCTCTGCCCAGGTCAGCCCCCTCCCACGGCCGCTGCGCGGCCCCACTTCCTTGACGCCTCCTGGGAAGACGTGCCTTCTGGAAATAGAAGAGCACAGGGCGGACGGCCGCTTTCTTTGCTTGACTCTGTCCCCAGCGCAGTGTTGGTCCCTGGCATGCTCTGCGAGACAAGCAGCCGTGGCGAGCTGCATCGGGCAACACGGGGTGGGCCAGCCCTGGGCGGGGGTGCGCCCAGCGTCTCGCCCAGATGTCCCGACATCTCGCCCACGGGTGGACGTTCGTGGTGACGGCGCACAGACCCAGGCCGCCTGCCCGCCGATGGCGCCAGCGCTGGCGTTGGGAGAATGAGGAGGACCTCGGGAGGTCTCCGTCTTGGCCTCGGACCGTGACTCAGTTTCCCCAGAGGGCCAGTCCTTTGGGGGAATATCAGACTCAGCCTTTCAAAATGATGGACGGGGTTTTGTACAGAATTAGGCAGAGAGCGCTTAAATGTTGGAAGGATAAAACTTTGAAGTTGCTGTTCGTAAGCCAGCGTGAGCACCCTGTGTTCATCATTTGAGGCCATTTTATGAAATCTCCCCAAAGATAATGGCTCCATGGACGAAATCACAAGACTTCTCGTGGCTCCTAGGGCCCTCTTAGGGCACCGTGAGAACTCGGCTAATTAACCGGATATATTGGGGGGGGCAGCTGGCGGGGTGGGGGTGTTGGAGTGCCACCGCCTGTTAGGTGCCGGCCAGTCAGGATGCACCCTTGGGAGAGCGAGGCATGGTTTGTATTTCTCCCACGTGGAGCACAGTCATCAGCTTTGGTCCTGGGAGATAAGGGCTGGTCCGCGTGACAAGTGTCATCTTAAGCCGTAATCACGCACCGAAGAAGCTGGCTTCTCTCCGCTTCTCAGAAGAGAAAGGGCAGCCCACCTCCAGGCAGAGGAAGGAATGAGGGACCTCGGTCAGCCTGGGTCCCCGGGCGGCCCGAAGGGACATCGGTTGGAACTTCAGGTTTATTTAAGTCTTATCGTGTCTATTTTTCACACGTAACGGAAGACACGCTTCATTTATGCATGGGAGTCAGGGCTTAACCCACCAAAAGTTTCCCCAGGTGTACGGGAGCCGAGGCCCTGGCCGCCGAGACGTCCGTCGGCGCTGCGGCGTCTCTCAGAGGAAGCAGGCAGGATTTTATAGGGGTGGCTGTCCACCCGGGAAGACAGGGAGCCTGGGGCCAGGCTGAGCCAGTGTCTGTGTCACTGCAGGAACCGTGTGTCCCGGGCCCTCCGTCCGCTGGGCTCCGACTTACAAGACCGTTCCAAGTACTAAGTGAGAAGTTAAGTGCCTGTCAGGACGGTTATTTGTCAAGAAGTTTGATGTAGGTTCAGCTGGGAAAACAAAGAAATGGGCCCCCCAGAGGGGTTTTTAAAATTTTTCCCCTAATTTTTGCTAGTTTTGCTCATTTCTCTAACAGTAGAGAATAATGCCCTGGCAGGGCGCTGTGAGAATTCAGTGGCAGCTGACCTTTATGATACAAAGACCTCTACTGACAGGGGTAGGCCGGGGGGGCCCGCCCGGGGTGGACGCCCCAGCTCAGAGGGGGCCAGCAGGGCCTCCTGGGGGGACTCCGGAGGCGTGAAGCGGAAAGCTTCCGGTCACTCGGTCTCAGGATGTGGTGCTGGCTGCTGGCAGGCTGCGGCTGGTCACGTCAGGACAGGCCAGAGGGTGGACGCTTCCGTGGGGAGGAGTGCCTGGTGAGCGTCTGTGGAGACCAGGGTGTCCTGGGTGGGGAGGGGGTGGCGGTCCCATGCCAGGCCCGCCGTGCCCAGGCCGAGAAGGCCGCGAGTGACACCACAGCGTTACACAGAAGCGAGGTATCGGGCGCGGCCTGGCCCCGGGGGCCGGCCGGCCGCACGTCCTGTGCTCGCGAAGGTGACTCCGTGGCGTCCGGCCCTCTCTCCCCACGAGCCCCTCATTCACTGCCTTCCGCTCCCCTCCTCCTCTTGTCTCCCTAGTTCGCCATGTGGGTGGACGCTGTTATCTTTGTCTTCAGCTTGGAGGATGAAATTAGTTTCCAGACAGTCTACCACTACTACAGCCGCATGGCCAGCTACCGCAACACGGGCGAGGTCCCGCTGGTCCTGGTGGGAACCCAGGGTGAGTGACACGTGCCCGTGGCCGCACCGGGCCGGGGGGGCGGGCGGCGGTTCTGACAGCCGGGCCCAGCGGGTTCGCGGGCTGTGCTTCCAGCGTGGGGGAATTCGAAAGTGGTCTAAAGAAGAAAGGATTTTCTACCGAAGGCTTATTTTTGACCATGAAAAATCTGTAAAAGTAAAATTCCCTGAGTTGATTCTACAGAGAAATCACTTAATCAGCAGCCTCAAAATAACACACGCACATGCACACGCACACACCCCCTACATACTTCACAAAAAAATAAAACCCACTTTCTATTGTGTGTTGGGATATCTTAAATCTCTCTATTACTTAAAACAATTTATAGGCAATCTAAGATTGTTCATTTAACTTTGCACCTTTAAAATAATGCCAGTTTCTGTTACATAGCAGTCTTGCTTTATTCTTCTCTGTTACTGTCTCATGATCTATATCTGATATTTAATCTACAGGCCCCTCAGAGAGTATAGTATCATATCATTTGAACGTATTCCTTATTTCTTCCGGGTCACCTGAAGCCTGGTCTCTTAGTAAAGTGACATCACTTCAGGTGTCCTCGTTCTTGATCACAGACTCGCTGATGCCCTGGCACCTAGCACTGGTGTCTTCAGAGGTCCCCATGGGACGTTTCTAAAAATCAGACGGAGGCTCACTCTGAAAACTGCCTTGTCGGAAACATGGGCAACTTACAAAGGAAGGAAGGTCAAGAAACATTGGAGGACGCCTCCGTTTTCCTGTTTCTATACTGTTTGCGTTGATTCCCTTAGAATCAGCACGTGGCCTGCCCTCCCCACCCCCTGCTGTGCGGCTTCTCCAGAGGAGAAGCGAGCAGGGGGAACGAGCAGGAACGGCCGGCCGTCTGCGTTTCAGTGGCCAGAGACGTGGGACGGCCGAGTGTTGGGACAAGTACAGTCACGTGGGTAAACTAAACGCGTTTTCTCAGGTAAAGGTGAGAGCTGCGCTGTCACGGAGAGCACAGCACCACCCGTCCCCTTTTTTTTTTTTTTTTTTGCACACCTGTAGCTGTGAGTGGTCACGTGACTATAACCTTCGGGTAAGAGGAAGATTTAACCTAAAACCAAACAGGAGACGAGGCTTTGTGCCCAGCGCGCCCTCCAGTGGCCACACGGCAACGGTGCGCCAGTGAAAAGCCCTCGGTTTTGTTTTTAGTACGGAACTGGTGGTGTGAGTCCGTGTCTTGAAAATTCTTACTAAATGCCATTTGAGAGCAGGCACTTCCTCTAGCCCAGGGTGTTCCGAGCAGAGCCACCAGCTGCATAGGGGGATCTCCTCACAGCCGCCTGAGTTCGGGAGCAAGGACACCGGGGGCCCTGTTCACCGTCTTGTGCTCATGCCTCACATGGCCACGCCCCAAGGAACAGGGCAGAGTGCTGTCTGTTAGGGATGTTTGTCATCTCGGTCATTAACCAGACCTCTAATTCCCAGAGGGCCCTGGAGGCCCTGCTGGCCAGCGGATGGGTGAGCCTGGGCTTCTGGAGGGTTCCACGCTTCGCTGTTAGTTGAACGCAGACTCACTTCCCGAGAAGCCTGCGTGTTTGTCAGGCTTTCTTTTGCATGGGCTGGATGGCATGCCAGGACAGAGGCAGGGCAGGTCAAGGGAAGACAGACGAGGGGGTCCACAGTTCCTCTCCCAGGCGGATGGGTATGTGACCTCAAGGTAGGAGGTCAGAGATGGGACGAGATGAAGAACGAAGCTCATTCTTTAGGGCACCTGGCAGGTGGCGTGGCCTCAGCCAAAGGTGTCCTCTTTCTGGGGACAGTCGGGGCGCTCTGCAGTTGGTCTTAAGTGGATGAGACGTTTCTGAACGAGGTGATTGCAGTGTTCGCTAAGCAGGTTCCGTTTTGAGAGCTCGCAGATTAAACTGATTTGAGGGAGAAGCACGAGGTGTAAAAAGCTGCCGACTCCGAGCGACTGAAACGTGGCTGGCGTGGGCTGAAGCGTCACGGGCCTGGCGGCTACGTCCGTTTCCGTCTCTGACGGTGCATCTCGGAAGACGGGACAGAACGGAAGTGGAGTGGATGTCCCGCCGAGGACGGAGGAGCTTGGGCCGCGGGGGCCACGGGTCAGGATGATTGTAAAGCTGGATCGATGCTCTGTGGCCTGCATTTATGTGTTTTTAACTCGTTCCTACTATTTTCTTAAAAGATGTTTACGCCTGCGAAAGAGACTTCTTTTCCTTAAGTTTGTGAAGTCCACGTCAGATTTATTAATCTGTAGGACGCGGAGACAGGATGAGGTGTTCTTGGAGGCCGTCCATCCAACACAGCTTGTTGGGGGAGCATCTGGAACGTAGGTCGTTGTCAGCGAGTCCCAGATCACAGAGCTGGTGTCCTCAGCGTAGTTAGGACGGTCAGCTCAGGCCTGTTCCATGGAGCTGGAAAGTGAAGTCGGGGTCAAGGAAAGAAAGAAAGAAAGGGGAACAGCGAATAATTTTATTCATTTATTTTTTACTTACATGTCATTTTTCATGTTTTTATTGTAAAATTTTGTTGAATATATTAGAACATTTTCATATCTTATTTTTACTATAAATTTTATTATTTCCTCAAGATGCCACTTTTTTTTTTTAATTAAAAAAAAATGGAGTGCCACATACACTTTCTGGGCAGAAGTAAGACTGGACAGGCTGTCGCTGCCTCGTGCGACTCGTGACGCCGCTGTCCGAGTCGGGAGGCCATCCGCTGCTGGACTGTGGTTTAAAGAGCTCTTGAGCGTGTTCTGTTTCCACCCCTTTCACACCCCCTGAGAAATGCGTGTGGTCTCACACCTGAGCGCCACAGCCGTCCACACGTGGGCCTTTGTCCTTGCATGTGCCGGACACCTGGCTGGCGCTCAGTACGCGGTGGGGTGGGGGTGCGGTCAAGGCCGCGCTGGACAAAAAGGCTACTTTTTTTTTTTTTTTTTTGAGGTGATTGGCGGGCGCCCGACACCTCCGCCTTGCAGCTCCAGCACGCCCCGCGCTGTGCGTAGCTCCTGCGGGAGGCGGGGCACCCCCACCCTCTCGTCCAGGCTGCCCCCGGGGCCGCTCTGCCTGCCCGAAGCTGGCTCACACACTCGTGCGCGCGTGCCCCTGCGGCCCGCCGATGCAACCCCCTCACCGCCCACCCCTGCCCTGTCCCTTCGGTCTTTCCGCGGTGCACCAGGTGCTCACCCAGGAAGTGGCGGGTCACCCCACCTCCTGCAGGCGGGGCTCCCCTGGGAATCACCCCCCGCCCCGGGGCCGGGCACCCTCCGTTCGCAGCCGTCCCTCGGTTTACTGTTCGTTTCCTGTCCCCTTCTCAGCTCTCTGTCGTGTTCTCTGCATGTCGGTCTCTGGAACCGGACCAGATGCCCGCGGGGCTCGTGGCCCTCGTGACCGAGCGGCCGCGTGGCTGCCTGGGGGACCGCGCCGCCACACAGGAGGCGTTGAGCACAGTGCTTCGTGCGTCAGCGGCCACCTGCACACAGCGCCCTGGGCTTTTCCCGTTTGAAATTATTTTCCTCTGGGCCACGTTTAACTCTCAGTCCTTCTGCTCATCTTCCTGGACCTTCTCTTGTCCCCATTTCAGACAGGATCCTCCGAAACGGATTCCTCCTAATGACAGCGATTCTAGCGTTTGAGACTGCGGTTCGCAGTGTGGGCCAAGGTCTCAGAAGAATCACACGGCCGCCGGCGAGGCGCGGGCTCCGAGCAGCTCAGAGCTCTGCAGTTGTGGGGAGCAGTCGGAGCCGCTGGTGGTCACCCCGTTGCCTTTTTTTGCGTTTGTCTGTTCCAGATGCCATAAGTTCCACGAACCCGCGGGTCATTGACGACGCCCGAGCGAGGAAGCTGTCCAGCGACCTGAAGCGATGCACGTACTACGAGACGTGTGCCACGTATGGGCTCAACGTGGAGCGCGTCTTCCAGGACGGTGAGCACTGCCTCTGGGGCCCGGCGTCACTTCCCGTCCATGCGGGGGGGCGGCCACAGCTGAGCCCCGCACGCCCCAGGCGACTCTCGGTTCTGTGCCGCCTGAAGTGGCCCGCTGAGGAGAGGTGACAGCACGCCTCCTCTGAATCCGCCCCACGCCGAGCTCTGCATGTCACGTCGCACGAGCGTGTTACGTGCGGGATGACGTTCCTCGATCAGTTAGGCGCATGGTGGGTCACGCCCGCACCTGCTCCGTTTGGCTCCGTTTGGTCGTTGGTGATGCAGGCCCGTCTCTTGAGAAAGGTTTAGCCGTTTCTTGTTAGGCTTCGAGGAGGATGAGCCGAGAAGAGAGACTCAGGGTTGGGCAGAGAGGCAGAAACGTGGCACCGCAGGACCCGTGCTGGGGTGGCTCCTCCGCGGCTCGGTTCCTTGTCGCATGCCCTCCTCCGGGATCAGCGGGCGTCACACAGGACGTGCTCCTGGACGAGTGCCAGGTTCCCAAGGGCGTGGAACTTTCACATGAGTAATCGCAGCGCCACGTGTTGGTTGCGAGAAGCGGGGGTGATGGGAGTCGGGGGAGGGGGCGGGGGGCGTGGCCACTCTGGGCGGTGTGTCCCACCTGGTGGGGTCGCAAAGGTCTGGGGGGAAGTGACTCCTGTAGCATCGGACACGTGGGAGAGAGACGCTCCCGGTGACAGGTCCTGTTCCAGGTGGCAGTCTGGGAAGTAAGCGCGAGGCCCACCTTCGCACCGCCCAGCCCTGGTGCCATGGGAGGTGGCCGGGGGCAGCGCAGCGGCCAGGCGTGGATCTTCAGAAGCTTCCCGCGCTGCCCAGAGGTCGTGGAGGCCTCGCTGGGCCCCAGCCTGGTGGACACTGGCCACTGTTAGTAAAAGTCGTAATCGGGGCTCCTGGGACCACGCTGGGCAGTGAATGTTTTCCTTCTAAATGTCCAAATTTGTTTTCAGGTGACACTGAGTTCCCCCCTTCAGCATGTTATTCCGTTTCAGAGACCGCGTCCCTCACCTTTACGTGGCCCCCTTGGGCCCTCCGCCAGCGGGCGGACCTTTGAGCCCCACAGCGGCACACGCAGGGTCAGGGACGAGTGAGGCTGTGAAGGGTGAGGGGAGCAGGGAGCTCTCGGGGTTCCGACAGGGCGAGGCCGCCATTGCCCGGCGAGTAGCCCCAACCCCGTGAACGTCAAAGTGAAGTAGCAGACAAAGGTCCCCAGACGAGAGCCGCGGCCCGGTCTGGCCAGCCGCCCGTTTCGTAAGAGACCTCGCCGGCCACGGCCGGGCTGCTCACGGGCCCCAGGGGTGCGGGCCAGGCCGCCCCTGGCTTTGGCTGCAGAGATGAGTCGTCACTCCAGAGACGCTGTGGCCCGCGCAGCCCCGGGCGGTCCCTCTCGGGCCTTCATCGAAGGTCCCCCGGTCCCTGGCGTCAGCGCTGTGAGTGTGGTCACGTGGATGGGCGTGTTCTCCACTGCGATCGCCAGAACATGTGCATTGGCTCCAAACACGCAGTTTCCACACAAAAACGAACTCGTAAATAAATCTCAAGAGTTGGTTGATGGTGGGGGTGCCGAGGAGGTGGCACGTCCGTGCCCAGAGTGGCCGAGGCCGCGGACGGCGGTGGTGACCTGCGTGCCCGAAGCGCTTCACGCCGTCGGCAGCGTGGGGCCCTGGGGGGGGGGACGCCACGGTTTTAGCCGTTGGTGCTGGTGTGGCTGTGACGGCCCACACGCCCCCTCCTCAGACAGCGTTCCACCGGCGAAGCTTGTTGGCACCTGCTGTAGTTTTCACAGGAATATATTCCGTGCATTTTGTTTCTCATTTTAGAGATGATAGACACTCCCATTAACTATCTAGATCGTGCAGAGTCTTCCAAGGAAATGACCCCCGTGACGCCTCAACTTCTGTGGCTCCCGGGGGTTCATCCTGAAGATGTTTTTGTGAAGATAAGTTTTAAAAATAAAACTGTGGTTACTGTGCACGTTTTACATGGTAGTTATAGGGCATGTCTTCTTGTGTCTTAAGTCATCGGAGCTTTAATGCTTAGTAGTTAAAGTAGCTGCTAACCAACTAGACTCAATACTTAGAAACCATTAACGGGATAATCCAGTTTGATCCCCACGGAAAGAAAATGAGCTTGTAAGGTTTAGAGTTAAAGAAATCGAGGCTCAGAAAGGTGACGTAACTGGGCCCACGGCACGTCGCCTGGATTAGACCCCGTCCCGAGAGCCCGCGTCCTGTCCGCTCACCCAGGGCAGGCCGGCGGGCGGCGTGTCCAGCACACAGGCCCACCTGCCCCTCACGGACTCCGCTTTCGCGGCTCTCCCTTCGAACTTCCTGGCTCCCTCTATGCCCTGGCACTTTTATTTACTTACTTCTCACATCTTTGCGTTGCAGAAAGAGATAATAAAGAAAAAGTGTATGATTTCTGAGAATCATTTCGCTGATCAACAGAGGGCAGCGAGCCGGGCATGTCACGTCCCACGCGGCCTCCGCCTGCCCGCAGGCCTCGTCGGCTGGCCACCACGCCTGTTTTATAGGAGATCGGGGACTTGATTCTTCTTGAACGTTTGACTTCCTAGGATCCTGAAACAGGAAGCGAAGAGTAAAATTAGCAGGAAAACAATGCTTGCTTTTCTTTCGTTCACGTAGATGTCGGATGCCTGTGGGGAGCTAGCTCAGGAGGGAACTTCTTGGTTAGCAGTGGGGTCCCAGGGGGCAGGGAAGGGGGTCGGTTCATTCGTTCGTTCGTTCATTCCTTCCCAGTTGGAGCAGCAGCCTTCCTCACACAGCCCCCCCGGTCGGGTAGAGACCCACTGGGGAGCACGGCGGCCCCTGCCTTGGTGAGGCGCAGGATAACCACGGACAGCCAGCCACCCCCGAAGGCCGGCATCCTGCCTGCAGTGCAGATGGGGGTGCAGCGGGCTGGGTGCCTTCTGGCGCCCCCTTAGCTGTGGGCGTCATCCGTGCCACTGCTCACTGCAGCTTAGTGTGGCTTGTGGAGCAGATGAGAGTCACCTTTTGAGAATTAACATCCTCCCTGTTTCTGCCAAATCTGGGCAGTGGATCCGGCTTGCGACATGGTCCCCATCTGTCTGTCGGGGGGCCCGGCAGGCCGGACCCGCGGGGTTGAGGCGGTGTGGCTGCCCGGGGCCCCCTCTGTGTCTCACTCTGTCTGGTTTTGTGCCTTTCTGCTGGCCACTGGCCACGTCTTGGAGATTCACTGCCAGCTTCTGGACTCCTGACTTTATAATGGTGATTTTCCTGTTTGCCACTCGGGTTTTTGAGAGGTCCTGGTCATCGGTGCTCTCAGGGTGTGGACACGTGAAGATGGAAGGCTGGAGAACGTGACGATCCCTCTCCGCAGGCCTCGTTTCTCTCGCTTGCTTTATTCATTCATTCATTCATTCATTCATTCAGGCTTGCTTTATTCATTCATTCACTCATTCATTCATTCATTTTTAAGGAAGATCTCCCTTGCTTTGTCACGGGGCCAACGTTCCAAGTGGCCGGAGCCCGCAGCGGGGCGTCTTTGTGGCATTCCAGATGGGCCTCCGGGTGGGAATGGAGGGTCCTGTTGGCGATGGGATTTTCCAACCTAGATGATCCGCGATGACCTAAAATGATTACAGCTTAGCAGCAGAAGTAAATTCTCCCACCAGAAGGGAAATGTAAAGGCCTCTGGGCGTTGGGCGGGCGTCGTGGGGGAGGGCAGTGGCTCTGCCCCGTCGTCGTCGTGATGGGGCATTCGGGTTGTATTTCTCTGCAGCTGGATTTTGGAAATTGTGAATCGAAGTCCCTTTTCGAGCGCTTGTCAATTTCTCAGAGTGTCTGCGTGCATAGACACTCTGCGTGCAGAGTGTTTGCTGTGACGGGCGCGTGGTGGACATGTGATGGGGCAGAGTGACTTGTGTCACAGTGTAGTTATCTCAGTCATCCTGAGGCTGAGGGAGAAGCAGTTCTTTGTTTTGGCATTTTATGGACTAGAGGCAACGGAGTCCCTAAGTTTTTTTGGGAGGGAGGATGTAGTTCGTAATTTCGTGAACTGTGGCACCTGACTTGTGTGTGACATTTTCAAGGCCCCGGGTCCCTAAGGAAGCATTGGTTTCCCTTTAGACAGAATGAGTAGAGTCACACGGTGGTCCAGACAGTTTTAATGTCCCCTCATCGAAGCCGCCTGTGTCCTTTCTGCCACGCTCCCTCCCTGCCCTCGAGCGAGCTGACGCAGCGTTGTCTGAACTGTGAGCAGGTTGGTGTTTGGGTCGTGCTGTTACGCATCCCACCGTCAGCCGTCCGACCAGCCCGGTTTCCTGCTCTCGCACGTGTACCCTAAAATCGTAGTCCTTCAGCAAATCCCAACTCAGAGCATCCCGTGATGCATTTTCAGGCTCACTCGCCGCGGAAGCTTTGGCTCGTAGCTTCTTAATTAAGCTCGTGCTCAGAGGACAGTAGGAAAATCCACACGCAAAATTTTGCTCTGATGATAAATCTTAGGCCAGGTCAAGATCTGTGTCAATCAAGAGCTAGATAAATTACAAATTACAAACCTGTCCCCTTAATTCTCCCCACGACTGCTGGGTTTTGTCACGGTCCTGCTCGTCGAGGCACCGGGACGCCGAGCGATCGCACGTGGAAGGAAGCCCTTTCGTTCCAAGGCTCATCTGCACTATTTACGGTAAAAGAAACGTTCGTCTCAGGTGCACATGGGTGGGAAGGCTGGGCCACAGCATCGAACAGTGTGCTCCCCCTTCCAGAAAGATCCACGTCAGCCTTTCAGCACCTTCGCTCAGCTCTTTACGTCGTGCTGGAGTTAGCATTCTGGAAAGCGCTTTCGTAGAAGCTGCTCCCTCCTCGGTCCCCCCACCTGGGGACGGCCCTCCGGGGTGTGAATGCCCCACACGCAGGGCTGAGCCGGGGGAGGCCGCGTGACTCGCCTGGGCTACGCGGGACGGCCACCGAGCCCCCGTTTGCGTTCCTTCCTCTGCGCAGATCGGAATCCTGACGTGCAGCGTCCCATGTCACATGAAACGTCTGTGACTGTCTGGTCCTGATTTCAGGAGTGGCCAGAACAAGGCTGGCTGCACTGATGAGCCCCTAACTGCATGTGGTGGAGCAGCGGTCCCCAACCTTTGTGGCACCAGGGAACGGGGCTCCTATGAGAACCTAACGCCTGACGGGCTGAGGCGGAGATGCCGGCGCTGGGAGCGGCTGCAGACACAGATGGAGCTTCGCTGTCTCCCCAGCTGCTCGCCTCCTGCTGTGCGGCCTGATTCCTGACAGGCCGCCGACCAGTACTGGTCCGCAGCCCGGGGGTCGGGGACCGCAGTGTAAGAGTGTCGGTCAGTGGAAGCATCTCCTGAGGCCGCATCGCCTTGGCCGTTGCGTTTTGCCGAAACCAGGTCGTTTCTCGTGGTGTCGTTCGAGGTCGTGCTGGGTCAGGCCTGGGTCATTGTTCCCGGGGCCAGCTTGTCGCTGCCGGGGTGGCCTCTTCCCTGCTTCGTCGTTCTTGTTTTTCTCCTTTGTTACGTTAGAGATTAGATTGGGGCCGGTTTATACATTTTCTTCTTAAAGGACCGCTTTTAGAAATGGGATTTTTCACACTTAAAAGTCAGTCACGTATGTGTGTATGTTTGGCATCTAATGTGTGTCGAAGGTGAACTAATGAGCATTAGGTGCCCGTTGTTATGTTTTTTTATCCTCTGCAATGATGGCCGTGTTTATGTCACGGGTTAAGTGAGCTGGCGATGGGTGGCGAAGGTCTTTGCTGGGCCCCACCGGTGTCTGGGAGCCACGTTCTCTGAGACGTTCGCTTCCTAAAGTCACATCACACAGTTGGGGTCAGGCCAGCGTGTCCTGGTGACCGCGGTTTTCACTGCACATCTGCCCCCGTCTGTGTCACCACCCCCACGCCCCGTCTGCAGGCCTTCCCGGGACAGGTGGGCAGCTTGCGTTACGGTGGGGCAAGGAAGGTTCAGCCGCTCAAATGACGCTTTATTAAGGATTTTGCTATTGTAAGGCTTTCTAATAATATCGCTCATCGAGCTCCTCTCCGGTTCACTGGGCGAGTCCTGGAAGGCAGTCTCAGCCCTACTGTGGCGGCTGCCGTGCCGTCACCGTTCACCACGTGTCATTGCCCGGTGGCTTCTAACATGGTCTGAGTCCTTGAAACTAGAATCTGCAAGTTGACGCCAAAGAGGCCCTTTTTTGGCCCATGCTCATAATCTCTCACGAAATTGAAAGTACACGTGTCTGGCGTTCACAGTGGGTAGACTTTTGACTGAGCCTCTGGGTGCAGGGTGTGTCTCTAGTGAGGGAGGATGTGTAGATTTGGGTGGGTCTTTCTGTTTGTGCTGGATGGGAAAACGCCTAACTGGTTTATAGTGATTTTTTTTGTGAAATGTGATGTCATCAATATCCCTCGTTATATGCATTTGCAAATGCCGTTTATTTCTTAACCGAAGAAACTTTACCTGTAACACAGGGTTCAATCGCAAATTGAAATAATGATTTAACCCCAAAATAAAATATAAACCTTGGCATATTTTCAGAG
Source organism: Pteropus alecto (assembly GCF_000325575.1). NCBI lineage: Eukaryota > Metazoa > Chordata > Mammalia > Chiroptera > Pteropodidae > Pteropus > Pteropus alecto. Next base: position 1,209,866 of record NW_006434828.1, read on the forward strand.
GTTTAAAAACAAAACAAAAGAACAAGGGAAAGAAAAACAACAGAAAAAAAACGTTGAGTTAATATTTTTAGGGAAGAAAATGAGTTCGAGTTACAGTTGAGAAGCTGCAAACACCCGTGTTACACGTGAGCCAGGCTCTCGTCTGGCACGTTCATCTGCTCTGAGGTCTTTTGATCACATCCAGCAACGTTCATTTAACACGGTGACAGCAAACGTTCTCGGGACTGACCTGAGAATTTGTTTGCGGTGAGGATCCTCTATCAATCCCAGCGTTGACTCAAGATCATTAACTTGTCACAAGTCAGAAATCAGCGTCTCCTTTGGAGGCCTTTGTAGACGTTGCTCCTTGGAAGAGTTTATCCCGCGTCCTTTGAACTGTCGAGTGGACCCGAAGGCCGGACTTTTCAGAGGACTCACGCCCGTGGACTGCCAATTGACTTGCTGAGAATAACGTATCCACGGTGAAAATCTTGAGGAAGCCGAAATATCAGCGTGGTCCGTTTTCCACAGACTGCGTGCAGCTGCCGGCCTTAAATGCTGAGTCAGGTGTGGACGCTGATCAACCTTAAAGTGCTTGGTCGAAGGAACCATTACCAGGAAGAGCTTTTGATTCTTTCAAAAACAACACAGGGAGAAGTCATCTTAAAGTCTTTATCGAGCCTGCTGTTGTTACAAACAGTGAGAGACAACACATTAACCTCATTTCATAATGCGGTAGAATATTCTTTTCGTAGAGGCTTTGATCTCTTCTGGCAGTTTCTTATGCCAAGTCTGGAATTTTTCCTGCTGTGCTTCTCGGCGGGTGCTGACGCGTGCATGCGTCCCCCCAAACACCCGCGCGAACACTCGCCTGGCCCACGTGAGTCACTAAGTGCACCATTAGCAAACGCGTCCTGTTTTGATTTTCACGTTAAGACTCCCACCCTTTGCTCATGGAATTAACTTTATCGATGACACAGAAAATGGTGGTTTTAATACTCTTCACTGCGGCATCATAGCTGCGTTCCGCTCCCAGATCCCTTTTTAATGGCCTTAGCCAGCTTGAGTTAGCGCGACGTGTCATTAACACATACAAATGGCTTTTATTTTGGTTCAAGATCTCATCATGCCACGGCTTTCTGCTCTTTCTAATGTTTTTAAAATGATTAAATGGCGATGCGATTTTGGGCCTATTTAACCCTCCACAGAGTCTCCGATCAGAAATAAGGAAACGTCACGTCACTAGGGCCATCAGACTTGTTACGCCCTGCAGCCGGTGTTTCCAGGGCATTCCGAAGCCTCGTGTTTATTTTTATAACTGTTTTCCCTTGTAGAATATGGACATAGCAGAGGTTTGACCTTCCTTCACTCACGGAGGAATCAGCCGGGAACTGCTAGGTGGGCAGCACCAGAACATTCAGTTCGTGGAAGATATGGAAGAGTCATCCTCAAGGGGGCTGACCTTGGAGGTGGGACACGCTCCGACACGAGAAAGGGAGCTTTGCCCCTGGACTCAGTCTCCTGCGTGCTCCTTCTGGGGGGAGCCTGGCCTGCCCATGGCTCCGTGTGGGGCGGTCGGGCTCGGAGCAGATGGCGGGCGTCCCCAGGGGCCAGGCTCCGGTACCTGGGGTGCATTTGTATATTCGGTGCCGACGCACTGGAAGGTCTGTGAGGAAGAGTGGGGTACACCAACAACCTTATCTGTCTTCCGCGATTCAGGGAAAAGTAACCTGTGAAGAGCAGATTGGAAACTTGTCTGTCTAAAAAGAAAAACAGACTGTAAAAACTTTGATGAGGAAGTTGGATTTTGTGAGATTTGCCAAAGAAAAGAGAGGTGATTTTTAAAGGATGAAAATAAAAACCACCTGTAACAACACCTCCACCCAGTGGCTGTTAGGGCCTGGTGTGTGTATGTAAATAGATTATTGGGCGTTGTAATGTTTTACATCCTGCCTTTTCAAATAGATACTTTTCCTAGGATGCAATTTCCTGTTAGACGTTTAATGGTTTTTCCCTGTTTATTTGTTGTAGGATCAGTGCTTCAGTGGATGGCTCTTTACCTAAAGCTCATCTCCATCCTTAATCATTCCTCTAGGATACACCTCCAGAAGTGAGACTGCTGGGCCAGCGACTTGCTTTATGGCTTTTGGTCCTTGTTGTCACATAGTTTCCGGGAAGTCTGTCCCAACTCTGGTTTCCTCTGAGACAGATGTCCCTTTTCTGTATCCAGGTGTGGGATACCGAGCACCGCGCCATCACCGGGTGCCAGGAAGCCCCCACCCCCTCACCGAGATTTCATTCCTAACGCAGTACCGAGGCGTTCTTGCGTTTAAATTCGTGCCCGACCTGCAGACTTGCAGAGTTTCAGCTGGGAAAGACCCGAGGCCCTGTCCAGCCCCACCCGCTGCTCCCAGAGGAGCCAGCAGGGCCTGCGAGGCCATTCCCAGCAGACGCGTGGTCAGTGGCAAATGAGAAGCTAACGTTAGGTCTGCACCTCTGAGCGGCACATTTTTACCTGTGTTCTGTAAATGTTATTCCTTAAGAGCCATGGATGACATTTTAAAGCCTGGTACTGAACAAAAACGCTCCTTGAAGTTTTCATTATTTTTAATAAAATGTAAGCCATTTTGATAGGGTTTGGGGGTGAATTATGGTATTATAATCAACCTAAATTATTTCCAAAAAGCTATTTGATTAAAAACTCGTCCACCCAGGCTGTATTTCTTCCGTGTCATAGGCCGTGTGGGAAACACAGCCCTGACTCTGCGACACGGTCACTGAGATTCCCTGAAAATGCAGCGAAAAGGAGGTGTTTGCTTTCGAGTGCTTGATTTTGTAATTCGGTGAGGGGCCACTAGGGGGCACCCAAAGCCCTGCTAAGGATTCTTCTCACCGGCATATTTCTTTCTTTTGCTGTCACGATGGAGAATACAGACGTAATAAAACTCACTGGTGTAGGAGATCATTTAGACCTGTAATAAGACACGCTCCCCAAAGTGTGACGTTACTGGATCAGCAGTACACGAATGCAGCCGTGAAAAAGTTTCATTCGTTGGAATGGGGGGGACAACATTAAAAAGATGAAATGGTATATTCTGTTTAACTACAAGTCTGTTCTTCCTTTTTGCCTGGCATGTAACTTTAGAGAAGAATCAAAGAAAATTGGGCAAAAGATGTGCCTGTTTAAAAATTAAATAACCAGATTTAGTCTGTCGTTCTCTCTTTTTAAAGTGATTTTTTATCTTTAAATTGCAGTTGACCTGCGTCGTTATCATCGGTTCCAGGTGTCCAGTGTAGCGATTAGACATTGGCGTCACTGACACAGTGACCCCCCTGGTAAATCTGGTGCGCGTCCGACACCGTACTTCGCAATGGCGACATCGTTGCCTGTTCTCTACGCTGTACTTCACTTCCCCGCGATTGTTCTAACTACCAGTGGACACTTCTTAATTCCTTTCCAACCCTCCCTCCCAGCCCGCAGCTGTCAAAATATTCTCTGAATCTGTGAGCTTTTTTCTGTTTTGTTCGTTTGTTTGTTTGTTTTTTTAATTTCCACATACAAGTGAAATCATATGCTATTTCTCTTTCTCTGTTTGGATTTTTTCACTTAGTACAATACCCTCTAGGTCCATCCACGTTGGTGCAGATGGCGAGGTTTCATCCTTTTGCTATGACTGAGTCATATTCCATCGCCTGTATGTACCCCTATCTTTTCATCTAGTGAGGGACATTTAGGCGGCCTCTATGTCTTGACTACTGTAAATATTGCTGCAATGGACAGATGGATGCACATGTCTTAAAATTGCTGTTTTGGCTTTCTTCGGATAATACCCAGAAGTGGGATTATGGGATCCTTCTCTGTCTCTTGTTTTAAAGTCTGTTTTGTCTGGTGTAGGTATTGCTACCCCAGCTTTTTTGTCTTCCTTTCTACTTTCATGAAATTATCTTGTTTTATTCCCTTACTTTGAGTCTCTGTGTCTTTCAGTCTGAAATAAGTCTCTTGTAGGCAGCATACGTAAGGAACTTGTTTTCTTACCTGTTCAGCTTTAGTTAAGTCTTTTGATTGGAGCATTTAATCCATTTACATTTAAAGTAATTGTTGATAGATGTGTAGTTATTGCCATTTTATTATTCATATTTTCTACCTCTTTCTCCTTCTTAAAGAAGTCCCTCTAACATTTCCTGTAATACTGACTTGGTGGTAATGAATTCTTTTAGCTGTTTCTTGTCTGGGAAGCTTTTTATGTGTCCTTCCATTCTAAGTGATAACTTTGCTGCATAGAATAAGCTTCGTTGTAGGTCCTTACTTTTCATGGCTTTGAATATTTTGTGTCAATTTCTTCTGCCCCGCAAAGTTTCTGTTGAGGAATCAGCCGACAGTCTTTGGGGAGCTCCCTCGTAGGTCACTAATTGCTTTTCTCTTGCTGCTTTTAAGAGTCTCTCTCCGTCTTTCACCTTTGGCGTTTTAATTACGATGTGTCTTGGTGTGGGCCTCTTTGGGTTCATCTTGTTTGGGACTCTCTGTGCTTCCTGGGCTTGTATGTCTATTTCCTTTGCCAGGGTAGGGAAGTTGTTCATCATTATTTCTTCAAATAGGTTTTCAATCCCCTGCTCGCTCTCTCTCCTTTCTGATACCCCTATTATGTGAATGCTGTTGCACTCGATGTCCCAGAGACCCCTGTAACTATCCTCATTTTTTTGTATTCTTTTTTCTTGTTGCTGTTCTGATTGGGTGTTTTCTGTTACCTTATCTTTCATATCACTGATTGGATCCTTTACTTTGTCTAATCTGTTGATTCCCTCTAATGTATTCTTCATTTCTGACTGGTTCCTATCTCTTTATTGAAGTTCTCATTGAGATCATTGGGCATCCTTATAACTAGTATTTAGAATTCTGCATCTGCTAGATTGCTTTATTCTATTTTGTTTAGTTCTTTTTCTGGAGCTTTAGTCTGGTTTTTTTGTTTTTTTGTTTTTTTGTTTTTCACGTGGGACATGTTTGTCTCCCCATTTTTCCTGCCTCTCTGCGTTTGTTTCTATGTATTACAGCTGCTGTTTCCCAGTCTTAGTAGGGTGGCCTTATGTAGTAGGCATCCTATGGGGCGCAATGGTGCCGTCTCCCTGGTCACCGAGCCGGGTGCTGCAGGGTGCCCCTTGTGTGGGTTGTGTGAGCCCTCCTGTTGTAATTGAGCCTTGATTGCTACTTGCACGTCAGTCGGAGGGACTGACCCTCAGGCTGATTGGTCACGAGGACGGGCTGTGACTATGCTGGAGGAGTGTTGTGCGGGGGCTGACCCTACGGAGCAGGATTCGCTGTATCGGGGCTCTGGTGCCTGCTCGGTCTGCCCGTTGGGTGTGTCATTTGTGGAGATGGTTGGCTGGTACTCTGCTGTGTCTGAACCTGGCCACTGGGTGTGCTGTTTCTGGAGTCTCTTGGGCTCTGGTGTCAGCCACAGTCGGTCACTGCCAGTGCCTTGCCCGGGGCCACTTGGTATGAACTACAAAGTGATCTGCAGATGTTGCCACCTGTGCTGGCATTGGAGGCACCTGGGAGAGGCTTAGCTGTAAATCGAGGCCAGCTGCCACTGGTGCCGGGCTTGGGCTGCTCAGCAAAGGGTACGGGGCACACCGAGGCCAGGTGCTGTCGTTTGGTGTTTGAACCTCTGAGAGATTTTAGGAAAGTCCTCAGCGTGAGCCAAGACAGGTCATTTGTATGGAAAAGCCCCTGGAAGCGGCATGGTTGGGCCCGGAAGTTGGGAGGGGCGGGGCTTCAAGGAATCACGTGGGCGGGGTGAGCGGTGTCAGCCAGGTGATGGAGACTCAATATGGCGGCACCTGGGTCTGCCTACACGTAAAGGAGGGCCCAGCAAAGAGAAAGTGGCCTCCGCCGGCACGTCTGTCTGGGAGAAAGCCACCCCTCCAGCCCTCGCCCTGAAGCCAGACAACCCGGTTCCTCCCTGTGTGTCCCTGGCGCCCCTCGAGCTGCAGCTACCGCGCTGGCGCTCAGAGCAAGTGAGTCCATCAGCGGTAAGTCCACACGCGGGCCCTTAAGGGGAAGGTCTGCGATTCCCGCATCTCTGCATCCCACTCAGCCTCCATCCCTACTGGTTTTCACAGCCAGAGGTGGTGGGGACTTCTCTTCCTGGCCCTGGGAGCCTGGTGTGCAGCTGGGTCCCCTCGCTCCTCAGGTGAGACGTCCATCTGGATTCTCAACTGCCACTCGCGGTGTGGGACCAGCCCAATTCGCGTGTCCACCCTCCTCACAGTCTCGAGGTGGTCTCTTCTGTGCGTCCCCGGTTGTAGGACTCCTGCTCAGCCAGACCTCAGGCGGTTCTCACTGGTGCTGGTTCTGTACTTAGCTGTAATTATGACATGGTCGTGGGAGGAGGCGGGCACAGCACTCCCTGCTCCGCCACCTCGACTGGGACCTGGTCTTGTTCACTGGAGCCCACTGAGAGTTATGTTGGCCTGAGCGACGGCCCAGGTTCTCATTTTAGGGTCTGCATCCTTGATCAGAAGCCAGGTGGAGCGTGGGCCTGTCACCGACACCTGGGCTGAGCAGGGCGGCTGTGAGGGTTTGGGGTGGAGCCTGCACACAGCTGTCTCCCCTCCCTGTCTGGGGGCCCCGGGCTCCTCTTTATGCTGTCTGGTAGCTGGAGGTGGCGAGGCAGACGACAGAATGGCTGACGTTACTGGGCAGAGGGAAGGCAGCTGATCGGCGTCTGAGAACGTAGATGTTCTCTTCGTGGCCGTGGCAGCGTCACTGAAAGTGTAAGGGACCAGCGGTTTACGATCACCTGGCGGTGCCGAGGACGCTTCTGGAGAGTTGGCAGCTGCTGTCGTCTTTGTGGGCTCAGGGCGGGCGGGGGGCACGATGGAGAAAAGAGCTTGAGACACATACACATTTGTCTGGGTCGCGTCTTCTAGTTTCTCGAGGTTTTTTTTTTTTCCCTTTTCTATTAGCTATTTTCATCCCTAAGGTTGAGCACCTTTTCATCTCTGCTCCTTTTCATTTATTTCTTGCTTTTGCCCTTTATTTTCTCCTACCACGTAACTTCCGTTAGAGATTATAGCCTCTCCCATCAGAAATTTTGAAATTTCTTTATTTGGAAATGGGGACTAATTTGCACATTCGCCCCTCAAATGAGAAGCATCCAATCACAGGCTGTTCTCTACAAATTAAGTTTCTTTAGTCTGGTCACTTACAAATTGAGTGTTTAGAATTTATAAAGAAGCAAATATAACTTGGCGAGTTCTAACTTTCAGTCCTCGGGGTAGTGGCAACACGGCAGAATATCACGAGCAAGAAGAGAAGGTAGGTGATTTCACCCTGGAATGAGGAGGGACGTCTCCTGGGAGGCCAGCTTGTCTTTCAGTGCCAAAGAAGAATGTTTTACCAGTCCCCGAAAACGGGAACTTGAGGGAGAGCCCGTGTAGGCAGAGCTGCGGCCCGTATATTTCCATTGGATGCTGTAAACACCTCACTGCATTAAACCACTTGGAAGGCGCCGGGGTGAGTCCACAGGACTTGCCGAAAGTGAGTGCGGCTCTGGGTGGGGCTGGGGACAGCCACTGCGGGTGGATCTTTATCAGAGTCGCACGAGGAATTTCTTAGGGAAGAAGAAGAGCCTGCTGCTAAAATCCAGGGTGAAAAACATAAATCTTATAAATATCCCTGACTGCAGACTTCAGTGACTATCCTAATGAGTCAAGTAGCTCGGAGTGAAAACTTACGAGCGAAAACTTGCGCAGTGTTGGGTTAGGAACTGTTCATGCTCACTCTCTTCCTGAGTGTTTCCCGCCCCTGGGCTCTCGGTACATCCCTTGCGGTCTCTGCCTGTGCGTTAGGTGGGCGAGGGTGACTGTGAGGAGGCCAGCCCCTCCTTTGTCCTCGGCCCCTTCTCTGTGACAGGCTCTTTCCCCAAAGAGTTATTAAAGAAACACGAACATTTAGTTGTTCCTGTTCACGCAGTTGTGTCATATGAGAACAATTAGGAAGTCGTTGCAGAAATGACGTACAAAGGGGATCTTTCAACATAATGTATAATTAACGGCTGTAAACACGATGGCTAGAGTAAGGGAGGAGAGTTGAATCCAGCCAGTCACGTGACCGAAGGACAGCTCCGTGCGCCACTTACTCACCTGGGCAGGTGATGTTGGGGACGCGCGAGTAGCATCCATGCCAGCGCTTTCCCTGGGGCTCCGATGACCGGTCAGGGTGCACGACGCGGGAGCTTGGTTTGTGCTCGAGTGGGCCCTGCCCTGGGAGGCGGGAGGCCGTTGCCACCAGCAGCTAACATACTGTCACATCCTTTCCACGGAGCTTCGCTTTTCAGAGTGTGGTTCACGTCCATTTGTCTTAAAATACACACTTTCATATATTATCTACTCACACATGTTTAGACAAACATGTTTCTCCTAATTAGAGTAATACTTAATTTGTAAAAATACAGAAAACTCTAAAGAAGCCAATTAAAATCACCTGCGGCCTACCTTCCAGTAGTAAACATCTTATTGTGTGCGCAGCTCGTCAATTTTCAGTACTCTAAGACAAAATTAGGCCTTTTTTCTGTATCCTTTTTAATAACCTGCTTTTAAAGAGAAGTGGCTGTGACTTGATTTCCTCGAAAGCCTCTGTTTTTATGCCTCTCCTAAGCTGGCATCTGCCAGTGTGGCTTCACCAAACCCAGAGTTGGAAGGCTGGTCGTGAGAGAGACTTGCCCCCACTGGGCGCATACTGCCAGCACCCCTTGAGTGCCTGGGGGTGACCGAGGTGCCCGCCTCCTGCTTCCGGCATCTTGGGCTCTTACCGTTTAGAACAGGCACAGTCAGCTGCGACGTTCCCAGGCCTGCCCAGGCACTGTCAGCTGTGACATTCCCGGGCCTGCATGGAGCCCCTGGTGGGTAGCAGTGTCCTCCCCTGCACGTGTGCGTGGTCATTACTCTGCCAGGGCCGCCCCCGCGCCCTGATCACTGGTGAACTGTGCCAATAATTGGCTTCCGAGTGGACTTTGCCCCAAGGAGAGAGGTCAGTCTGCAGAAGACTGTCTGTCCTCTTGGCCCGTAGATGTCTCATGGGAAATAAAGGGACCGACATTGTTAATTACATGCACTGGGCAAAAGTTACAAAGGACCAGATGGACTCGTTTATACCTTTTTATCTGGCAAATGGCCAGAAAAACTAAGCCAGATCCCATAGAGCTCATGTATCGTTTGACTCAGATATAAGTTCTCCTAAAAGACTTAAACAGGAGCTTAAATTGAAGGACAAGTCCGAGCATCATTTCAGAATTTTATTAAAATTACCTAGAAAAGCTGGCGGATTGCGAGGGTGGTTGGGGAATGCCTTCGGTGGGGTACCAGTCAGTGCTGGGACCGTTGTCTTGAGGTGACAGGTTCTGAAGCTGAGGAATATAGGAGCCATGGCCTGAGATGGCATGGGGAGCGGGAAAGTGGTCCCCCAGTGACACGCACGTCCAATCGCCAGGGCCTGGAAGTAGCCCCTTACATGACAAAAGACGTGCAAACGCGATTGAGTTCGTGACCTTCAGACGGGTGGTCCTGGGTGACCTGTGTGGGCCTGAGTCCTAGAAGGGGGCAGAGATTGGACCCCACACGGCAGAGGGCGGTGCGAAGGCCAGCAGGGATCTGGACATGGCAACGATGCAGCCCCAAGGCAGGGGACGCTGGCAGCCACCAGAATGGGGCCAACGAGACATGGACATCCCCTAGAGCCGCTGGAGAGAGCGCAGCCCTGCTAGCATCCGCCGTCAGCCCCGTGAGACAGGTTTGCACCCTTGGCCTCCAGAACTGAGAGAACAGGTTTCCGCTGTGTCAGGCCCCAGGTTTCTGAGAGCTTATTGGAGCAGCCCAGGAAGCTCCCACAGATGCAGAGGGGCGAGGTGACTCGGGAAGGCTCCCGGCACGAACTCGGTCCCCTCGCGGTGTCCGAAGTGGAAATGCTGAAGCAGAGGGAGCCCTGACCCTCACCGTGCCACCAGGAGCCCATGGACTCACCCACAGGGCAGCCAGAATGACCGCAGGCTCGTAAGGAGTGGGTGACAGCAGGGGCGGCTTTCCAGGTCCTGCCTGGGCAAGGAGGGTGCAGGTCACCGGTCAGCAGGGCGCGTGGAAGAGTTTGCAGACGGTTAGAAGGGCACGTGACTATGACTAGGCGTCAGAACATCTCCTCATGTCAGCTCGGTTGTAGTTTGTATTTTCTCGTTCAGTCTTTCTACCTGTTTCAAAACAAGTGTAATGGAAATTACAGCAGATCCACTCAAGGGTTCCGAAACCACAGAACTCGAGGATTTATTTCACGGTTCTATTTAGAAAGCGTTTGAAGTAAATGGAACACCCCGAAACCCAGATGTTTCTTATAAGTTTGCTAATGACGAGACAAGCCGAGCCGTTGCAAATGACGTGACACACTGAGAAACTGCCATTGCTTTGGACACAGTCAGCATTTAATCTCGTAAAGACAGCTGCTGTCAGACAGCTGGGCACCGTGGGCACGTGAATCCAGTAGGTATCAAATCATCATCTCAGGTGTCGCCAAGTCAGTTACCAAGACACTGTCACTCTTGGGCGGCCCATGGATGACAAAGCTCTGGGTCCATCCCTACCTTCCTATCCTGCATGACTCAGCAGTGTACGTCCTTAGTTTACTCATCTGTGGAATGGGGTACCTCTTCCTAGGGGTTCCCATAGTAACCAGTGCATCCGTAGCCTGCCTGGAGGGCTTCGAAGGAAAATGTGAACTCGTAACAAAAGCAGAGGGAGGCCTCGGGGGAGTGAGCAGTACCAGCCGAGAGCAGAGCGTTCATCCCGGGTCAGCTCTTGGGCACAGACTGGAGACAAAGTCGTGAGCTGGTCTAGCTCTGCCCTTGGGGGTGTCACACGCTCTCTGGACCTTGTGCTCCTCACCTGTCCAGTGACGCTGTTGAAATGGCTCTGTCCTGTCCGGTCCCATCGGATGCAGGACAAAAAGCACGAAATCTTTTGCAGATTAACTCACCGTAAATCCTGGTTAGCTCATAGCACCGACTCGTTCAGGGTAATTCTCGAGGACCCATCAAGTGGCGTGCGTGGCTGATCACGGTGTCCCCTGTGACGGCCACCGGGCTGGGTCGTTTACTCACTAACCGAGGGCTCCTGGTTCCTTCCCTGTCCTCGTCTAAAAACATGTTAATTTCTTCGTGAAAATATCAAAATTCGTTGAAGAGATTTTTCCCTTTTTGAAGATGAGTATTTATCTCACCTGCAGGTCAGTTCAGTCAATCTTTTTTTCTAGAATCCTTAACCGAAAGGGACAGTGTCAGAAGGGAGTCGTTACTAGTTGTGTTTCTTCGTCTTGCCCACGTTACCACACTGTCCTGCAGTGAGACGGTCCCCGAGCGGCTCTGTATCAAGTCTTGAAAGTTTGAAGAATAGATACCTTTTCTCTAGGTACAACTTTTCTCCTCAGAGTATGGCATGCGTCTGATGAAGAACCCACGTCTGGAAAACTCGTAAAACCCAAACACCAGCGGCCCCGTCCCCCGCCACTGTCAGAGTCGTGGTGTGACCTGTTCCGGGGCTGGGAAGGGGACTTCTCAGCGTCTGCAGGGGACAGGCGGCTCCTGCCGAGAGGCAAGCACGCCTCCGGGTTTTAAAAGGACCGTGTCACCAGAATCGGATGCTTCCCGCCCGTCACTGTGGTCGTTGTCCGCAGCTCAGCTTGGATCTGGGCACGACCAGTAGGCCGACGGGAAAACGCAGGTCAGAAGGCAAGACCAGCAAGACCGCAGCCTGCACGTGGCCGGTGGCGAGGCGATCGGCGTTGAGAAGGGCAGCGGTCCACCTGGAAACCACGCCGTGCCCTGCGGTCCCGCCGGGTCGGAGGCGGTGATCGACGCGGTGGGTCGGGGGCTCGCGCTGGCTTCTTCGCCGCAGCCGGCCGCCGTTGTCTTTGTGGAGCTGTTGGTATTTTCCGTGCCGTCTCGGAGTCGAGCACAGATGCGGTTCTGGAGTAATGACCGGCCGTGCTCCATCCTGTGCGGGAGAGCGGGGCGCGGGCGCTGTGTGTGCAAAGGGGGAGAGAGCTCGCGGGGGCGGTGTGAGGTGCGGGTGGCGCTCCCTGCGTCGTCCATCCATCATCTCTCCGGGGCCGGGCCCTGGGCCATCGGGATGAGGCCGTGGTGTCCGTGTACAGTGCCTGTCTGGGGAAGTCGAGCGTTTCCTTCCGAGGGTCAAGCTGGTTTTTCCGCGGACGGGATGGCCCTTACGTGCGTCCTGCAGGGAGTGAGAGGAAGTTCAGGCCAGCTTGATCCCAAGACGCTGGGAGGGGGCGTCGCAGGCCGCCCCGTCTGCCAGCAGCCTCGAGGTGCAGACCAGGGAGGTACGGAGGGGACCGGGGGTCCACGAGTCCTGCCAGGTGCCCAGGCTCGGACCCGCGGTGAACGGTGACCCGGCGTGAATACTGCCCGCCCCAGACGGTGGTCGCCCCCCGCTGGGCCCGGAGCTGTGTGGGTCGCCCTCAGTGGGAGGGGATCTGTGCTGACGCCACCTCCACTCGGTGCCCTGATGACCGAAACATGAGAGCATTTAAACCACCTGGAGATGATTTCATAGGAGGATGAAAACGGCCTTCGGGGCCTTCTCCGCGGCGGAGCTGGAAGAGGCTCATTGCGGAACAGGTGCGTCCCCAGGGGAGCGTAAGCTTCTTTCCTCTGTCACCTTGTGTCTGATTTCTCTGCGGTGGGGAGGCAAACGCTCTCAGTTTAGGACACTGAGAAGTGTCGGTCCTCTGAGGACTACGGGGCTGCAGGCAGCGCGCTGCTCCGTCCGGCTCGCTGACTGTCCTGTGCGCTTCGAGTTTTCTCTGGGGACGGGTGGGGGGCGGGGTAAGAGCCTTTGTCTTAAATTCTTCGTCCACGCAATTCGTCAGGACATTAGTCCCCAGGAAGTATTCCAGAGACAGATGTTGGAACTGCATTTTAGGAAGCTGTGCCGGTCTTTTTTCCAGGGAGGTGCCGTCACCGCGTTGGCACTGCAGCTTCGGGTGAAGGCGATTGGGGGGGTGAAGGAACCCCGAGCTTCCCGGTGCCGGGGGAGCCATGCGCATGGGCGATCTCCCCCCTTCTGCGGACCTGGCAGCGTTTTCCCCGGACATTGCGGCTCACCCTGCCGTGGGCTGGAGCCGAACCCGCAGTCTCTCCGGGCTCTGCCTCTAGTCCGCACAGCTGTCCCCCACACCCCCGTGAGGCACACAGATAAGGAAACTGAGGCACGGAGTGGCCAGACCACTTGTCCGGCAGAGCTGAGATGGGAACCCAGGGGTCTGGCCCCAGCACCCGCACTCTGCCCTGTTACACTTATCCCCTCTGTTACGTGTTCAGTCAGTAAACATTAACCAAAATTCTAAAAAGAGTCACCGGCAAAAATTCCCCAGTAACTTGGGAAATGGTCCCTGGAGGACTTGAAAAAGCAAGCCCTTGTGGGAACGCCGATGAGCTCCTGTTTATTTTTAAGTTAACAGATTTACTGGGATACAATTCGCGGACCATCAAAGCTACCTGTTTAGTTATTTCTCGTTTTGAGGTTTGTGTTTGGCTTGGCTTTTTGCCTCCACTCTCGGGGTTCTGTAATTTGAAGGTAATTTGTGACTCATCATCTGCTTTGACTACCGTACGAGGCGCATAGTTCTCATCGTGCCGTATTCTCCTGAGCCTCCAACTAGCATGTTTGGCTGCCCTAGAGATAAGTCGAAACCCAGCGGTTCGCTGTGGTTCTCATAAGTGCCCGCTCTGAGGTCGGGTAAGTGACCGCAGGGGCCGCTAGGTGGCAGCGCGGTCACAGCCAAGCTGACGGCTTCCTTCAGGTGAGGCAGTCAGCCTAGGAGCTCTGCATCCCGGGAGTGGTGAGTTAATGCGCCACATCGATTTTAATTTGAAAGATACAGTTAATTTAATTAGGTGTAAAGTGGACGTGATAGGGAGCTGGAGGGTGGTGGAAGCGCACGGCCCCAAGTCCGAAGCCCCCGAGCTGCTTCCTGACGGTCAGGGACAGAAGACCAGCTGGGCCCCGAGTGCATGCGCATGCACACACACGCACGCAAACACACACGCACACACACGCAGAAACGCCCACAGGTACAAGTCTGTGCCCAACGGAAACACCCTCCCTAGTGGTGTTTCCGTGTAGGATCGGACCACCCGCTCTCGTTAGCAAAAATGCGATTAAGCCGCTCACGGCGTGGGGCTCAGAATACCGATATCAGCGCGTTATCCTAAACGGGTTTCCGGCAGAGCAGATGACAGGCTGCTCGGGAGGCACTGTCCCTCCCCAGCCACATAACCGCCATCTCTTAGTGCAATTATGCCCAGTTTTATTCCAAGAAGACAGTTTTGCGGGATTTTTTTTTTTTTACAGCTTTAAAAAATAAGTTGGGGAATTTAGGTCTAAAACAATTAATAGGTACAGGAAACCACAAAAGATATTATTGGCAGATGCAGCAAAAAATGTATTTCCCCAGAAAATTGGATTTTGCACGTAAAACAGTGAAACTAATTTAGACAGGTCATTACCAGGTTCACGCCAAATAGGCAAACTCGGAGAAACGTACTGTCAGAGTGAATGCCGGTGGCTTTTTGTTTTTTATTTTCTGGAGACGTGTAAATCAGCTTGGGCGTAGCGTGCGACCCTCGGATCCGCTCACGTTGTCCCCGTCCCCTCTGACGGCGGGTCGGGCCGTGCGATTCACAGTCCCGTGGCAGCGCGTTTACGTTTAAGCTGCGCAACAGCGTAGCTAATGAGAAAGATAAGGAATTTGCAGCCCCGGTGGTGGGCAAGGTTACCGCCTCGGCGTTAATTGAAGTCTGAGGCATCCCTGCTGTGTGGGCCTAAGTTAGGGGGGAACTTTCCGACTTGTTCCTGAGCGTCTTAAAGATCATTTTCCCGCTGACCGTGTGGGCGCTGGTCGCTCCTCGCTGGGGCTCAGGTAATTACACAGACATCACGACGGTGTTTCTGTAACCTCCCCGCGGTGGGTGCTTATAAGTGCGGGGAAAAATTAAATACTGTGGCGTTTTTTAAATGGCTTTAAAATTTTACATATATGATAATAAAATTCTCTATGGCTACTCGTGGCTAAATCGTCTCCGGACTGTTTAAGACGGTGGGGAAAAGCGAAGAATGGCCGAGGCAAGCCTCAGATATTAGTCGTTTCCTTAGAATTTCTGCTGTTGTGTTCCATCTGGGTGTGTCTCGTCTCGTAGACCTTTCCCTGCCTGTCATTTTTAAATGTACCATTCTTGTTGAAACCCAGTCTTGTGAAAACGTCTGAATTTCCCCATTAAGCGGTTAAAAAGTAATAAAAGTAAAGTCATTAGACTTCAGTCATCAGGGCTACATCAGGAGAATGTTCTTTGGTGCAATAAATCCGACCACGGGTTCAACGTGCACGTCCCTGGGTTCATTCCCTGGAAATGGACGTTTGAAGGTAAATTGCTTAAGTAGGGCAGTTTAAATTTTTAATACAATCTTATTGTAACCGTGAGCCAATGATTAAAGTGCAAAGGGGCCCTCCCTGTTTTGTAAGATTTATAACGGCCGCTCCGTGATGTCTTTTCTGGGCTGAGTTACAGACGTCGTGACAGTTAAATGCTCACGAAGGCCAGAGAGGCACGAGCGTGAGCTGGGCCGTCCGCGGCGACTCAGCCCAGCTGTCCGGACGCCGACGTCTGCAGCGGACGTGCGCTGGTCCCCGCTCACTGTCCGTGAGGGCCTGGAAGCTTCGTTATGTCAGTGACGTCCAGCCCTTCCTGAGCCACGGCACAGCCAACCGGGGCTGGTGTGAGAAATACACAGATGGCATCGGGGAGGCTGACGGCCACGTGCCGACGAGGCCAGGCGGCTGCGCTGGTGCCCTCGCTTTCTAGCCAGCCTCGCCCGTCCCCCGTCCGGCTGCCGTCGATCATGGCTCGGCTGTGCCAAGGCCAGTGACTGGACGGCAGGGCCAGCTCTTCACCGAGGGGCACAGGTGGGCCTGGCAGGCGCCCCCAGGCGGGGCTGCGGCCCGGGGTGAAGAGCCCAGGGGGCGTGCGCTCCAGGGGCATGCGCTCCTCCGGGCGTGCGTGCAGAGCCAGCGTCCGGTGGCCGGCGGGCACCTGCAGGCTGTGGCCGCGGCCCCGGCCGGCCCCGTTTTCCTGCGCTTGGCTCCCTTGTGCTTCACACGCGTGGTTTTTACAAATCGGAGGTGAGACCCTCTCCGTCCCGTCCTCGCTTGCCCGCCATGGTCCGGAGCCCCAGCCCCGCAGGGGCGCCAAGCTCTGCCCATCACAGAGGCGTCTGTCTTAAAGATAAAGGCCGTACCTTTCTCATCTTTCCTCATTCGTTTATGTACATATATGTTTGTTCGTTTTTTATTTTGGAGGAAGGAAGTAAATGTCCAGGTTTTCTAAACTTTCTTTGACGATGTCGTCATTCAGCGTATTTAATTTCCCGGGCTCTCACTGGCCTTTTACTTAAGTGTCTCATCCACAGACACATTTCGAATGTCCGCAGCGAGGAAAGCGTTCCTTTCAAATGACTTTCTCTGATTTTTGAGATGGCTGCTAACGATCGGGGTTATTAACCAGCATGGACTTGAGTTCTCTTCATCCTTCCATGTTTTTTTTCCTCAAAATGAGTTTCCGAAGGCTTCCCTGGAAAAGCTTCTCTGTGGACAGATAGATCGTCAGCCGATAAACCGGGATGTGTGGCAATATCGGGCCAAGAACCGCGGGCCCCCGCGGAAAACTCTGCCTTCCTTGAACTACTGAATAATTAAGTCTTTCGGTTCCTCTTGCTCTTTAAACGTCTCCCGTGAATGGCGCCGAAACACGATATCATGTGACTTTCACGGTGGTCAGCGTTCAGGTGAGCCTGGTGGTGTGTCGCGGCGGACGTGTGCCTGCGGCCTGAGTTCTCCGGGTAGCTGGGCACCCTGCGGCCACAGGAGAGGTGTAGGTGGGAGGCTCCGTCCTCAGCCAATCGGCGCAGTACATTGTGTGCGAGTGTGTGTGAGTGTATGTGCGTGTGTGTGAGTGTTTAACCTTTTAAACTATTGAGATGCGAGTGGTAACTTCCTGTGACCGTCTGGGGTACGTGTGTAGGTTGAGGTGTGAGAATCTAGTCTGTGATTCTATAACTTGTTTCCAAAGTGCTCAGTGTGGATTTGTTTTAGTGCCATTTTTCTTAGTGGGCTTGAACCATCACGTCACCCAGGACAACCGTCCTCCGGTTTTTGTTAAGGAAGGACATTTTCTCGGTGTGTTAAAGCAAGACGTTTGGGTAAAGAAGAAAGGGTTTTGAACTTAGAGCGTGAAGAGTCATCATAACCTTTTATTTACAGCTAACGCATATACCCCCCAGGTCAAGTAAGTTTAGAGATGGGTTTAATGTCCTAAAAAGGCGAGCCCTTTGCGCCCTCCCCACCTGGCAGGACCGGAGTTAGGGCTGAGGCAGCAGGAAATCGCGGTCTTCTCTAGGGCCTGTGGAGAAGGCAGGGAAGGACTGTCGTGTGCGCCGGGAAGAGGAGAGGGCTGGGCAGCGTCCCCCTCCTCATGCGAGTCTGTGGCCTGCGATGCCCCGATGGAGCGCGTTCGAAGGCTCGTTATAAATGGAGGCACCTATGAAACACCACGTCGGGCGAGAAGAGGCACACGCACCAAAGAGCACAGGACGAGCGACTCCGTCTCTGCGCGTGGGCGACGGGCGACGCTCATCTGGTTGGAAAGAGAAACAGAGAGTGGCTTGGAGGAAGTGAGCGTGAGGGCCTGGCGGCGGGAGCCACGAGGGGCTCCCCAGGCGGCGGACGTGCCTGAGCCTGCGTCAGTGATTTGAGTTACGTGACTTTTGTCAAACCTCACGGAAGGGTGCAACTGAGACTTTTGCAAGGCGTGGACATTTATTCTCAAGAAAGGAACCTTAACGGTTCACGCGTGGGCGTTAATCATGCCCGTGCAGAGACGTGTCGGGGTACCGTGAGCTTAGTGTCTGCAGCATATTTGAAATGCAACGAAAAATAAGATGAGGGACAGATGGATGGCTGCGTAATAAAGCACGGTTAGCGACACGTTACAGTTATGCAGTCTCGGCGATGTGGGATTAGGCCTTCAGATTCTTGCAACGCTTTGCGCATGTTTAAAAATTTGCACTATAATAATTTAGAGGGAAATCAAAACAGTGGTGACTCCATTGAAAACATTACTATAGGTATTTTACATTACAGTGAGTCCACATAAACTGAATCTAATGCCGGGTACTTCTCACTCACCGGCAGAGGCGTGCAGTATTATTATGAGCTCTGTCTTTTCTTTAAATGAGGCGTTCCAGCATTAAAATGCACGCACGATTCTTTCAAGAATTTCAGTAATTCCTAGGAACTGGCAGTAAGAGGTAGGGATGGTTTGACATCGTCACCGTTAGTAAATCACAGCAGATTACGGATTCAAAGTCAATCACTGTTCTCTGCTGAAGTCTAATTAACGCTTCAACATTATCTGTCACAAACCCGAAATCTTGATCGGCAGTGACCGCGGGTATTCTAAATGTAAATAAAATTAGATTTAGATCCCTTTTAATTACCTGAGGTGCCGCGAATAATTACAGCGGCAATTGATAGGCTTAATTTCTTGTTCAAGAAAAAAAACTTACGGAAAGTTTCTCTGCATA
>NW_006434828.1:1228585-1289038 GCF_000325575.1 Pteropus alecto
CTTGGTTAATGATAAAGAATTACGTATCGTTTCTTCAGTAGGGCCTTTGAGTCTTCATGTGACTTAGATGCCTAATGTCGCTGTACTGTCACCGAAGGCAAAACGTACCCCAAGGAATTTTATGTAGTGGAGAAGGTGGGTTTCTGGGTGCAGGTGCCGGCTGAATGATGATCGGCGGGTGTGGGAGAGCATTACGGCGACTCGGTGCACAAAGGCCCGTCGACGACCGAGCAGAAATCTGTTTTGTCATCTCATCCTTCTTCCTAATTGCATCACAATACATTGTATAATTCGACCTGTGTGTCACTGTCACTTCTTCGAAGGCCTCTCGTGCCAGGGGCCACCGCCGCTAGGTGCTTAGTGGCTGAGCTGGGGAGGGGTGGAATGATTTTATCAGGTTCCAACCCAGACGTCTTCTCTCCCCCCACTGTAAGAAGAAAATGTCTTTTTTATGGAGATTGCTGTAAGGGTAATTATTCCTGGAAACAGGGAAACAGCTTCGGTTGTGATAGATAAGTCCATTTCTCTTGAAAGTTACAAGGTACCTGAAGGAGAATGTGTTTGCGACACGGATGGGGGATTAGGGAAGTTTCCGAACTCCCTTTGTCCTGTAAACATGCACGTCTTAAAATGGGAAGCAAGTTAGACCTGATAAATGTGGTTAAGCCGGTATTCCTCAGACTGTATTAATTCTGAGAAACGAAAACCAGTTATTGATTGGACTCGACTGTCTTTGGCTCAGGGTTGCTGACTTCAGAACCTGCTTCCGACTGTTGTGCGTCTCGCATACCCTCTTCGTTCGGACCTTCCTGTCTGCCGTTCCTCTTTCTCTGCATCGCCTCGTCGTCCTTCAAGTCCGGGCGCGGACGCAGTCGCGTCTCCTTTTTCCGTGCTTTGCCATCAGGCGCGGCTTCTCAAGCTGGGCTCGCTCCACGCAGTCGCGTCTCCTTTTTCCGTGCTTTGCCATCCTTGCCGCGGGCGCCGTTTCCCTCCGTCGGTGTGTCTCTGTGCTGGGTCGTTTTGCTCCGGCCTCTCTGCATTTACTGGCCTCCATCTTCGGTCTGTCTTTCGCTCGCTCACAAACTGTGTTCGTTTATCTCACGACCCGTAATTGGCCGTTTAAAAACATCGCGGATCTAAAAGGTGTGTCCTTTAGCCCTCCCTGGTGCAGAAGGACCGGTGGGAGCCCCCCTCCCTTCTCCCCCCTTCTCCCCTCCCCCCTGGCAGCTTAAAGAATTCCAGAGTGAGCCTTCACCTTCAGGGGGTGTCAGAAACGCTTCTGCTCCCAGAGTCATCAACTTCCTCTGCAAGACAGCTTGATGAGTTGAGAAGAAGTGACAGGTTCATTTTTCCCCTCTTTGTTTAAGCCATTTATCTTTCGGGTCCTCGCCTGCCATCTAAATTGTATTGCCAATTTATTGGGATATGCACTGGCCTCGTCTTGAAAGATGCTGATTTGCATCCAACTTGAGAATAAGTGAGAGAGAAACTTAATCATCTCCGGGCCTTTGGAACAGAGCCGCGCTGGGTCTCATTGTAGCGTTTACAGTGCTTTCTAATGTTCAGGTCCACGTTGACCTGGGTCTTGGCGAGACTGTCGTAGCTCCCTAGTCCAGAAAGCCTCGTTCTTGGAAGCGTCTCTGTGCTTTTTGCGCCCGTTTCTACATTTTAGATTGCCGCAGGCTATAGTAACTGCTTTCAAACTCTGCCGACGTGTATGACGATGACGCAGTTAAGTGGAATCGTCATCGTGGATGCTGGGAGGGCACTGAATGACACGAGGCTCAGCCTCGGACCGTCACCGCAGCATATCACGAGGAGAGAGCATCTCACCTCCTAGCCGGTGAGGTGGGTCCTGAAGGAGAAGTTCTCTGTCCTGAAGGTCCAGGCGACCAGCTGGCACTCCAGCCCCGTCCAGATCTCAGCACCTGTCACGTCCCAGCTCCTGCCGCCTAGAATCTCGGTGACGCTCAGGGCTGCCCAGGGACCCGTGGCTCCAGCGTTTGACCGGTGGTCAGCAGAGCCCTTTCACTTTGAACTTTACCTTCTCAGACTCCTCAGCTCCTGGCTCAGAGCCGAGCTAACGGGGGACACGTTACCCTCAGCTGCTGCTTCCGTGCCCCTCCCACCCCTGATTTCCAGTCTAGTGAGAACTCGCCCCACTCCCATGCTGACCAGGGCCTGCCCGCCCCGCAGGCAGACACCATTCACGTGTTTCACCCCTCCCTAGTCACGCTTCCAGATTTTTCTTGCTTTTAATGATTCTTCAATATCTGTGCAATATGCATAATTTCTCACTATTTCTCTCTTGAAAACGATTGCTACTTTGTATCATAAGTACTTGCCCTTTTTGGGTACTGTTAATACTCCTGCCGCTCGTCACTCGGCTGGCACACCGGGTGAGGAGGGAGCCGTGCCCGGGACGAGGGGTCGAATTCTCAGGCCGGGCAGGGGTGAGAGCTTTCGGGATTCTAGGCCACGGCGGACAGGTGCTGCTTCTGGCCACCTCAGTGAAGACGGTCCGGACGGCTGCATGAAGCATCTCTTCTGCAGGGCGCCCTGGTGGCGGGGCCGAGGGCGTGCTCAGCTCCTGGCCCCTCTCCCCACCTTGCCCCGCGGTGCGGCTGTGGGTTCGTCCGCTCCCACGATCTCCCCGTCCAGCAGGTCGCCTGGCACAGACTCCATGCCCCATGACGTAATAAGGAGCAGATATGAGTGATGGGGACGCCGTGAAGCATAGTAAGGACGCCTCCCCTGACGCATGAGGGGACGGCAGCCAACCCCACACAGTAAACAGGGTGGGCCGCCTTGTGGCATGACCCCAGCATTCTGGGGCCCTCCTGGGTTGTTGTCATCGACGCTGCACCTGCTCAGTCGTGCGTGACCTCAGCCGTGCCCGAGGGGTGGGGTTCAGCCTTGCGTGTGAGTGGTCGGCTGGACGGAGGTGGGTGTGGGGCGTCAGGGGGCAGAGCTGGTGCCCCCTTCCTCCCCTTTGTCCCTGCTGAGAGTCACCGCCCAGATCCAGGCAGCACGGGCTGGCCCAGGTGTCTCTGGGGCCTGGGACTTGTCAGAAGCACAAGGCTGTGTCATCAGGGTGCCCAGCTCCGGGCAGCCACCACGCTTCGGCTCTGTGCCCAGTGCCAGGGACGCCTGTGCAGCCAGCCAGAGACAATAATATTGTCCTCTAGGCTGGAGTTGGCCTTGAGTGAAGCAACCCCTTATCCCTGAGTGTAATGCTAGGCCGGATGACTTAAAAGATTTTAAATCTGGGAAGCCCGCAGGGAGGAGGACCAGCCAGGGGCCTGCACGGCGCAGGAGGGTGGACGTGGCGAAGGCCTCAGGCCGGGGTGCTGGAGAGGTGTGGCCAGGTGTGGTGCTGGGGGGCAGACCAGGCAGCACGTGTGGTTGGAGAGCAGCGTAGCCGGAGGGTCCCCCGATGGCCAGAACCGACCAGCACGGGGCAGACGGGACCTGGGACACAGCCCTCTAGGGGACCCGGGTGGTGCCATTGGGCAGGCCTGCCTCCTCTGCCTGGGGAGAAGTGCCGATGGAAGCAGAGGGCCCCGTGCCCAGACTAGCCGAAGGACGTCGGCAGTGCGGTGGATACACCGAAACCTGTTTTTCAGTGGAGTGAGTGTCTGCGGCCCTGGGGCTCTGGACACGGGACCCTGTGCCCTTCGCGGGCCTGAAACCCGACGGGCGGCCAGCGTCACGGTGCCCTCTGCCCGCCACCCAGTGTCTGGGGCAGCCGTGGGACTCATACCACAGCGGCAGCTCCACTTTGGGACAGTTTTTTAAGGGACAATTGTGCTGTGAAGAAACACGTAAAATAAATACACATATCCTGAGGACGACGTCACATCTCTCTTGCCACAAATAATAACTTTATATTGGAACTGGCTACACACGTAACAAAACCTAGAATAGGCCGTGTTTATTTCAGCGTGTTTCATTTCAGTGTTACATTCTTTCACTTCCTCTGAAGGGGAGAAGGGAAGTCTGGCCCCCTGGGACCGGGAGACACTTCCTCTCATTCTCAGATTTCGAGGTCACTGTCAGCAGCCATGACTTTGCCCGTCCTGAAGGTAACTGTTTATTACAGTCAGCATTTAAATCCCCGATTAATAGGAGCAATTAAACAATAGCTTCATTTCTAGCAAATTAACAACGCTAATAGGTAATTGCGACATCAGTGAAGATAAATTTGTTTTAATACAACGAGGTAAGAAGGAATACAGGCAAGAACGGACTCTCAGGTGAAGGGTTCAGGCTTCGTGACTTCGTGGAAAACTCGAAAGCTTGACTAGAAGAAATTAAGGCGAGTTTGGATTTTCAGCCATGGTCTGTCTTGAATCGGCGCATAATGATAGAAATGTCATCATGCTTTGTGCTTGGTACATAGAGAGTGGGTCATCATAGGGTCTCTCCCCGACCAAACCCTTTCTCCTAAAGACCTGCCGGGCCCAGGGACCCACGCAGCTGGTCCTTTGCCAGAGCCAGTCATTGGTTCCCAGTGACAAGGAACCGAAAAGGAAGTGCACCAAATTAACCTGACGGCCTGCTCAGTTACAGGGCACCTGGCCTCTCTTACTCAGGTTTGTCACAATGAAGAACCCATTCTGATGCTGAAACACGGAAGTGACCAGGCCAGACCTGGCGTCCATGCGAAGGGTGGTCGGTAATGGACGCGTCGGCTTCTGAGACCAGTTGGGTGACAGAGGAGGCGGAGGCCTTGCTAGAACAAGGATCGCGAGTTTCTCCTGGCGGGTCGCTGCGCGGACGGGAAGATCCGGCACGTCGAGGACCGAGGTGTGGGCCGTCTTTCTGAAGCAGGTGGCCGTCCTCAGGCTTCGGGGACTGGAACTTAGGACAGATTAGATGTCGGGTCTGCTCGGAAGGGTTTTAAACTGGGGGCTTAGCCGAAAGGACATTGCCGAGCTGGTGTCACCTTGGAGCTCCTTTTGGCATCGAGGAATCATCAAAGGAGGCATAATCAGCCTGGAATTCTATGCCCTGCGGGTGGAGGGTGTGGGGTGGAGTCACAGCGGTTTTAGATAGAGTCTCAAACCAAAGGACTGCGGGGAGCCGGGCTCCTGAGGCCGACCCTGGCGGCTCTGTCACGGTCACCCCCCCGCCCCCCACCCCGAGCTTCTTTCTCCAGTGTCCGGAGAGAGGTGTCCTGTGTCACTTGTCCTTGAGTAGCCTCGACGGCCTCCTGTTGTCTGAAGGATAAAGTGCACATTTGTCGCTCTGCTGTGCGTGTGAGGTCTTAGAGCTCCCAGTCGCCCTGGGAAGCTGCTTCTCCCCTCACCTTATAGTGTCCTCGCCTTTCCCCGTTGATCCACGTGTCCCCTGCCCGGTCGGCCAGCGCTCGTCGAGTGTCAGGTGCACGTCGGCCCTGGGAAGGCCAACAAAGCACGGCGTCTGGCATTTCTGGAAGAGTCTGGCGGTCCACGGCACTGGCCCTTGTCTCAGAGCGTGAGCTGGCTGTCTTCCATCTGGCAGCACAGTTTGGCACGGCCTGCACAGGAGTGTAGGGGCCGGGCCAGGCTGCGGGTTCCTGCGGGTCCCCGACTGTCATTAAGCATCAGACAACCCAAGAGACCTTCAAGGATGTACTCTCCCTTTTTCCCCATTTTACTAGTTTTTCTGGCATAGTTTCTTCTACACTCAAAACTTAGATGGTACAAAAACAAATCTAGGAGACGGGTGTAGGGTCGTCGGCAGCACAGAATACCCGCCCTTAACATTCATTACCTTGGGGACTTTCCTAAGTTCCACTTAGATTTCTCTTCACTCCTAAGTCACAAATTCAGAACTGCACAGATAACTTGGTAATTAATTTCCTCTTAATTAATAAGAATTTAATGATCACTCAGCTGTAATTTAAAACTGGGTTGAGACATTAGGGGACCTTTTATTTGTTACTGGAAGATTTACAATCCCTGGTGGTTTCCATTATTTATGGGCCTTCTCCAGGTAAGCGCCCGCCCCCGCCCCCACCCCGGTTCTCACGGACGAGCCTTTCAGGGCAAGGTGCAGGAAATGCCACCTCTGGGTGACAGCACCAGACGAAGGTAAAGCGTGCCGTGACTCCCACCCTCAAGTCGTGCTTCGAAGATATTTTTGTGGAGGAAAATGAGTCTCAAGCTGGTCAGTTTTTATGAGTGTGTCTATTGTAAACGTTCTGAGTGTTTATTGTCAGATTTGCCACTCTTGCTGACCTTCCTGTCTGGCAGCTGGCTCAGTTGCTGTGCCTACACGGCCCGGAGCCCACACTGGCCTCAGGGTGCTACGTTTTCTCAGTAGCTGAAGGATCATCTTAAATTTGGTTCGATTTACACCGAATGTCTGTTTGGCACCTAATTGTGCTCTTCGGTGTCAGGCAAACCTGCATGCTTCCACAGTGCCACCCTTAGCTGCAGTCCCCACTTCTCCCTGCCCCCACCCCCCTGCCGAGTCCCCTGTCCCCAGCACAGCCTGAGCAGCGCGTGGGAGCCATGCGGGAGCTGGCTATTCCAGGGGACCCTGGGCGCTCGTCCGGCCATGGAGGTTATACCTATAACATAGACTCTTACGAGGCAGGTTGTCGCGAAGCTGCTTGATTACGTAAAACTGCGCCAGTAAACAGGGTGAGGGGGCGGGGACGAGCAGCCAGTTTGGGGCTCTTCGAGAAGCCTCAGGTCTCTTGGGACCTGCACAGGGACAGGGCGAGGTTACAGGGATGAGTAAAGGATGGGTGAAGGAAGGAGGGAGGGGGGAGGAGGGGCCGCCCAGCGAGGCGTTTTAGCGGCTGCCCCTGCGGCCCAGTCTCTGATGACGAAATCGGGGTGCGGACGCACCATGCAGAGGGTTTTGCTCCTGGGCTGGGAGCTCGTCGAGGTCCGAGCCCGGGCTGGACTCCTCGCCTGTCCCCTTCCTGCCTTTGCTGGCTCACAGGTGGCTTCGCAGAAGTTCTCGTTACTGGGTTAATTTGAGTAAATCATTTAAACCACAGAGGACGCTTTGCTGATTAAGTTTACTAACATTTGTTGGACTGTGCCCAAAACATCGTGATCACTAATGAAACTAAAAGGCTTAACTTAGGCGCTTAATCTTGGACGTCGCGGTGGCCAGGTGCTGCCATGCGGGAGGAGTCTGACGCTGGCCACCAGCGGGAGCGGGAGGCCCGGACCCAGTGTGGAAGCTCACGCGTCTGGTCTGGGACCGCTGGTCATGCAGTCCCATGCTGAGCAGGTCCTGTTCGCCAGGTGCTGGAAATTCAGGGGCGAAAAGTCGAGTTGCCGCCCTTCCCCGAGCCTTGACCGTGTGTGCACGTGTGTGCGTGTGCAGGAGTGTGCGTGCACATCTCCACGCCCATGCACACGCGCCAGTGCTTAGCCAGGGTGCGGGTGAAATGCAGAGCTGGCCGCGTTCGCACCTGTGGGTGCAGCCTTCCCCTGAGGAGTGGTGGGAGGATGAGGCTCCCCTACCCGAGGCCTGACCCCAGGCGGGGACTCAGAGGAGGAGCTGGCCCCGCGAGACGGGAGGCGTGTTCTGGGTGGTGGTGGCGGCTCGTGTCACGGGCTTCAGGCAGCACGGTGCAGCCGTGGTGCATCCTGCCTGGTGGGAGGCGGGGCGACAGGCAGTGAGCCCGGGGTGGGGGGCCGTGTTGGGTTTCGAAGGCATCCTTGTCCTCCCTGACATTCTGAACCAGTTAAGATATAAAACCGAAGCACCTGGAAGATCAAATTATCACTCTTACTGGCAAAACCACTGGAAAATGGAGGTTGCCTGGGCTTCCTTCTGTGGGAACCAAAATCTGGCTGCGGGCAGCAGGGGGCCCACAGTCTGCCCTGTGCTCCGGGCACTCAGCCCCAGGGGGACGGGATTGAGGAGGGACAGACAGCTTGTCCCCAGCTCGCCGGTTGCATAAGTCACTTCTCAGTGGGGCTGGCCCATTGGCGGGAGGCCAGGAGGGTTCGGGCCATGGCGGGGGGTTGGGGGGGTTCTGTCTGCATGGGAAGGAGTACAGGAGTGCAGACACCCCCTGTCATCAACACGGGGGAGCCCGTTCTGCTGAGGAGTTTCGGTTTGGATGTCACTATGGTGACGGGCGCTGTTGAAGAACTGTAGGCAGAGCAGCGGTCCCCAGCCTTTGTGGCCCCAGGGACCGGGGCCCCTGTGAGAACCTAACGCCTGAGGATCTGAGGTGGAGCTGAGGCGGTGATGCTGGTGCCGGGGAGCGGCTGCAGATGCAGATGAAGCTGCTTTGTCGCCCCCCGCCGCTCACCTCCTGCTTGCGGCCCAGGTCCCAACGGGAGATGGACCAGTACCGGCCCGGGGATTGGGGACCCCGGAAGCAGAACACCGGGTACGATTTCCCTTGACAAAGGTCGCCCTGCAGCGTGACCCTGCGGCTGCAGGGAAGGGACTGCTTCGCGAGCCGCTTTGGTAACCCGCTGTGGGAGGGCGAGGTGTTGGGTCGGGGCCGTGGCAGCGAGAAGCTCTGGTGGCGGAACCAGTCCTCTGTTTCGTCTCCTCTGGCTGTGCCTGGGGCCCGGGGGTGCAGTCAGCAGCCTTAGGAAACCCGGAGAAGCAGGTTCAGTGGGACGGGGAGGCTCGGGCTGGGTCCCCGGACTTCGAGGCATCTCTGGTACATCACGGAGAGGTGTGGAGTGGTACTTGGTACAGGCTTCTAGAACACGGCGGGTACAGGCTGCTTTTGTAGACGGGGAGCCGTTGGCATTGAGGTGAGAGATTGCCCAGGGGCAGTGCCTGGACATGTGCCAAGGTGAGAAGCCAGGACGCTCCTGCGTTAGAGCCAGCGAGGCGGGGGAGGGGGCGGAACCAAGAGGAAGGGAAGCGAGTCCAGACGGGGGGAACCGTGGCGATGTGGGGTGCGGCCCAGAGGTCAGGTGAGATGTGAGCGGCCTCCACACGGTCACCAGTGACCTCGGCAACGCTAGGTTCTTCCCTGGGGCGGAGGCAGGACCCGGGCTGCAGTGCTCAGAACAGGGGGGATCTCACGAGAGCGAGGGTTGGGGGGACTCGGGGGGAGCCCACCCACATCCAGGAAGGCTGGTCGCGAAGGTGGAATGTGGACCAGCCATTGGCGGAGCAGCTGCTGGATGCCGGGCACCAAGTGAGGCCCCTTTTCTGAGTCACCCAAATACAACGGAAGGGTGGTGGAGAAGGCAAGAGTGAGGGGACACATGGCCCCGTCCCCTGCGCAGTAGAGCCCCCTGGGGGGCGCCGGGGGGCACAGGACACCTCGTCGCCACACAGCAGAGCTGCCGGCCACGGCAGAGCCCGACTGTGCTCGAATCCCGCCCTAGTCCGCACCTGTGAGGTGGAACTGTGGGGAGCGGGTGGGTTACAGGCGGGTGGCTCGGACCACCTGGCCCGTCCTCAGATGCCCGCAGCGGAGGGGAGAGCAGGGCGCCCGCCACGTGCTTCCAGGCGTCGTTCCAGGCGGCGCGGGGCTGGCTCTCCGGGGTGGCGGAGCGTTACTCTTCCTCCTCTAATGCGAATGAGTGGAGAAAAAGTAGCAGGAAACGGGCATTATGCCAGGACCTAATGAGGTCTTATTTGGGGGCCGAGAGTATTATTTTCACCACTAATTAAAGAATGCCCTTTGTCATCTATCCAATAGAAAATTTTAAATTCGTGGAGCAAATAAGCACATAACTTTTCTCGTTGCTCATGTTCTCAAATAAACTCTTATTGAAGAATGGAAATACATGTATGAATGTACACTTAAGGGCCCAGCTTTAAAAACGGTCTCAAAGTCACCACCCCCTTCCCGCCGGGGAAGAAGGGCCCTTCCCCGCCCTCTCCCAGGCACTGGCGATGCGCTCACTTGGTTTCGAAGTTTGTACATTGTAATTTCAGATGCAATTGAAGGAGCTAATTAAAAGGTATCTGTTATCTATGATCCAAATAAAATTTCAAAATTGTGGAGGAAGTGACTTTTAAAACAACATCGAGCATGAGTATCGAACTATCAGGAGATTAATGAACTTGTCTGGGAAAAGAGTACACATTTTCAGCATTATGCCGATGGCACCGTTGCAGACTTAGGCATACCCTGTGTGGCAGCTTTATAGGAAAGTACGTCACCAAAGCTGAGAAACATTGCATCTCAGTGGTAAAGGTTTCTTGTTCTTTTAAGTGACCTCAAGTGCTGGTCTGTGTGTTTTATCCAGTCGTGTATTTATATAAAATGTAATGTATTCATTTGTTGCATGATCAAATGTAGACAAAACTCAGTGGTTATAAAGGCCAGCCGGTATGATCCGGGGCGATGATTCATGTTCTAAATCTTCTGACGTTTAAATGTTTTAGCTTCACGCCCAGCGCATGGTCATAGTTAGGGGAGAACCATGTTCTCTCTCTGGCTGTCATTGCGTTTCCTTTGATCTGTTCTCGGGGAGAGGCTCACCCCCTCGGGCGGACCAGCCTTGCTCTCCTGTCTGGGGGCTCTCGTGAATTCATCCTGGCTTGTGCGAGGTCACTTGTGTGATGGTCCCTGGCACTGTCTTAGGTGGCAGTGGTTCATTCAGCTTCGGCACCCCCAAACCGTCGATCTAGAGAAGGCTCAAAGGGGACGCACAGAAAAGCCAGCCCCGTTGCCGCCGAGACATACAGCAGGTGGCGCAGCAGTGGTTAGCAGCTAGCGGCTCGTCGGGACCCGGCACGTCTGCGTCCTCAGCGTGGAGGGGACCGTGGCCAGCTGTCCTTCCGTCGCTTCGTCTGGTTTTTCTTGTTTTTCTTGCTCGTCGTCTTCTCAGATGCTTTCAGCACGTCTGCGTCCTCAGCATGGAGGGGACCGTGGCCAGCTGTCATTCTGGCAAAACCGTCGCTTCGTCTCGTTTTTCTTGCTCGTCGTCTTCGTTTTTCACTCAGATGCTTTCGTTATCCTTTACTGAGTCCCCCCCTCCCACACACACACACACTTCCGTGGGTTCTCCTGCGGCTCTCAAGCTCTGTAGTTTAGAACGATGTATTTCTGAGTCATCGTCTTGCTTCCGTTTGCACACGAACATACAAGTTACGGGGAAAGAACAAATGTGAAGCAAGTTTCTAGTAAAGTTTTTTAAAACGCTGCCTTTTCGTAGAAGTCGCGGTATCGATCTTGCGTAATGCAGGTGATAGAACAATGACTCGGACAATGTCAGTGCTCGGCACGTGGGCTCATGCTTTGTGCAGTGTTGTCCATTGTTCAGTGGGAGGCTTTCTTGGAAAAATGTCCTGTTTGCTCGTGAACGTGCTCTTCTTAGCCTCCAACACCGGCGGAACGTTCATGAGCATCCGCGGTTTCGTAAAATGATTGGGATCACATGTTCGATATGCCTTGGAAAGTGTCCCCACTCTCCCCTCCGCGTAGAAAACCGAGGACGTGCCCCCAGAGCTCTCTGAACAGCTTAGCCCCGTTCGAGGCCCACCTTCGTGCTTTTTCGGCGAGCTTTAAGTTCAAAGTCGGTCTGGTCATCCAACTGAAGAGGATCTCTGAGGCTGGCGGTAAGATAGAAATGTGTTACAGTTGGCAATCAAAAAACCCCTTTTGCTCTTTTTCAAAAAAAAAAAAAAATTGGCAATCACCCAAACAATCGTGATTTTCAGTTAACTTCCTTTTGGTGTTTGTAACTTCGGTTGACCCCACACCACACACGTTTTGCAGTTATTGGAGTCTGAGCTTAAATTTTGTTTTTGAGTTCGCGTCATGATTTATAAAATATTCTAATATACGTCTTCAAAGACCCTGGGTCGATACGCCGATGGTTCTGAAATGACAGAGTGCCACGGTGTTCCTCTGTAATTTAAACGTGATTAGCTGATGAAGGTTATGATCAATACGCTACGGGAAGATAAATTAATTGATACCGTCCTTTCAGGATGATGAGGGGCCCGTTGGAGGTGGGATGTAGCTGATGCAGCTGCTGCTTCATCTCTGGGAGCCATTTTTTATATGCTGCATTTCCCTTTAATCATATTTATACTGTCGTTCATTTACGTGAAAGCCGTAAGCTGTGGGCACACCAGTTCTTTATTAAAATTGTATTCATTTGGAAAAGAAATTATCTGTGGACACTGTGTACGCGCCTTCTTTCTGTGTTGGAACCTATTGCTGAGGACAGCGATGTGTCCCTTTGGTGTCTTCACAGATAGCAGCTCTCTGGGCAAAGACAAGAATCGAATATCATTGAGCTTAATTACCGCTAGTCCCCAAAGACACACACGTATTCAAATAAAAGCTCTCATTATTCTCCTGTAGTGGCACCTGTTGGTGTAGGACGAGCTTTCTTTCTAATCGTTGAGTTCCTTTCCAATTAAATCCAGTATGCTTTATCAGCGAGCCCATTTGCCGAGAGGAGTTATGGCTGGTTGAATTTAGATTTGTATTGATTAAGGTAAACTTCCGATGTGTGTAGCAGTATATTTAAATTAAAAAATAAGTTTTTGATATAATTACATGTCCTTGAATATAATTCTTTGCAGTAGCTTGTGAAGTTAAGAGTAATTCTTTAGGCTCTGCCAAAAAAAAAAAGTTTGATTTCCAAAGGGGTTTGTTTGGTTAAATTACCCTGTCTTGGGATTATTTTTGCTGCAAGTAACTGGAAAAACATCATATTATTAGAATAACTTAAACAAAGACAGGTGTGTATTTTCTGTTTCGCATTCTGTGCAGGGCTGTCGAGCTGGAGGCTGGTCCTCCTGGGTGGCGTCCCACCCGGCATGGCTTCCAGCCCCAAGGTGGCTGCAGGGGTACAGCCAACACGCGTGTGTTTTTTAAGCAGCGAGAAGGACGAAGGCATAAGGAAGAAATGGGCCAAGGGCAGCTCTCACGAGGGAGGTTCCTAGACACTGCCGCGTGTCCCCCCGAGCCCCCTGCTGTCACACTGTTGCCAGAGCTTGCCTGCGTGGCCATGCTGGGCCAGGGTGCAGGTGGATGGGGGAGCAGGGGGCTCAGGAGCTGTCGCATCCGTTCCGGTAGCCACGTGCCCAGCTAAAAGTCAGGAATTCCGTCCGTGCGGGGGCGGCGAGTGACAGGGACAGCGGCGGTCCCCGCCCGTTCTCCACGCTCAGGAACCAGCCTCACATCGGTTCTTTTGTCTCCCCACCCACCAGTCGCCCAGAAGGTGGTTGCCACGAGGAAGAAGCAGCAGCTGTCCATCGGACCCTGCAAGTCACTCCCGAACTCCCCGAGCCACTCGTCCGTGTGCTCCGCACAGGTGTCGGCCGTGCACATAAGCCAGGTACGTTGGGCGCCCCGGGTACCAGGCCGAAAGACAGGTCCGAGCCGAGGAGGACCTGCCTGCCCGAAGAGCGCTCCCGGCCGGTTCTAACGTGGGTCTTTTTCTCGTCAACTTCGGAAGTAACAGCATGTTGGTAATTGACTTAGCATCTCCTTCAGCAACTGCTGTGGCCAAGTGGTTTTTATGGGAATCATTCTTTAATGTTTTCCGTCTTCATGCTGCCTGCGTGATGAGGCATGCTGGCTCGGGCGGGGGGCGCACCGCCGGCTTTGCCGTTGACTTAAATTACCTGGCGTCCGTCCGCGTTCTCGTCTGCTTGCAGGTGGACAGTCGTGCGTAGATCTCAGTGGCGAATCTCACTGTGTGCTTAAATTTGGTAGCAGCCCTCAGTTACAATTACCATGTCCCTCAGGCCCTGTGCACACTCGCTTTTTGTAACAGCGTCTTGCTAAATTATTTACTTGGAAGCAAACAAAATAATTGTCACTTTGAAGAACCTAACCAAAAACTCATTAAGGAAACGGTTGGCTTATTTCCCCCATGCTCGTGCTTTAGATGGACATTTCTCGGGCAGGCGTTACGTTGGCACTTTTTAAAAAAAAAAAAAATTATCATTAGTTTCAAGAACGCAGTACATCAGTTAGACACTTACGTAGTTCATAAAAAGGTCCTCGTGATGCTCATTCTCTCCTCCGGCACGGCACCTGGCTGTCGCGTTAACGCTGGCCGCACGCCCTGTGTGTTGGCGCCGTTTTTAAGGGTGCAGCGAGGCTTGGCGCTGTGCCTTCCGGCCGCTCGGGCGGTCAGTCAGCAGCAGTCGCTGACACCAGGGCCCGCCAGGCACGGCCAGGAATGCTCACGCGTCCCCCGTGGGCATCCGCAGTTTTCCGTGAATCCTGGAGTTATCTTCCGAAAGCATTCACGTTCTCGAGGCGTCATTTTCAGAATGCGAGCTGTGGTTCTGCTGGGCAAAGCCGTGCCCTTTACTACATCAAGAAGTCTAGAGCCACGAAAGAACCTCAGAAGCCTCATAGTTCAGCCCACTCCTTCCTTTTCAGGGGAAACAGTAAACAATGATGTTTTAACTCTCAAAATTTTGAAAAATTAGATGTGGGAGACGCATCTCTCCTAAGTCACTGTCCTTGGGCGGAAGGATGGAGAGGATCGGGGTGTCGCAGAGCGAGATGACGGGCGCAGCCGGAAGCCGGCGATGACCCCGCCTCGCTGGGGGCGTTAGCTCCCCGCAGCGCGTCCCTAACGAAACCCCGCTTTGCCATCGTTGCAGACGAGCAACGGAGGCGGCAGCTTGAGCGACTACTCCTCGTCCGTGCCGTCGACCCCGAGCACCAGCCAGAAGGAGCTGCGCATCGACGTGCCGCCCCCCGCCAGCACCCCGACGCCCGTGCGGAAGCAGTCCAAGCGGCGCTCCAACCTCTTCACCGTGAGTGTCCGCCCCCGGGCGCCCGGCTACGCCAGCGAGGTGCGGTCGGTGCCCGTCCGGCCACCAGGTGGCTCCGTGCCGCTTGTAGAATCCAAGCGAAATTAATGAGAACGGGATCCAGTTCTGCGGACGTCAGGAAGTCAGGAGATGCGGAGATTTGGATGTTGAGTAAAACGGGGATTTCTCAGTGTGCAGGGCGTTCTGATCCGTGCGTCCACAATGAAAAGTGAGGGGTCCATCTAAAGATACCTGTTTATCGTCCTGTCGCATTGGGTGCGAGGAGATGACAGAGCTGCCCAGGTGCCCGGGCGTGTCAGCCCTCGGTCACCGCCCTTTCCCCAGCCGAGGGCCCGCCAGCACCGCTGACGGCCGGCGTCCCTGCACAGTCGTCCGCGGCGCATCTGAACGCTGGATGGGCTCTCGGCCCGCGGGCTGTGAGCGGGGAACAGGTGCGCGGGGCCCAGGCACGTGTCGTTTCAGAAGCTCCCCAGGTGGCTGTGGGCAGAGAACCCCTAAGCTTCTGGGGACCCAAGAGTGCTATCTGCCTGTGCCTTCCACACACACAGTGGACGTTACCGGTCACCCGTGGAAGGCCGTGCGGTCGAGCCCAGTGCTGTGGGGCCGGAGCTGCTTGGCTGAGGACATTTTCTCTCCTGGGACTAGGTCACCCACATAGACTTTTAAAAAACAGTGGTTTTGCTCCCCAGAGCACATTTGGAAATTTCTGGAGAAATTTCGTGTTGTCACAGCTGGGGGGAGGGAGTGGGTAAGGTAACGCAGGTGGCCAGGCACAGCGGCAGCCAGGGGCACCGGTGAACACCCCACAGTGCACAGGTGGCCTCCAGCGAGGCCGACCAGCTCCAAGGTCAGCCGTGCCCCGTGTTAAACAAGTCGACCTCGCTTGCGGTTTATCACCGCCGACTGGGACGCAGACAGGTCAAAGGTCTGTGTAGGTCTAGTTTTAAACTAAAGGAGGACTCTGCAGGGCTGGCTGGGGGTCTCTGCCCTGTCGCCCTTACCTGGGGACGGCGACCTTGAGGTGGCCACCGGGGGCCGGAGACCCACCCCTGCCCCGCCGCACGGGACGGTCAGCACCGCCGAGGTCCGTGGCACACGCTGCCTCCTCGCAACTCTCCCCTTTCCTTGGCTGTGTGCCCGGTGCCACGGGAGGGACAGCGAGAACCAGACAGGCTCAGAGCGCGGCCTCCGCGGCCAGCGGCTGGGCGGCCTTGGGCAAGTGACTTGACCTCTCTGAGCCAGACGCGGCTGTCGCTGCGGCGGCCACGGGGACGATTCCCTGGAGGGGCCTCGTCTTTGTGGCATCTGTTTCTCCCCCCGCGCCCCCCGCCACCGACGTCCCGAAGTGATTTCCGACAGCGCAGAGCAGAACCAGCTGCAGAGCTCTGCGGCAGGATGCAGCGGGGATTGAGGCGGGAAAGTAACAGGCCAATGTCTGATGCGCTTAAATTTGCATGTGAACAGGGGGTTTTACTGTGAACTTTCTTCAGACACACCGTGAATCATGGCCGTCACCTAAACAGCACTGCCCAGCCCTTTCCGAGACCTGCTGCATTTCTGTGCTCTGGGTCGGGGACTTTGGGCTGAGGAAGTGTCACCTCACGACCAGGCTGCGCCTCGCTCGTGACTCAGTAGACTTGAGAAACCAGTTTCCAAGGATTGCGGGGCGGGGGGAGGGGGCAGCGTGCAAGCAGGAGTGAGGGCTCTGACCGTACACCAGAGTCTTCTGCATCTTTGCCACTTCCGTTAGGGCACAGTGGCAGGAGGGGACACCCAGGGGCAGGACACCATCCAAGGGCCGCATGTACTGGTTACTGGCTTTGGCTTCTGTTCTAAGGGAAGACGAGAAGCCAGAAAGGATCTTTTAAAGCGGGGTTTTTATAAGAAGGGCACCTGCGTGTCCCCACCCCACGTTTAGGGCCACCCTGGTGTTAAGATGTGACAAGAAGCAGTGTCCCCCACCCTGCCCGTGAGGTAGCTGACGAAGGAGGAGGCTCGAAGGCAGAAAGAATCAAAATGATAACTCGGTAAATAAGTCCTGAGCCCGTGCTGTCTGCAGAGGCTGCTCGCGCTTGGCGTTTGTCAGGAGTGGTTATTGCCAGAGTCAACCCACATTCAGGAGGGGTGGCCTGGAGAGAAAGGGGGGCTCTCCGTGCTCGGGGAAGAATGGAGAGAAGCGGTCTCTTCCCGCATCGGCACCCTGGAGGACGCCAGCTGCCCTGGCCGGTGCGCCAGCTACCGGAGCCGGTAAAAACCCACCCTTATGGTGACCGACAGTCACCGTGAATCATGCCGTGACTGCCGTGTCTGCCGTTACACACGGTGCCGGTGAAGCCGTGTGTCATCAATGTCTGTCCTCTTTAAGTGCTGGAGAGCAGTTTGAGAGTTAACCCTCGTGGAAACTAAATCCAGCTGCATAACTGTTATTAGTGGGAACAGAAATTTCGGGTCCTGGAAGGTGCCACACGGGTTTAAGGAAAAGACAGTTCAAACCCCAGGAAGGACCTGTGTTGTGGTAGGTGACGGGGATGAGGGTGACGGGGATGACGGTGACGGGGATGACGGTGACGGGGATGCGTGGGTATTTTTAAGCTGAAAGTCTTGGGAATACCAGCGCCACTAGATGTCAGTGTCAGCCAAGGAACGGCAATGACAAGACGGCAAATTAATTTCAAAATTGTAGCAATTAAGAGGCTGAGCTCTCACTGTTACCAGTTTGCAGCTATTCTTAAATACGTAAAATTTCGTAGACGCTTCGTACCTGGCGATGGTTGGTAATTGTGGGCTTAAATTGACAAAAAAAAAAAAAGTGTGTTTATGTAAAAGCGTGCAGGAGGACAGATGTGCCACGTGCTGGACAATATTCATGAATAAAAACCCGTGCAGACGGGGAGTATGAGACCCAGATGCGGGACGCTGCCCACCTTATTTATTAGATCGTCGTGCGGGGGCCAGAGTTAATTAAGTAGCACGCACATCATTTTCCAAATACCACACTTATGAATTCTATAAAGTAGACCCGTAATGTACATTTACAGGGATGTTTTACAGCCCCAGATGTTTCTGTTTGCACGTGGATACGTTTTTAAACAAGGGTAAATCACATGCCTTTTTTGCAAAAACAGTGCAAACTTAAAATCTCTCCTGTAGTAGCAAATTATGTGTTACGTTTGTGGTGGGAGTTATACTTAAGTCATCAAAAAGTAAATGACATCTTATTTTGCTTATTTCTTTGACAAAAATCATTGTCTTGAGAAAAGAAATGTTAAAAGGCTATATCCATTCAACCGGTTTTGTAATTTGGGTTCTTAGGACGATTAGTTCAGTAGCCGTCATTTCCATGTGTTTGAGATGCTTTTTTAGGAAAGCGTATTCAGACATACAGAGATGAAAAGCAGATGTGCATAGTCACCGTGCAGCTCATCGAATGCGAGCATTTTGTTGCCGCTGCTGCCAGCAATAAACATAGGTCAGAGGCGCCGCCTCCTGTCCGGCTGTGGCTGCCCAGGTCACGAGCGCCGCCTCAGATCTGGCGTTTCTCTTACCCACATTTTAAACTGACTCTGCGTGTGTCCGTCGTCGTACACCGCTCTGCTTCTCCTCTCGTCAAGTGTCATTTGCACGGTATTTTTAACAGCGCACCGTGTTACGCCGACACCGTTAAACAGAGCCGAGCCTACCCTGTGACCAGAGATTGTGAAGGGACACGCTCCCCAGCTCAGAGAGCCTTGCTGAGAAAACAAGGCATCGACACGGAGAGCGTGGAGAGGACGGTTCGCGTGGTGTTTGTCTTGTGCAGAGGAGGGGAGCGTGGGTCCCACGGCAGCCTCTGACCTGCTCCCTGGTCACGAGGGGAACATCAGGCTTCCATTCCATCGCGAGGGCTCCTGGCAGCGATGCTGCTTGTCCGTGGAGCAGGCAGGGGAGAGGGTCTCCTTTGGTGCTTTCTGTCACCACATGGGAGAAAGTTAAACATTTTTGTGAAGGAGGAGGTGCCAGCGAGACCAGCCGAACCTTCCCTCCCCGCGTTCGGTGTTTGTGGAGGCCGAGCAGCCACTGCCGACCTTTCACGACGGGTGCGACACGCTCTCGTCCGGGTTCTCGGTCTGCGTGTCAGGCGGGGCACATCGCCTTGTCGCCCCTGACACCTGCAGCTGCTGCCACGAGCTGCTTTGTATCCGGCGATGTCGCGGGGCCGTTTCAGCAGAGACACGAGGGTGTGCTCTCGCCGACGTCGGCTCAGAGTCGGCAGAAAAATCGGAGACCTTCCTGGGGAGGTGTATGTGCTGCAGTGTCTTCCGTCCGAAGGCTTCGCTTTGGTTTAGTAGCTGGATTTCAGCTGGATGGGCAGATCCTACAGCCCGTTGTAGGGACGTGATCGTAGGACTAAGTAAGATAGAGCAAACCCTTGTGCCTCACACCTCGTTACTGCTCTCTCAGAATTTCGGGTTTAGGACTCGGACCAAATGGTAGAGTTGTCAGGTGTGAGTCTGGCCGCGTTTCAGTCTCATTCATGTCGAGTGTGCGATCAGACATCGAGTTTGATTCCTCATGGTCTTGCTTCTCCTAGAATCTGGAAATTCTGCTGAGTGGCTGTGGGGACAGATGTGCCGCCTTGAGGAAGATGTTAATTTTTTTTTTTTTATGTTTGCTTTGTTAATTATGCTGGTTAATAGAGAATAATGAAGATGGATTTCCAAATTTAGGAATTTAGAATTCATAAGATGTCAAAGGTACCTTCAGTGATTCTCCATTGATTAAAAAATTTTTTAAATGTTATCACCGTGAGCTTTGAATCTTACATTACAAATAGGAACCTCGAGTTCCAGCTTTCCCATGAATTGAGATGTGGGAAAAGAATTTAGGGTTATTACGTAGCTCTTACTACACATTATTAATTATAGAACTAATGAGAGGGAAGCGGTCCCTAACCCGTAGCTAAAATTCACGACAAGGGATTGATAAGTATCTCCATTTCCCTTCAAGCCCACGGGGATGAACCTTAAGTTTTATAGTCTTCTGCCACTTTCTGTTTGCTGCTTGTTTTATTTCCTGTTACCTTCTTCCACGTCTGTACTATCCTGAAGCAAAAAAGCCCCCAGTGCCCAGCACATAGGGGTTCAGTAAACACCAGCTCTTAGAATTATCGAGGAAGCACGCTTCTCAGGAGCCCGCGGGCCCATCGAAGTGCTGCCTCTGAGTGTAGGCCATGGGAACTTCTCTCCCTGGCGTCCCAGGATATTGCCTCTTTTCATACTGAAAAATAAAATAAAATCCGCTGCTGCGTCTCACGCCCTTTGAAGCTGGATTTCATGAGCTTTTCGCATCAGCCCTGGACACCACGCCGTCTGCTCGTTTCATATATCATCTCAGATTTGAAAAGCACATGAAAATGTTTCTCCATTTTCAATATTGCGTGAGTAATGTTCCCATTGAAAAGTAATGGAGTGAAGTTGTCACTTGTCAGCGCAGTTATTAAGGAGGACGAGACTCAGATCTTTCTCTCATAATAAAATAAATCTGTCAGAAAATCATTGTGCCCTCACTTCCTCATGCCGTCGAGAGATGGAGACGTAGCCGCGGTGTCCCTCCACTGTCCCCAGGGCCCCGTGGCTTTCGGAGGTGGCCTCCCCTGGCCGGCCACCGCCACTTCCTGTAACGTCAGCAGCACGGCCAGGAAAACTGTCTCTGGAGCTTGGCAGAGCAGAGCCAGGTCCTGAGGTTTTGTCAAAAATGATATTCTCAACTGGTTTTTCCCCCCCCCCGTTTGTTATTTTTTGTGTGGTATTGCACAAAAAATAGTCTTAGTCTGCCCCCGACTCTGCTACTCCCTAGCCATCCAGACGCGATCCGAAGAAGCAGTAGCAGCGCCTCGCTACGACTCGAGGGTGTGCCGTTCAGTTGCGCAGCTGAGTCGTCAATAGAATTTCTGGAATCCTTCAGACGTTAATTAAATATATACACTTATGTCGTAGGTTTTCTAAACGATCCCTCTGCTCCTCGCTGGATTCGCCGCAGACCGAGGATGTGTTTTCCTCTTGGGCGTTACTCTCCTAAATGGTTCATTGGTTTCTAGTAATTGAATTTTGGACTCTTTTAAAAAAGAATCAAAAGGTAATTTTGCAGTGGAAAAGTAGGGGGAAAAGTTTAGAGAACCCTCCGTAAGATGACGGGTCCGCGGGGACGAGCAGCTCCGCAGTCTGCTCCCGGGCTGCGCGTGCACGCGCGTGCGCGTCCACACAGACGTTCCCCACGGCTGCCAGGCACCCGTTTGCAGAAGCCGTGCCGCTGAGGGCCTCCCTTCTGCCAGCTGTGAACCGCAGCCCTTACCCGATGCTAACTTTGTTTTCGTTTTGCAGTCTCGGAAAGGGAGCGACCCAGACAAAGAGAAGAAAGGCCTGGAGGGCCGGGCGGACAGCATCGGCAGCGGCCGAGCCATCCCCATTAAACAGGTACGCACGCTGCCGTCCCCTGGCCTCGAGCTGGGGACACACCTCGGCTCCCCGCGCCGTGACGCCGGCCCCCGTGCCAGGGCCGTTTGATGTGCTCTGTTGATGAATGTCGAAGTCACTCACTTGACATCAATTAGAAGAGGTTCCTGTGTGTATTAAAATAGGATCATTAGAATAAGAAGAGGGAAATGCGACAACAGATCTAATGAAGTGCAGTCTGCCCGCCTGCATATGGAGTGTGTTTCGAGGCTGCGCTGGCTTCAAAGGCTGCCTTTGTGGCTCGGCTTTGATTGGGCCGCCGGCCACCAGTCGGCGGGGTAAATCAGGTTTCGCACAAGAGCCCCTTGTGATCACAGGAACGGCCCGATGTGGCCCTAATTTGCTCTCGCAGGCGGACATCTGAACACTGTTTCAGGCTAGTTTGTAACAACGAGGCAATTAGTTGTGATAATCATAGCCGGTGTGTCAGCTGGGCGCTCTTGTTTGTAATTTGCTAATGAAGGAATTGTAACTTTGATTAGGTTCAGTTTCATTTAGACCTTATTATATAAAGGAACATTTACAGCTGTAATGCGGGGCCTTAATTAAACTTCCTCATTACGCGACAGGACTGGATCCCGCGCATTTGTTTTGGCCGAGGTTGCCAGCCTGGAACGGCCCAGAAACCAGATAGCCATTCGCTTTATGTCGCAAGCGAAACGAGAATTCGCGGGACATCTTTCGCCGTTGCATTTCCAAGGAAAATAAAAATGAGGAGTTCAGCCCGGCACGGTGGCTTCTGGAAATGTCATCTTTTAGTTTGTTAAAGGAGGCCAGTCGATGCAGATTGCATTCTGCTTGAGACAGGAAAAAAAAAACCAACCTGCAGGCAGGATAATAGCGCTGCCTCTATGGGCACCGAAGTGGCCGACGTGTCCCTCTGCGTGGTCACTCTTTGCCGTCCTCTGCGGGTACCTAGGTGGTTCAGCGCATCTCGTAGGAACGTGTGCTGGCACTGGCCACCCTTCAACAGGGCTAGAGTCTTTCCATGGGACAGTCGCATCCACCGAAACCACAGGGATGCAGTGGGAGCTGGAGCCCCAGCCAGCGTGGTGTTGGGGGTGGTGTGGGGGGTAGTCAGGTAGGTTAGAAAGACGCGGGGTGTGGGGGGCAGAGCAGGGAGTCCACAGGGTCCCTTTCAGGACCGGTCGAGGTACTGGGCGCCAGCTGTGGACTAGCCTGGGGCACCGTTAAGAAAAATCTTCTGTCCTGTTCGTTGGTTGGTGACGTCTTCAATTTTACAATTTCTTTACTGGAGAATGCAGCACGTAGTTGCTTATTCTGTGCGATTATTTATAAACCCGATTCTCTACGTCAGGTAATTTTAATGTGTGATTTCTATGCCATTGATGCTGTTTCCACTAGAATTATAAAACTCATTTTACTCTCTCCCTCTCATTTAAAAAATTGGTCCTGCGACATTTTCTTTCGGAAATATTAAAACTTAATACCAGACAGTTTCCTTAATTCACATCCCGTGTCGATGAGAGTTGGGTGCTCGATGGGCAGGCCCCGGTGTGATCGGAGCCTCCACCCAGCTTGTGCCCTGCTCCTCTGCAGAAGGGGCTCGCTCTGCAGCCTAGGTTCCGAGCGTGCGTGCGTGCGGGTGGGGTGGCCCTCACGCGCGACATGAGCATTGTTATCCGGCCCTCGGAAGCCTCTCAGTGGTGAAAGCCCAGAATCGTCTCGTCAAGATCTAAATCAGGGTCTGATTTCCTGGTGAATCCAGGCGCAGGAGGCTCACCAGGTCCTTGTCCCTCATGGCCGTCCCTGCACGCGTGTGACCACAGGCGAGCGCCTTCCACACCTGGCGGGTCATCGTGCCCCGAGCCAGGATGTTCCAGGCCTGAGAGTCCGCAGCTGTGAAATGGGGCTGCACGATGTCCGCCCTGGGATGTGGGGAACCCGTGAGGCATTTTTTAATTCCAGCAAATCTGAGTTTTCGGATGAGTCACACGCAGGGCACCTTCGTCAGCTCTTTCTGGGGGTGGCACAGATAGAGTGATCGCACACGCACGTGTGCCACGTTTATAAACGAACCCAGATCCTTAGAGACGGTCCAGATTCTCACCCCTCCCCATGCGGCGACGTCAGCTGTGAACTAAGTGAGAGGCTCGCAGGAGGGAGCCGCATGAGCAGCGCCTGCCCTCGCTGCGGACACGCGACACACCTGTGTGTTGACTAAACGAACAGTAAAACGCGCGCTTAGGCTTTGTTCAGCGCTTTCCACGTCGCGTGCCGCTGAGCCCCGGCATCGCCACGCTGGGGCAGCTGCATTCTCCTCGTTTTAGGCTAAACCCGGGTGGGGCACGCGTTCCAGCCCGGGCAGCCTAGGGGGCCGTGCGGCCGGGATTCGGGCCCGTGCCGTGCCCTCCCCCGCCTTGGCAGGCGACCTTGCGAAAGCTTAGAGGGCGAAGTCGTGTGTTTCAACCTCGTGGCCCTGGCCTCAGACGAAAATGCCTTCAGCTCTGGGGAGGGAACTGGTAAGGCTGTGCCTGCAGCGACACGTCTCTCCAGGGAAAACACCCGCTCGTGTGCCCTCGTGGGGCGGGGGCCTTTCACCCGCCAGGATTCTGTTTGCCGCACACGTTCCCTGTCCTCGTCACCAGCAGCAGGGCACTTTGCCTTGTTGCTCAGCCCGTGGTCAAGACCTGGTCTGTGTGCTGGGGCCCCCCGCACCCCGCTTCCCGGGCCCTCGGCGACCTTCGAGGGACTGGCAGGGTGATGGTTTGGGGGCCTGGGCAGTACTTGGGGTCACCGCAGAGTCCCTTTGTCTCCTGCTCACATGGATCTTGG
Organism: Pteropus alecto; assembly: GCF_000325575.1. Classification (NCBI taxonomy): domain Eukaryota; kingdom Metazoa; phylum Chordata; class Mammalia; order Chiroptera; family Pteropodidae; genus Pteropus; species Pteropus alecto. The sequence goes on from NW_006434828.1 coordinate 1,252,570, forward strand.
AACGGATGGTGCGGGGCACGGGCGAGGCCTCTTCACGCTCTGCCACCCGACGTGTGTTTGTACAGACCGCGTGTTCCGGTGATCACGCCGGCCGTGTCTCACACTTTACCCCTCGTTCCTCGTCGGGGTGGAGGCTTCTGATCTCTTTCTCTTTTTCCCGGTTAAAGACTTAGCAAGAATATGACTTATTTCCTGCAACGTAACTTCATTTCTCGAGGACCTGGGCCCACCTCCCCGTTGGGGCCGTGGAGGAGATTGGGTCCAGCCGGTTCTGTTTCTTCTTTTGTTACTGATAAGATAAGGTCTATTCGAATAAAAATTAAAAAGCAAAGCCAGAAAAATAAAAAGCCAGGGGCCCGGCTCAGCGGCGAGTGGGCTTGTCACGTATTAATTTTTCATTGCTGTGGAGAGTTGTACATACATAATCACTTGATTGCAGTGGGAGTTAGGGAGCTCCTATGGTGTCATTTGCATAAATCTTGTTAAGTCAATGGCAGTTAATGAAGTACAAATGAGCCCGGAGAAGGTGACATGCAAATCGTGGGTGGCAGATGGGAGGTCTGTTTGGGGGACGGCAGCTGTGTGCTCTCCTTCCTTTCTTTCCCTTCCGAGGTTTTTAATCTCTCTATTACGGTGCGGAGCCTCAGCCTCGGCCTCAGCCCGGCCCCGGCCCGGCCCCGCCCCTCCCCCGCAGACTCTCCTGGCCCTGCTGGCCCCTCACTCAGCAAGAACAGACCGAGTGCCCTAGCCTCGCACTCGGCCACATACACGCGAGTGTGTTTGAAGTTCCAAAATCTTGAGCAGTGTGTCTTGCCACGCTGACACAATCGGAAAAAAACATCTTTTTTTTTTTGGTAGAGACAAAGAAGAAAACTTACTGAATCTTTCAAGGCAGGATGTTGTCTCGTGTGAGATTTCAAAGAGTGAAACTGAGTTTTAAAAATGCTGTCTTCGCCTTAGTATGCTTCTCTGCCCCTCACCCCCACCCCCAGACAGGCCAGCGGTCTTTATCCAGCCAGTCTTCCCCTCCCCCACTTTAGTTGGGCCGTCAGAGGTGGGATGCCCAGGGTCACTTAGGAATCGTAGATTCAGGAAGGGTCCAAGGGCATCCTGCAAATCAGGCTGCAGCAAAGACGCATCCCCGTCAGCGCAGACCCCCTCCGAAGGGCCCCCACAGGCCCGTCTCGGTCGTGGCTAGTGCGCCCCTTGCCTGGTGGTTTGTTTTTTAAGGGTTTAGGTGCTGGCAGGACTCAGCTTTCAGAGACTTGTGGGCACGACACTGCATCCGCTGACTGCCTTCAGAACGTAGTTACTTCATCACCTGGTCGATGATTGAGAGAAACAAGTCTCCACTGACATTGAAGAAATTCAGGCAAAGAAGTGGGTGCAGGGAGACGTGAGCCGTGATGGCAGCTGCGACGGCCACTCGGGGGTCACCCACCCCGTTTGGTTCTTGCTCTGCCGAGTCACGCCAGGGCACACCTTCTGGGAACTTGGACCCACGAGATCCTGCTGCAGACCTTACCTTGTGATGCTCCCTGATACACCAAAGCACCAAGTGTCTTTGTGAGACTTTTTTCACATCTGAATTTTGACCTTGAACTCAGATGACATGGCCATCTCTAGAGCAGATGGTTAGCCAGTGAGAGTAGCTGTTTTTCAGCAGCCACCTGAAGCCACCAGAAAGCCCTTCCCCAGCCGTCAGGAGGAGCCAGCTGGCGTGGAGCCTTCCGGTAGCCCATTGCCATCGGGTCTGTGAACCATCCTGAAGCGGCCGCGTTTTTGATTCTCAGGTGTCAGTTAAGTGGGAGGGACCTCTGTGTTAACCCCCGTGGCCAGCTGCGCACAGCCGCCCACCCGCCTCGTCGGGGACGGGCATGAGGTCGTGGACAGTGTGGCGTTGGCAGAATAAAGGCCACCTAGTGACACTCACTTCAACATCTTCGTCATGGAGGAAACAAACCCGAAGACCAAACAAACTTTGCAGGGATCCGAGGAGAAAGGGGGGACAGCCGCGGGAAGAGTGGCCTCTGCGGTCGCTACGCCCTCCGCGCCACGTCTGCATACGCGTCCGCACGGTGGCACGCGTGACCACAGAGGAGTCAAGGTGAGCAGAAGGCGCCCTGGGAGCGCACTGTCCACCCACGTGGCAGATCAGCTCTGCCGGGCATCGGGTGCCCTGTTAGTTGCCCAGGAGCAGGTAATTGACAGATGCAGACCCTGGGGCCCTGAAGGCCCATTTACCTCGCTTGGGTGCACAGCTCCCCGAGAGTATCGTGTCCGGCCTGCTGCACGGTGCACACCAGACTCAGCCCATTACGATTGTTAATTTAACAGGTCAGGTGGGTGCATCACATGCTTTTAATTTGACTCCTCAGATATCTGTCATCAGCAAAACAATTCAGAATATCTGGATGCTACGTAGGAATTTACAGTCATCCGTCTCTGACCGGATACCCACACACCCTCCGCCACCCCCGACCCTTGTGGCACTGTAGGCCATGGCCACATGCTTTATACAAAATGCTTCCGGAGACTGCATGAAACAAAGTATAAAATCCATCATTTAAATATAAAGCTGTGAAATAATTTGAAACATTGAAACGTGACGGCTGCGTGAAGATGATACAAAGTAACATATGCCCAAGCGTTTGCTAGCTTTATTTCCAGGAGCGGAAGTTCAGCTGAAGACTCACTGTGTCCTGAGTATCCGTGATCCAGGAGCTGGGACAATGTCCAACTAAGTGATGCATTTCGGCAGAATGTTCTTCCAGAGTTCAACCACGATCACGAAACAATTCCCCGTGAGCTCAGAAATACAAAGTCCACGTACACAGGAGGGACGTTTCTCAGCGCTAACGTTGGCACGCATTGCCACAATTTGTCTTGAATAAGACGTTGGGTGTGGGCATTATTTTCTATCAGACTCAGTCCATAATAGTCGCATGCTCATCCCGTGTACGTGCCCTGGACCCTCTGCTGGGGGGGGGGCGGTACAACCCGGGCCGGGCTCAGATGAGCCATGAAGACCCCAGCCCGCAGCCTCCAGTGCTGGTGGGTGAGGGTGGCAGTGAGGTGCGGTTAAAGGGCCCTCCCCAGGAGTTCAGGGACGTTGATTCTGCTGAGCTGACTGGGTGAGGGCCGGGGAGAGGGAGAGGGAGATGGGGGGCAATCCCGCTGGCCTCTGAGCTATGAGTGGGCCGTCACCAGAGGCTGGAAGGGGCAGAGGGAGCACAGCAGCGGAAAGGAGGGTGTCAGGAGGGGCATCTGGAAAGGCGGTCGTGTGCAGGTGCCAAGGGCTGTGGCTGCCCTTTGGACGAGTGTTAGGGGTGGCGATCCCATCGGCCATGGGGAGATGGCCGTACCTGTTTGCACGAGGCGGCGGTGTGAGGCCCAGGGCTCCAGGCCCAGGGGGCAGTGCCCGAGGCAGTGTCCCTGAGGGGCGGCCAGCACAGCCTCTTCCTTCCTGAGCGACTGTCGCCTGTCCCCTTCCTCAGCAGAGTGTTTCTTCCCTCTCCCGGGGTCTGTGACAGTGGCAGGTATGACCTGCCAGCGTTTATGGCCTAGTGCAGTGCCCGAGGCTGTGCTCCAGCTCTGGGTGGCATCCCCTCGCACTGTGAAATAGGACCTCTGCTGGTTCCCATTTCACAGGTGAGCGAAGGCTCAGGGAGGTGACCTGCCCAGCATCACACAGTGTGTCAGTCTGCTAGGGCGGCCATAATACCATACGCTGGGGTGGCTTAAACAGAATTTGTTTCTTTGCTCAGTTTTGGAGGCTGGAGGTTCGAGGCGGAGCTGACGTCGGGGTTGGTTCCTGGGGGGCCTCGCTTCCTGGCTCACAGACGGCTGCCTCTTGTGTCCTCACATGGTCTCTCCTCTGCGTTCACTCCCAGTGTCTGCTGCTCTTGTTAGGCCGCCAGTCAAACTGGATTAGGGCCCCACCCACGTGACCTCATTGGACCTTAATTACTTCTTTAAGGGCCCCGTCTCCAAATACAGTCACTTTGGGGGTTAGAGCTTAAATATACGAACTTTGGGAGGACACAGTTCAGCCCAGAACACACAGCTGGCGAAGAATAGCAGAATGGGGACAGTTCAGGTCTGTGACCCCAGAGGCCACCTGTGACTTTCCATCTGCACGCCTTCTGCCATAGGCCTCTCTGGTGTTACTAGGCAAGGCCACTTTCTTCTCATCGATGTGTCTGAGAATCGGAAGAACCTGCATTGCGAGGCTTCGTGTGTTGGGCAGGAAGCGTACAGTCCTCGAAACGTCCGGTTTCAGGGTTTCGGCTCCAACCCTCCTACGCCCCACTGGACCGTGGCTGGAGCGCGTCGTTCTCTGCAGCAGCCCCTCCCCCTCGTGCGGTGTCAGGACACTTTACTCCCGGTCAGAGAAAAGCGAAGGCCAGTCCTCAGCCCGGGCGGCTTCCTCGGATCCTTTCCTGTGGGCAAATTACCTTAAACGGTCACGTCACCTTAGTAAGACGACTTCATTTACTTCTCTGCCAACCTGTGACACCACTTAGGCCAGCCGCAGGTGGGGAGTCCGACGCCTGGGGAGGTTAAGTCGTTCGGCCAAGGCGGAGGTGCTGCCGAGGGGCGGAGCTGGGGTTCAAGTCCAGGAGACCCTAGAACGTGCTCCTGGAACGTTCTTCCCCGTCTCGTTTGTTCCTGTGCGTACGACGACCGTCTTTTCTAAGCCAGACCGAAGTCGAGGGAGGGGTATGCTCTCCGCCTGGCGTCCCTGCACCACGCGGTGTGTATGTGGCGCTGTCCTTGACCACGTGTGCCGTCTGGCACTCGGCCCTGGTCCTCACGATCGCCCGTGTCAGGGTCACCGACAGGCCCGCGGGCCCAGGGGCTGACCGGGCAGCCAGGGCTGGCTCACGAGCAGTGCCCACCCGACCTGGGTACGCGGGGTCCCTTGGGGCTGCTGCCGCCGTTGCACAGGTGCAGCTCCCGACGTCGGATGGCACTGGTCTCTTTATTCTGTGCTCATCACAATCCGCCATCTGAAGAGCCCACGTCAAATGCCTCCTGTTCCTGGAAGGCTCACCCCGTCCCCGAGGAGATGGGGTGTCCTCCGCCTCCTCCCTGCCTGACGCGTCATCGGGGCTCGGGCTCCTGCTGCCATCTCCCTGACGTGTGGCCGTGAGCGTCCTCCCCCCGACTCCTTGCCCACGTGCCTCCGAATAGTGCCTGCTCAGGTGGCTCCGCTCCCGCGGGGCCTACAGGGCGGGCTGGGAAGGCGGGCGACAGTGTCAAGTGTTTTCCCTTTTCCCAAAACAAACTTTGTGCTTGTTTTACATTCACACACACCACATAACATACACACCATACACACCACACACACCATATACACAATACACAAACACATACACATGCACACACACACACGGCACTAAGAACACACACACACACAATACACACAACACACACACCACACACCACACACAACACACACACAACATACACAACATAGCACACAACACACACAACACATACACCACACATGCACACACACACACACGACACTAAGAACACACACACACAATACACACACCACACACAACACACACACAACACACACAACACATACACAAACCACACACAAACACAGCACACACAAACACACCACACAAACACAACACACACACAACTACAACACAGCACACACAACACACACAACACATACACATACCACACACAAACAACACACAGACACACAACATACACATACACGCAAACAATACACACAACACGCAACATACAATATAGCACAACACACACGACACATACACAAACCACACACAAATACAACACACATACCACACATGCAGCACACACAAACACAACACATAGCACACACAAACACAACACAAACACCACATACACAACACACACCATACACAAACAGCACACACAACATAGCACACAACACACACAATACATATACAAACCACACACACAACACATATAACAGAAACACACAACACACACACCACATATACAAACCACACACAAACACAACACACAGCACACAAACACAACTCACAAACACACACCACACACATACACACCACACAAACAACACACACACAACACACAAACAGCATACACAACACATGCAACAGCACACACAACATAGCACACAACATACAAAACATACACAAACCACATACACAACACACACAACATACACCACACATAACACACAAAGCACACACAAACACAACACACATACCACATACACAAACCACACACAACACACATAACACACACACAAACACAACACACACATGTATTTGAGAGGTTGCACTCTATATTAAGTTATATTTTAAGATAAAGAACATTTTTTAATTCAGCATCCTCTAAATTGACCTCTGTTTCCTGTACCGCATAAGGTACTCTAGATGAAACACAGAGATCTTTTAATCCTCAAAGAATGAAACCTGCCAGTCACCGAAACCATTTCAGAAAACTGGTTTCTTCTAAAACTTCTCTGCTATTTTTCAATATTCATGCAGAAGAAATGTCATCTAAACAAATGTTTTCACTGTGTAATTTTATTTATAAGAATTATGTATGTCAAATCCTCAGATTTTAGTAACCCTGGACTGTTTTCATAATTGCCCATTTTTACCCCATTTTTTTTGTTTAATCCATATCAGCCACAATTTTCATGTAATTATCACTAAAAAAAAAAAAGTTTATCGTCAAGAAGTCCTGTAAAAAAAAAACATTGTTGTTAATATGCATAAAAATTAATTCTGTAGAAAAGTGTGAATATACCAGGTAAACACGAGTGGGCACAGCACACACAACACACGCGACACAGCACACACAACATAGCACACAACACACACAACACATACACAACACACAAACACAGAAGAGACTGGAAATAAGAATCAAAAGAAGCAAATAGACGTGGATGCGTATCTGGCCTTCCTTTGTTCATACTTAAAGTACTGGAAATTTAAAACAATGCGAAGAAGCGATTTTATACTTAGGTTTATAATTCACAAGAGATGATAAAATCCTAGTCTTAACTAAAATTAAGAGAAAACAGTTTAGAAGGGCATTGTTGTGTCACTAAAGGCTGGCCCGGCCCTCTTGGAGGACACGCAGCGGCACATGAAAGACAAAAACTTTTATTCACTTTGTCCCAATGATCTCTCTCCTAGAAATTTATCCCAAGGGAATGATTCTTTAAGAGAAAAAGGAAAAGCCTTAAATGTACAAAGAAGTTCATAGCAGAGTTATTTATCATAATAAAACCCCAGAACTACAAATATCCAACAAGCAAGGAGTTAAATTAGCGACTGCCAAATAGTCCTAGGGCATACATCCACTAGAATGGCCACTTGGAAGACTTCTAGAGGTGTGAAAAGGGTTTATAGAATAATAAATGAAAGCACAAAACAGTATTTATCATAATTAGAACATGAAAATATGTGTACGTTTGGTTTAAAATCGGATGAATAGGAATGCAAGCGAGTGAACCAGGGTGGGTTAATGGAGAGCTTTAAAATGTCTAATTTTTGTTGTCAAATGGTTCTAAGCTTGAAGAGGATTTGCAGAAATAGTGCAGAGTTCCCATATACCCTCCCCCGGCGTCCCCTAATTCTAGCAGCCGTAAGCGTGGTGCAGTGACCAAACCAGGGGGTGGACAGTGGGGCAGCTCAGAAACGCATCTGCAGACCCCACCCCGCTTCCGCCTGGGGGTGCAGCCCAGGTCCCCTGCTGGCGTTCAGGTGCTTTATCGGCTCGGTCACCTCCACTCTGAGACAGTGCCATGGTCTCCATACCTTCCTGGCCTTGACACCGTTGAAGACCTGTTCGGTGCCTCTCAATCCGCATCGTCTGATGTTGCCTCTTGACTAGACTGGGGTTATGCGTCTTGGGCAGGAACACCCTGGAAGCATTGTGTCCCTCTCGGAGCCCTCGCCAGGGGGCACATGGTATCGACACCGTCGTCTTATTGGACGTTAACCTTGGTCGTTTGCTTGGGGTGGCGTCTGCTGCGTTTCTCCATCGGAATTTGTCGTTTTTCCCTTCCGTGAAGATGCTGATGAGTATCTGGGGCAGATGCTTTGACTCTGTGCTGTATGTTACATAAGAACGTTTTTAATGATATACACTGTATTCGATATCATGTAGGTTTCTTAAAGTGAAGACAGTTTCCATTTGACAAATGTGCGTAGTCTTCAATGAGGCACCTAGGCGCTGTGTGCACGCACGCGCGTGTGTGCGTGAGTGTACGCAGAGCGAAGCTCATTTTTCCTCCATTTATACTGAGTGCATTAGAAATTTAAATACCATGAAATGCCACTTCTGATCAAGGGAATTTCAAGAGCTGCTGCTTTACGTAAAGTAGCGCATTCAAGCACTTCCCGGCCTTTTGATACAGCATCATGTGCAACTCAAAAATATTTCCTAGCCCAAGAGAAACGACAACTCACGGTATTTCAGTGTTATTTTTTTTTCCCCAGTCTTCATTGATTTCTTTTCCGAAAACAGGCACACGCTTGTTTAGCCTCTCTCTGTTGGAGGGAAGGGACAGGTGGGGACAGTTCTGAAACTTGCTGGACCTCTCTGAGGAGGCGCTGGAGGCACTGGGGTGAGGGGCGGCTGAGTGTCGGCAGTGTGGGTGGGCCCAGGGCAGTAGATCTGGAGAGAATGGGTGGCAGTTCGCAAACTCAAGGGTGACCAGAAGCCGCGGGCCTGGGAGGGTGGGCACACGGTATTTTCTCAACAAACCCTAGGAACAGTTAATAGCTATCGATGTCTTTCATTTGAAAGCATGTCAGCGTGTTTGTCAAACAGCGGATGGGCTTTGAGTGCCACCGTGGCACAGGTGTCACCCTCGGCGTAGGCAGCAGGAAGGTTCCGGAGGGCCCTGCCACACGCCAGCGCTTTATTTGGGTTTGGTCTTGGATCATTTTTTTTTTTTTTTGCATGAAAATTAAAATTGTACTACTCAGAAGTTTCTATTTTCTTAGTAATCTATCTCAGAGAAGAATGAAGAATGAATACGTGTATATACTTATGGAACATTGACATATTGTAATTCTGTACATGAACGATGAGACTTATTTTTCCCTGTGATCTTCTCATTTTTCCCCAAATAACCAGGTACTCTCCTGTGTCCACTATGGAGTCACAGGGCCCTGGCACAAAACATGCTGTTTTTAAAGCCAGAAGGGACCCTCACTTTCCATATGGAGAAACTGAGTCCCAGGAAGGTTCGTGACTTGGCTCAGGGTCACGTGTCGTTTATCATGTGCTATATTTAAGGCGGGACCTGCCTTTTTTTACTCTGACCCTCTTTCCACCATTAACGTCGATGTCGCGGGCATTTTCTTCTTCCTTGGACTTCATGAAAAGTAGAAATAACAAATAATGTTTGAAGATAATTTTGATTGTATTGTAACCGGACTTTTTTTCCCTAAGTGAAATCCTGGTAACCAAATGAGGAAGAGAATAAATAGGAACCATTACATTTGAGAAGATGGGGTTCGTAAGGTGAAGAACCTGTTCTGTGCGTCCCTCGGCAGCCCCGGGTGGCTTCGTGACATCGTATTTTCCATTTTAGAGACAGGAGGCTCGGGCTCTGATTGCGTGAATTCGTAAAGCCAGTAAGAGGCAAAGACGAGATTCAAACCCAAGTCTGCCAGTTCCCCAAAACCCGTGTTCGTCACCTTACCCACTGCCGAGCTTCCAACGCAGGCACAGCACCAGCCCCGGGCACTGCTCACAGCAGACGAGCAGCCTCAATAGCTCCAGTGCCGAGGGGTCTTCGGTTGGTGGCATCCGCGCTCTGTGGTGCAGCCAGACCTCCTGCAAGACCTCCTTCCCCGTAATGCAGGAGCCTCTCTCAGGATAGTCCACAGCAGTTGTTTGTAATTGGAGTATCTGGAATTCACTGTGGTTTTAATTAGTTGATTACTAGTTCTTTAAAATGTACTATACTCACTGTGGGTCTTGCAAATTGGTAACTGGTAGCTACCAGTATAATTAAATCTTTCAGAGCACTTGGCTACAGTAGCACTGAACTGTGAAGAAATAATGTTGTATAGCCAATCAAAAAGAGATCCTTGTAAACTCATTTACAGCGGCTGTGTGCGTTAGGGCCATCATAGAGATGCTTATTGCAGGAGAAATTAAAGGTACAATTTTGTGCTAAGAGGCAATGTAGAAATTAGGTTCTGAATTACTTGTTAATTGATTTGGTGATTCCCTCGGGTCCGCATGCCCCTTTTTACCCGCCTTTTTCGTTGCTGCGTTCATTTAACAGTGACTATTCCCCGAGCAATAGAAAATATTGTTTGCACTTAGATTAGAAATGTCCTGACGTCAGACGGCCCCATTGATATTCGCAGAACCAAAAAATATCGATCTATCTGCCTGAAATGCAGCAGGCATATCGTCGCTTTACGTGGACTCATCAAGGTGATCAGTGCGTTTGCGGGGCCGGATAATTTTAGCCAAACGAAAGCGCGGTTCCGGGTCTCGTGCTTGAGAGAGGTTCCCCGATTTTTTTCCCCTAATGGAAACCCTCCCCATTATCAGCAGAGAAAGAGATTCGGTAGACTTGATTCAGGAAAGTCTTTTCTCATTGTTTGCCATTCAGCAAGAAGAATCCTGCGAGAGACCGTTTGCAGAAACATGCCGATTGCTCCTAGAAATGGTATTAGAGGAAAACGAGGCCGAGCTCTCGGTGTCGCGATGGCCAGCGTGCGGCCAGCAGCCCGGTGGACCGGGACTGGCCGAAGAGCCTCGGGGCTCCGCTTCCCCGTCCCTTCCCGCTCGCCGCCACGGGAGCCGACCCGGGGATGATGCACGTGTGTGTGCCGCTAGCCGGGGAGCAGACACCGTTGTCCTTTAGGATTTTCGGCAGGAGAACCGACTGGCCCTTGGACAGCTAGCTGCCTATGTGGTGGCCTCAGTGAGCATTGCAAAGCACATGTTCTTAGTAGCTCGTGGACTGTGCTCGTGGCCCCCAAGAGCAACATATAAAAAACTTTTTGAAAAATACCATTACATCAGTTTTAAGTTGGTCTGTTACGTTTCCTGTCGCCCTCCCCCACGATCACCTGCATGTCTAAATATCATCGTGCTTGTGCTGCATTTAGGGGAATTGATGTTTATTTCAATGTTAACTTAAAAAAATGTGATACTTTATTTCCCGTTAGAGGAAGCAGGAAATGTTTGCATTTAGCATGGTCTCTATGAAAAAGTATGAGGTGGTGGCGAGAACCGCTTCTTTATAGACTTGACACAATTGTTCACCTATTTACCAAGTTAAGTATGTTCATACGTTGGTCAGTACATAGTGAAAAATAATGTTTAATCTGAAATGCAGAAGCTGGGCCAACTCTAGGCACCCGGGGACAGTGGAGCATTCCACAGTAGGCTGACACGGTGACCTGGCCAGCCAGGCGGCTCCAGCAGACAGAGAAGGGACCCTCCGTGGGTTCCTCACTCCCGCTAGGTTCCTTCCACATGGCATTGCTGGCATTTTCCTCACTGACAGGATTTCGTGGGGACCCGCGAGGCCTCTGTCTGCTGTGAGACGTGTCCGGCGGCCATGGCGTCTGACCAAGGCTGAAAGAGCGCCGTGCCTCACGTGGCATCGCCACACGCTTTGCGTTTATTATTTATGATCCCGCCTGCACCGCTCCCTCCCCCTTCCCGTATTTTCAATGTTTGCTCACAGAACACTATCCTGGAAGTGTCTTCCCAGAAGTTCCTGTAACGCTCTCCTCTCCCAGGTGAGTCAGGACCCAGGTCGAGCTTCCCCCAGTAGCAGAGGGTTTCTCGTGCCTGCCCCTCTGGTCACTCGCCCCGAAGGAGTCAGATCAGCGAGTCCACCTTCAGTTTTCAGCTGGAGAGTTAGCACCGAGTGCCGTCGCCGAGCTCGGGGGGGCGCGGAGGAGGTGGGCTCGATGTCCCTGGGCGGGTGTCCAGTCTCGGCTGGCGCTTCTCCCTGATTGCAGAGGACAGGAACTGTGTCCCCTTGAGGGATTAGAAGAACACAGCTGGAAACATTTTATTTAAAAAATATACGTGCTTCATCTGCTTCATAAGCATATCTTGTGTTTGAATATGTTTTGTTTTATTTGTCAGTGAAATTACCGGTCGTGTGTCTCCAAATGTTTGAGCGAGGTTGGCCTCTGCCGAGACTCACCTTGCACGCGCTGCGGTCCTGAGCGTGTGAGCGCTTTGTGACCCCCTGTGACCGGAGGGTGTGTCTCCTGGCACACAAGGCTGGGGGGTCTGGAGCACGAGGTGACAGCTGGCAGTGAAGCTCCAAGGTGGTGACTATTTCTCCATGATGTTTCTCATGATGTTTCTGCACTTTTTAACGACTATTTCTGCTAATACCTGTACTAATAATTTTTAATGGTTCGCATTGAGCAGGTGACATTTTGATACATTAATGAGCCTTATCAATGACTTTTAGACGTTCTTTAGCGTGCAGGATACTTGGCCGGGGCCCTGAAGGAGGGGGAGAGGGGCAGGGCCAGAGCCGCGAGTCGTCCCCCTGTGCTCTGCGAGCAGTAAATAGTGTCACGCTGGCTGCGAGAGTAATGTCCCTCACTAAATCACGTCACGGCACTGGATTACACTTCCAAGGTTTGTCGTGGAGGCTGTCCCGTAAAAGTCGTTTGCCTGTCTCAAGTGACACGTCGGAATGGTTGAGAAGCACACACCGCACATAGGGAGGAGTGGCACTTCACGGTCGCTCTGGCCCACGCCGGCCCACGCGGGGCCGGCCAGCCGGGGACGTGCTCGTGCGGGTCAGAGGAGAGACCATCAAGAGAAGCTGCCGGGGACCGAAAATGCCGGACGTTTGGAGGGAGGCGGCCTGGCGCGATTGCTGCCAGCTGCCCGCAGCCTCGGGACTGACGCTCGCCCGGGTCACGGTGGGTCCTGGTGACCCAAGCCCGAAGTGGCTCGTTTTCACAGAATTAAGACAAATGTGGGTGGCGATCCTGAACGTGCCTTCCTGGGGACGTGTTTTTTGATTCATGCTCAGGTTTCTGGGAAATAATGCGTGGAGGAGGAAGTCTGGGCAGCAGCGGCCTGACAGCTGACCGATGTCCAGTGCTGCTGTGTGCCGGCCTCTCCAGCCTGAACCCCACGAAGTCGGGGATTTTGTTGATCTCTCCGATATGTCTGGATTTTTCTTTATGCTTTGGTAATCTCTACAAGGAACGTAGCTTTGCCTCTCCTCAAACCAGAGCCGCCCCGGTGAGTGTTCTGATCGGAAGGTCCGTCGAAGCAGTCACATCCATTCCTTGTCCTCTCAAAGTGGTCATTTCCGTCAACATCGACAATTCAGAAAGCCACTGATGAGGAGTGCCCTTTCTTCGGGGACCTTTACAGTCCAGAAGCTATTACGCTGAAAGTTCTTTGTAAAGGACTTGGGGCACGGGAACTGGGGATTCGTTTTTGGAGAGGCACCATATTGCGACAAGGGTTCAGGTTGCTAGACACGCCCAGGAAGGGCCACTGTCCCCTGGCGTGCTCGCCCTAGCTCAACAAGCTGCCTCCAATGACTTACCTCCCAGCAGGTGTTCAAGGCATTGACAAAATGTTGCCTCCTGGAATTGTTCAGTCACTTAGATCAGCAGTCCCCATCCTTTGTGGCACTAAGGACCGGTGCCCCTGAGAATCTAATGCCCGATGGTCTGGGTGGAGCTGAGGCAGTGATGCTGGCTCTGGGGAGCGGGGGCAGATACAGATGAAGCTTGGCTCGCTCGCCGCTCACCTCCTGCTGTGCGGCGCAGTTCCTGACAGGGGCACATACAGATGAAGCTTCGCTCGCTCGCCTGGCGCTCACCTCCTGCTGTGCGGCGCAGTTCCTGACAGGACACGGACCGGTACCGGTCCACAATCTGGGGGCTGGGGACCCCTGGTTTAGCTTACATGAATGCTAGTTAACAGTCTCATTCTCGTCAGATACACTGCCGGCGAGCCCAGCAGTCAGTCCTTACTGTCCACAGCTGACACATGGGACTCTATGCGATGCCGGCAGGGGGATCCTCGGCCGTGATCCCCGCTGGGTGAGCCCATGGCCCCGGAGCAGCCCTAGGACCCTTGGCGGTGCCGGCACCTCCTGGCCGCCTCGTGGTGGTTAAAGCTGTCACGATCACACCTGGACTCTGATCGGCTGGATCCTGAGCATCTCGCTCTTCCTCCTCCTCCTTCATCAGTCGATTCTCCTTCATGGAGCAGTTTTAGATTCACAGCAAAATGAAGCGGAAAGTTCCAGCGTGTACCCCCCTCCCCACGCGTGCACAGCCAGCCCCACCGACGACATCCCGCACCACGTGGTACATTTGTTACAGTCGGTGAACCCAGATCGACACATCATCATCCCCCAAATTCACAGGGCACCTTAGCGCTCTCTGTAGGTGTCGTGCAGTCTGTGGGTTTGGGTAGATGTCTGATGACGTGTATCCCCCGTGACAGTGTCATAGCGACGAGCTGTGCGGCCTCTGTGTTCCCCCCGTTAATCCTCCCTCCCCCCCACCCCCGGCCACCGCGGATCTTGCTGTTGTCTCTCTCCTCCTGCCTTTTCCAGGACGTCACGTAGTTGGAATCACATAAGATCTGGCCTTTCCAGACTCACTTCTGTCACTTAGTGGTTTGCACTTGCCATCCCTCCACGTCTCTTAAGGACTTAATAGTTCACGTCCTTTTGTCACTGAATAACATCCCACTGTCTGGACGGACCTTCGTCCACCTGCTCAAGGACACCCCGATCGCTCTGACTTGCGGCGTTTTGAATGAAGCTGCTGTAAACATTTCTGTGCGGATTTTCGCGTGCACATAAATTTTCAGTTTATTTGGGTAAATTCCAGGAAGCGTGACTGCTAGACTGGATGGTAAGAATGTTTTCAGTTTCAGCAGAAACTGCCAAACCACCTTCCGCAGTGGCTGCATCGTTTTGCTTTTCACTGACAGCAAATGAGAGTTCCCGTGGCTCCACGTCCTTGCCAGCACGTGATGGGGTCAGTGTGTCCGATTCTGGCCATTCTAATGGGTGTATCTTGTTTTAATTTGCAATTCCTTAATGACCTACGATGCTGAGCATCTTTTCATATCCTTATTTGCCATCCGTAGGTCTTCGGTGAGGTTTCTGTTCAGATCTACTCGTTTTCTACTTTGGTCGTTTCCTTATTGTTGATTTTAAGAGTTCTTTGTATGTTTTGGATAAGATGCCTTTATCAGATGTGTCTTTTGCAAATATTTTCTCCCAGTCTGGGGATGTCTTCTCATTGTCTCTATCACGTCCTTCGGCGTCTGTCATGCCATTGTTAAGATGCCCTTTCTCTTTAGTCTTGGGCGTATTTGGTCGGCCTGTAATGTTTCATCAGCATTTTTCTTACATTTCGGTAGAATTCCTGCATGCATTTCAACCATTGTATGCTGTATGTAAAAGTGCCCTCAAAATCATTACGTAATTGCTCAGAAGCCTGTATAATTCTTACGAGAACCTTATACATTGTATTAAATTTAGAACGAGTGAAACATTTTATACATTATTTATTGTAGACATTCTAAACTTAATTCCAGTTAATGAGCGTTCAGGAACGTGTGAAGTTCTTAGGAGTCCTGTCTCCCTGTCCTGTGTCAGTGTCGACATCTGTGATTATCAGCCGGGGGGGTGACTCGCCGCGTCTTTGCTCCTGTGTTTTTGGGCTGGGGTGACCACGTGCAGACCAAGCCCGCTGAGCCTTGGAGGAGAGTATCAACCCCCTGCATAGGAGGCCCGGTGGGTATAGGACCAGAAGCTGCCCTCTCCACAAAGCAGTGAGCACCCTCCCTGCCCCCAGCACTGACCCGGGGCCCGGACCTCCTCTGGCTTTGCGATCATGTCACATCTAACACTCAGGGCACTTCCTTCCTTCATCTCCAGAAGCCCAGGCTGGAGGGGCTGGTGGACTAAGGACCATAGCAGCAGAGAACAAGGGAGCCAGAGAGCCGGGGCCGGATGCGCGGCTGCTGCAGGCCCGAGGGAGTCAGCCTGAGCTGCTGCAGGACACCCGGCCTGCAGCCAGGGTGAGGGCGCGGGCAGGCGCATGGCGTGGGGCTGGCTGAGAGGAGGGATGTACAGGCGGGGGTGCGGGTGGCTGCCTGGCAGGACTTGAGGTTTAAGGAAGACCAGGGGTGCCATGGGGATGGGGCGGGGAGGAGAGGCTCCCCTCCGCATGGGGGAGGAGCCGCAGACGGCCAGAATGGGGAGGAAGGAAGGGGCTGGATGGAATTGTTCTGTAAACTACAAAACAAAAACAAAAACAAAAAAGTACATGTTCGTTGTAGCGAAATTAGGAAAAAAGCAAGAAAAAGTCAGCAGCCATGAGGCTACCACTCCGAGGTAACAGCGACTGCATTTCCCAGGCTCCCTGTTCCGGTTCCGTCTCTCGGGCCCTTTTCTAACCCAGCCCCGCCTCCCCGCGGCCCCCCTCGCTCCCCAGCCCCTGCGCTCATACTCTCCGGCCCCCTCAGCACCTGTGTCGCCCTGGCTGGTCCCACTGCTCTGGGTTTCATGAAAGAAGAAATCTCGACTCTTAGTTACCATTAATGTCGTAACAGGTTTTCCTTAGATACTTCTTGGATGGATGGATGGATGGATGGATGGATGGATGGATGGATGGATGGATGGATGGATGGATGGATGGATGGAAAAATAGCTACTGTGTCTTTAAATATATTTCTAAAGCAGGATCACACGGCACAGGCCATTTGGGACCTGCTTCTAGTACTAGCCTCGAGCCTCGGAGGCATCGTCCAAGCGTCGTCCGCACAGGTGCATTTGAAGCCCTGGTTTCTGTCTCTGGGGCCAAAAGCGGGTGGTGACGCCCAGAGCACATCTTAGGCTCCTTCTTCTCCATTTCCCATGGTTAAGTTTCTAGCAATAGATTTGCTTAGTCAAAGGGCATAAAAATTTTAAGGCTTTAGGTATATATTTCTAAGTTTGTTTGTTTGTTTGTTTTTTTTAAATATACGAATTCACTCTTCACAAGTGCTCTTTGTACTTTATTTTACGTTTGGGTGTTGGGTATGTGTGTGCGTACACATACACATATGTATATGTTTTTTAATTTTAGTTTCATAGATTTGAATTATGTCCTATTGTTTTAAAAACATAAACTGCCCTTATTTATTAGCAGTTTTAAAATATACTTTTATTGGCTACTTGCACGTTTTGCGTGACGTGCCTGTTTAAGGATGGCTCATTATCGCGTCTCCGTCACTGGCCCGTCAGCCTCATTATCAACTGTATTAGCCGTCTGCTTTTATGTACGTTCCACAGTTTCCTTTATTATTATTATTATTATTATTTACGCCTACAGCACCGGGTCTTCCTAGGGGGTCTCCCATCCAAGTACCAGGCCCGACCCTGCTTAGCTTCTGCAATCAGACATCGGGCTTGTTCAGGGTGGCGCGGCCGTAGACCATGGACCGTGGCTCCACTGGGGCGTGAACCCAGGACCTTCTGCGTGTGCAGCAGACGTGCTCACCGCTCCACTATGGAGCCACGTCCTGCATTATCTTTAGTTACCTTTTCACTTCAATGTCATTTTTGGCTTCGAGAAGTTTCAAAAATGTTGTAGCTAGATCTTATTCATCTTGTTTTTCCTCCTTTGCTAATTGTGCCTTAAAGGCCCCCGTCCCCAAGTCCCCTCTAACGTCTTCCTTTTAGTGGTTAGCTGTTCGATTTCTCCAGACGCCTGACCTTTCGTGGGTTGGTGAGTTTATCCGTCCCCCCTGGTCGGAATGCCACCCCTGCATGTTCCGTCAACGGCAGTGTCCCCTCCCGTTACTGCCGCAGGCTTTGAACCTCCGGTGGGAGAGGCCCCTCAGGAGGGGGGACTCTTGTAGGGGGAGGGGAGGAGTGGTTTGCCGGGGACATGGGGGCGTGAAGCCGGTGTGGCCCCCCATTCCTGCCTTCTGTCCCCAAGGAATGGGAGGCGGCGGTCGCTGGGGAAGCCGTCGGCGTCCGAGGGGGCGAGGTGAAGAGCGCGGTCGGTCGAGAATGTCAGATGCCAGGAGCCCTGAGCCGGCCGGGCGCCGGTGCCGGTCTCGGTCTGCTTACGCCGTCTGCTGGTCCTTGCGGCCTGCGGCGGGGCGAAACCCACGCAGCCCGCACGGAGGCGGCGGCGCTTGCCAGGGTTCCCCTGCTCATGAGCCCTGGGCCAGGGGAGGCCCACGGTGCTGACCGCCACCGGGTCCGGAGCACAGGAGGCCCGCTGACACCAGGCGGTGAAGCTGCACGAGGCGGCTTTAAGCTCAGGTGACCACGTCGGCGACGTGGGTCTCGTGTCACACTTTCGTGCGTGTTTACCCTGCCGGCGTGTAATCGGATCAGGCCACGCCGCCGCCTCGCTTGGCCGTGTCCCTGTGCTGTGACGGTTACGGACGTCCCCGCAAAGCTTTACCAGCTGCTTCGACACCAGCTGTTTCAGACCTCGTTGGCCCCGACGCCTGCAGAGAACTACTGCGCGTGACCCCGTCTGTGCACGCGTGTGCGCACAGGTACACGGACGCGCGCCATCGAAGTGAAAGTTCTCTGCAGTGGCGCTTCTTAGGTGCATTGTACCCGTTCTTTTCTCGTCTGTGCTGTGTTTTTAAAAGTGCTCATTACAGACCACGAAAGCCATCTCTCCGCCCGCTGACTGACAGACACGATTCACCTTCTGTCCAGCTGCGTCCCAGTGGCCACTGTCTGCTGCTAACTCACACCCAGGTTAGCCCGCAGCCCGGGTGCCCTGGGGCGGCCTGGCCAGGCACTCCCACTGAGACCCACTGTCCCGGTGACCCCAGACGTGGCTGCAGAGCTGGTCGGCCTGGCCAGGCGTCCCCAGGAGGGCCGGTCCCCACATTCCTCCAGGCCGAACCCCATGTTACAACTCCTAATTCACACATTCTATGCCTGCCTTGAGAAACCTTTTACCTGGAATGCCAGTTTTGGGGGCGCAGCCCGCTGGAGTTGGCATTCGTTTGCTCCAAGTATTCATTTTGCAGACTTTTATGAAGGCGGTCCCCACCAGAGGATAGGAAAATGCCATTTAAATATAAGGTCACCCCAGAATGGAAGCTCTGAGGTCACGCCGGTGGGTGGCAAGGAGGCCGGTGAAGGGAGGTCCACTCTCGGGGACTTGGGCAGAAGGCTTGGGTGGGCTGCGGGGCAGGGCGTGGCCCGTGGGGATCACTGAGCGAGCTGCCGACTCTGGTCACGGCACCTTTGGGGTCACCCGCGTGACCTGGCCAGAGCGTTTGATGCATTAATTGTGGTGAATAGTAATGACTTTCAGAAACTAGATCAGGGCGACACTCACTCAAAACCTGGGTGTCACCCCCTTCCCTCCTCCCACATCCCCAGCCCGCCAGCTTCCACCGGAAACGCCCCCCACATCCATCCCTCCGCCCCTTCTCCTCACTTCCCCTTCTCCCTGGATCGTGGGACAGCCTCCCTGGAGGGACAGCCAGCCCCCACCCCCCAAGAGTTCCCCCTCCACCCGCGTCCTACACCAAGGACGAAGGTTGCTTCTGAAAGTGCCTGTTAGCTTCTGTCACCCCTTAGCTGAGACTCTTCAGCAGCTTCCCACCGCCTGCACCAAGACGCCCAAAGCCCCTGGCGGGCCCAGGCATCCTCCTCTGTCGTGCTGTCCGCTCCGGTTCCAGACAGCTTCCGGTAGCTCCCGCACCCCCAGCCCCCGCTGCAGCTTCTTGTTTTGCAAACGTCCTGTGTGTCTGGTGCCTCCCCAGCTGCCACAGGGAGGGCTTCGGCTCGTAGTGTGTCCCTTCTTCCTCCACCCTCGCTGTCTCATAAACTCCACCTTCAGATGCTGCTCACACAAGCCCTGCTCCTTCGAAGCCTTCCGAAAGAGTCGCTAAGCCACCACGTCTCAGGAAGACAAAGGAGGTGGCTGAGGACTGCCAGCCGGTGGCCACAGAGGCCCTGGCTGTCACTGTGATTATTAATACATTGTAAAGACATTTTGGGGATTCCGCCATATTTTGTGTGGTTGCCAACAAAATGTTGACAGTTGTATTGTGGTTAATAAATTCATTTAGATTTATAAGCATTGTTTACAGAACCTGTTCGCCTGCTGAAACTCTAACAGCATCTGTTCCTTCTTACTAATTAACTGCTAATTACGAATGAGCTTTGTGTGTTTGTCAGTGTAACTGGCTCATGCATTTTGTAAGGAACATTAACAAATTGATTTACATAGTGGCAAAGCAATCAAAAGAGTAAACTGAACAGCAAGCCGCGAAAGCCCTTTAGCCGGTTTCCGAAGAAGCAAACTTCTGATGCTCTAAGTATTGTTAGTTTCCTGTCACCTTCATTCCTCGGTAAAGGTACCGTGATCAAAAGCGATATCGAATGAGTTATAGTCAGATTAGAGTGCTTGCCGGGGTCAGAGACCTGAGGAATTGTCCAGGAGCCGATGGGGAGAAGGCCCACAGAAGCGGTCCCAGGGGAGCCAGGTCCAGTCCCTCGTGGGGATACCGTGATGGCCTCAAAACTCCATCACTTACATCTTAATGGCAACGTAAACATTTCAGCCACAGGCAGCAGGGCGCTTGGCCAGAAATGTGAACTCTGCCGCCCATCTCACTTTCTCTCCTCTCGGATTCTCAGATTTCAAACCACGTCCGTGCGCATCGTGTTTGTTAAGAGCTGGCATTTAACATTAACCAGTTTACATGGGCGCTTCCAGCCGTTCAGGGCTCATCAACTTCGCGGGGAGATGATGAAGGCAGCCAGCCCCCCGCCTCGCCAGGCGGCCCGTTTGCATCCTGACGGCTCCGGAAGAATCAAGCCCCTGGGGTTTTCTCTACAGCTGCCCCGTGGGTTCGAGCTAAGGGACAGAGAAGTAGAACCCAGGCAGGAGAGCTGTGAGCACAGAAGGAAGGGGGGGAATGCGTCGCCCGGTGCATATTTATTTTCGTGGTCACGTCTGCAAAAACTTCAGAATGCGTCTGTTGAACTGCAGGTCAGGATCCGGCGGGTGGATGGAGAGCGGGTTCAAGGGTGTTGAGGGTCGGTGAAATACGATAACACTGTTAAATTAAAAACAAACAAGTACTACTAGTAAGTGTTCACCAAAGTGGAATATTTACTATAAGGGATGGCAATTCACAACGCTGGCGTCCATAAGCAGCCATCATCTTGGCAGGTGCACAGATCTGCATGCTTTAGAATGGGACCCCGCTCACCAGCTGTGCACCTCCAAACCTCAGGTGACTGACCTGTAGCGCGGGAGTGGCCGGGCAGCCCTCCTCCCAGGTTCTCGGTGGCTTAATAAGCTGGTAGGTGCCCTCTGTAACGCAGCCGGCACGTAGTAGCAGCTCAGGAAGTAGCTGTTGCCACCATCATCTCCGCATCCGCATAAAAACAAGCATCTGTGAACACCCTATACTCTCCTTACTAGATCATAGTAATTACATAGGGGAGGAGAGTCTCCTTTCTCATCAGTAAATTTATTACTCTTAATTTCGGATAAATTTAAAATGTTTAAGCGAGCATGTAAATGGTAGCCGGGGAGTACAGCATCACAGAAACAAGCGGGGTGTCAGGGCGACGTGGCAGAGTTATCCCACAAAGCTTAATGTCGGCGTAACGCATTTACATGACGACCGAGACGTCCGACGAATGTCATGAAATGGTCCTACTGACGAAGAACAGGCTGCCACTGGTGACCGTCTGCCTTCCAACTCATTTTGCCGAAAGTGAAAAATAATTGATTTGCTGCAACATTTCATACCATAGGAGGAAGAATGCAGGCTTCCTGAGTATTCGCGCAGCTTTTCCTCGTGCGCGAGTGTTTAGAAAACTTATTTCAAAATAGTTTGCTCCAAAATATTGTGAGATGATTACGTTAACTGCAAATACTTTCGGGCGGCGTTCGCCGACCCTATGCGTCAGCTCCGTCATTAGTCACGGGAACGAACTGGCTTGAACGAGATGCAGCCTGTACTCGGAGGACTCCCAGCCCAGCAAGAGCCGGGCTCGTCTCAGCAACTGGCACGTGTCAGACTCCGCTGCGAAAGAAGGTGGGGACAGTCCCTCTGGCTCTGCCCTTCACATGCCCCCTCCTCAGCGCTTCAGTGTTTGGTGGACCTTCCGTGAACAGAAAGCCTTTGCTCTCAGCACCTAACGTTAATGAAAGGCTTAAAAAAAAAAAAAAAAAAAATTAGAAGCGAACTGAATTCTTTGGACTTAAAATGGAAACCCAGTTTCTTAGACTTTTTGGTAACATTTGCCCCCCGGGAATTTAAGTTTGATACATAAAGCCTTTCTTTGAGCTACCGCCAATGAACAAGATTTGAATTCAAGAGACACGTCGTTGACGTTTCAGTATTTAGCAAATTAACGGTGTTGGATATTTAATGTGACAGAGGTCTGGGTGTCAGAAGACATGCACATGGTCCTTCTCTCCCCAGGGACTTAAGTGTGCATCGAGTATGAAGCAATCTTTGGTGGAAAAGGCTTACACACAATAGGATGAGTTTGAAATAAGTATCTGAGAACACAGACACAATTTAAATATTGCACTGAGGACACAAAAAGCCGCCTCTGCACGCACGCATGGAGACACGCATGTACACGCACACGCACACGCACACACCATCCATGCAGAGCTGGGGCCCTTTGGACTGGGTTGAGTCAGGTTGCCCATTCTCTTGGTGCTCAAGAGATCACCCGGCCAGAGATTGCTCTTCAGAGTCACCTGGAGAGCTTACGAGCCCAGCACACCGTGATGCCGGGCGGTCAGACCCCAGGCTTCGTGACGGGGACGGGCAGCTTGCAAGCCCAGCGTGTGCTGGGGCTCCCCTGGGGGGCGGGGGGCGTTTCGAGTCAGTTTTCCCAGCCACCCCGCTGGCACTGTGTCAGCGAGCAGAACTTCGGGGGACCTCAAACGAAGACGGAGGACGCTGCTGTGGCCTCCTCCCCGGGCGTCGCAGGCAGAGGTCTCTGTGCTCTCTCAGGCGACGTGGTTCCGTATTTGCGGATGATCATCATTTGAAAGACATTTTTGTAGCTTGATTTCCACTCAGAAATAGATGTCAGCAGCGCAGGATGAGAGAAACTTATAAAGAATTATGAACTTCTTTGTAAAATGAGAAAGTCAGTGAAGGGAGGCAGCATAACCAGAAAAGGGGAAAATTAAAATCTGAAATAATTTATGAGCAAAATAATTTTCCAGCTAAGAGTGTATTAGCTGTTTACTCACAACGTTCGGGGGCGCTGCGCGTGATCAGGCCGTCGTGGGCTCTTTGGGGAATTCTCTGTCTCCCCGGAGTCCCAGGTTTGGTTTTTTTTCTCCTCCTGGGCTTATGTCAGCACCGAGCTCATGCCTCAGAAGCGACACAGCTGTTGACGGGCAGGCTTTCGGGACAGTCACCCTGTGACTTGGCCTTACGTATCCGAACGCGTGGACTTGCCCCCAAGCCCCGTTCCGCCCAGACAGCTCCGACCTCCTGTGGTGGTCTCCCATGTCGCCGGAAGAAGAAATCGTTTCAAGCACACACCCCTCCTCAGACTTCTCCCGGCGTCGTGTCTTCCGCATCTCCTGCCCCCCTCGTCCTTTCCCCAGAGCTCCGGGCGTCGCTCCCTCCCGTTACTGCTGGCGAAGTCTCAGACCTGCACGTGCACCAGCGCGCTGAAGAACTTCGAGCCCGGACGAGGGAGCATCTGCGGTCGCCTCCTGGACGGCCGTCACCCCTGCCCGTGCCTCCCGCTGCACGGTGCCACTGGAGCAGCAGAGGTCCCCTCCCGGAGGCGGGCGGCCGCCTGCACGTCTCCCGCCATGCGCCTCCCAGGCTCCGTTCCCAGCTGCGGAGCAAAGATGCGTGTTCTGGAGCGAGGAAGTGGAACCCACGCTCACGTCGCAGCGTGACTGCCCCGGCCCCGAGCGCCGGACGAGGGTGCGGACGGGAGCGTTGCCCTCGTCCCTTCCGACCACAGCCAAGTCGGACATTTGCTCCACATGTGGACGTAGGCAGCGGCGCACAGTGGGGAGCGCCGGCCTGTGGCCCGCCCAGCCGCGCCTCACGTGGCGGGGGTCGCGGGGCGTTGGACGGGCGGCTCACACTCTCACTATCTGGAAGTGCGGTAGGTCGGAGATCTGCCACTAGGTCTTGATGAAGACGCGTGTTGTCGACCACAGACGTCTTTGTCGATACCTCGGTGACTGGACTTCAGTGCTGTTGGTGCTTTCGCGTCCCCACGAATGTAAAGACGTTATTCTTAGAAGGGCCCCCTGGGGAGGCACCAGGACTGACCCCAGCAAGCCTCCCTGCGGATTCATTGTTCACGCAGAGTCCTTCAAGGCCCCGTGGACCTGCCAGGCCACTGTCGATAGCCCAGGCCCCCACCCGCTGCGCCCCCAGCACCAGTCGGCTCCTGTCCCCCGTGTTAGAACATCCTGGGGAGGCCAGGCCCTCCCGGGCTCCGGGGATCACTGCCCCCCGACTCCTTTCTGACCTGGACGCCCTCCCGCCGTCTCCTCCTCACCGTCCACTCTTCCCACCGCCCTGGGCACTCTCCCGTCCTCTCCCCGAGTACGTAGACCGGCTCCTCCCGCCCCGCCGTCCATGTCCACCGCGTCTCTGCTGGTCATTCTCCATCAGGCCCCGCTCCTAGTGAGACGGGGCCAGGGAGCCACGTTTCCGTTCACACGGAAGCGCCGCCCTCGCCCCGCCATCCTCCCAGAACCTCTGGGCCCACGTCTGCCCGCCTCACAGCCTCCCGTCTTACTCCGCACCCTTGGTCGACTCTGGGCTGCCAGCTCTTGGCCCCGCTCTGCCCCGAATCTGAGCACTGTTTTAAAGCCGACCGACCCTCCAGAAGCCGTAGCTTTCGGGGACCTTTTTGATTGCAGAAGTGCAGTTCTGGGCAGGACCTTTCACCTCACCCCAGGACGTCAGTGGGCTGCGTGACTAGAGCTGCCTGTGGCCAAGTGAAGAAATGTTCCACGCAGGAATTGCAGACGCGTGTGTTACAGGGGCCAAGCCGGCGCATCTGAGGAGCGCACTGTGGGGGTGGGGTTAAGGGTTCTGTTCCCGCGGAACTGGGCAGTGGGCAGCTTGCATCTAGGACTCGGGAGGAAGGAGATTCGCAGGAAGCCATTTGTCAGTTCTTACCCTGAAGTTTCTAGACCCCCTGAAACCCAGCCGGGGCGCAAGAGTTCGCAGGTCCTCCTCTCAGAAGAGGTTCCGCAGCTTTAAGGGGGTGGCCCTCCCCACGTGGTTAAGAACCCAGTCAGCTTGGCGTTTCCTGGGTTGAAAGTGGCAGGAGGTGACGGCAGAGGCTGCGTGTGCGTCACGTGAGCTGAGCAAACGCCCCGGGCTCAGCGGCATCTGAATCTGGAAGTCGAAACCAGGAGCATCTCGTAGGACTTCGCATTCTGAGGGTGGCGGCGTCTGAACAGAATCAGAAACCGGGGAAGAAAAAACAGTTCGTTCAGGAAAAAAACGATGGCTTTAGAAAGGGATCTGGGACTGAAAGGCTCTTGCTCGTCTCTCTCTCTCTGTCTCTCTCCGTCTCTCTCTCCAGTATGGCGTTCTGGCTTTTTACACTGTCCCCTAGTTCCGAACCTGGATTCCGTCCACTGACTCTGGCTCTCGATTTTGCCCGAAAGGAAAGTGACTCGCGTTGGAAGTGACACTGCTGCACTCTGTCTGTTCCCTGCGTTCGGTCCATAAGCAGCGTGAACGTCTTCACAAATGGTTTAGCTCGAAGTTCGTTCTGTACGGGAAGTTACATCTTTGAGAACGTGCGACAGGTTATAATGAACCGAATCTATCGTAGAACCATTCTGGTTGCAGCAGTCTAAACTGCCGCTTTGTCAAACAAACATTGCCAGTGTTTTTTGAGTACTCGCGACTCGGGCAGCACGGCCAGCGCTCCCCGAAGAAGGCACTCGTGCCATTCCAGTTCCGTTCCTGGATCCTGAGACCTGTGTCCTTCTGGGTCGGTTTGCTGTGGCGGTGACGCATGCTCGCACGCGACGCCTGTGTTGCTGTGTGTCGTCTGACAGTGCAGCCCGAGCCGAGCTGCTCGTTTCTCGTCCCCGTGAGGGCAGAAGCCCCGCGAAGTTCTCTCCTTCCCAGGATGCATTTTACGTCACCGAAATGAGGCATCGGACTTCCCAGCTGGCGTTTAAAGTCGCTTCCCGCTCCAGGATTTTAAGGACTGGAGTTCTCGAGTCTGGTCAGTACGGCGGGGGTGGGCGCAGGCACCAAAACCACTGACCTAAAACGACGTCTAGGCAATCCATCCAGACCTTTCTGTTCGCCTGCCTGAGTCGTCCACTGGCTTCGAGCCTCTTCGCGGGGTGGCCGTGTCGTCATAGCTCGGCCCCCGTCCCCGGCACAGCATCCGGGACAGACTCCGTCCACACTTGGTGAGTGAACGAGGGATAAAGTCACCGTCATAGACACATGGCTTCCTTCCGATGCCGGGAGCTGTCACCCCGCCTGTGCCATATCAGAACGTGGTCAAGAAAAAGAGGAAAATGACGACCGTCTCAGCAAAGGTTCAGATTCAGCACGAAGGGGAAAGAATTAGCAACACAAAGAACCCGTCGACTGCGGGGTCCACGGCGAGATCGGAGCCACACGGGCAGCGGGGTCGCTGGTCAGGTGCGCTGCGTGTTGAGGCGTACCAGCACCTGCAGCTCGCAGGCGACGTGTCCCGGGTCCCCTTAACAGCGAGTGAGAACACTCAGTCGCCCACTGATCGTTTGTTTCCGTAACTTTTCACCCAGCCTGTGGATATTTGGAGGACTTCCTCCTACTTGGGCCCTCGTTGCTTCTCCGGGGTCGGGGAGGGCGTTGACAGTTGTGCCTGCTCTGCGTTCTCCCTGCGTGTGGGGTCTTCAGTGGACCCAGCCCCCTGTTCGTGTGTGTGCTCTGGAGGTGTCCTGGCCACGTTGTTCCTTAAAGCTCTAAGTAAAAATGACTTTGTTCCGTGGTGCTATGTTAAATTGGCTGGTTAATTCCGGTGTTATTTACCCTGTAATTCATTAGCTTCACCCCACCATTGGCAGCTGACAGGCTGTAATTTCACGCCTTGCAATAAAAGATGTCTCATAATCTGCTTCATTTAGCAGCAAGAGAATTTAATGAAATTAACTGCAGTCCTAATTATGCCAGTGAATACTAAAGACCGCCATCAAGTTTTCTTGGAAAAAGGACGAGGTCCACCTCGAGAAGGATTTAGAATATAATATCCTGGGAAAAGTTGCAAGTGTCTTCTCTCTGTTGGCCAACAAAGGCCAATTATGGCTCCACGTGTGACTGTAATTAATTGGTTTTTTCCTGCATGTCTCCCCCAGTCTTCATCGTTTCCAGTCGAATTTGAAAGTGGTCCCTCTCTGGCAGGGGTGTTGATGAAGCAGACAAGCTAACGTCCAGTTTTCCGTCAGCGGCCCTTCCTCTGGCGGCCCGTGGCGGGTGTGCGTGGTGCCGCAGCCGGCGAGCAGGTTTTCGGTGTGTGGTTCTGAAGGGGTTCTGAGTCCCCACACGGTGCCTGTTCGGAGCTCAGCCTCTCTGCACGTGTGACTTACCTGTGCAACAAGGATGCCAGCGCGGGGAAGCGGCCCACCGCAGGCCGTCTGTCACCTGCCGGGCTTGGCGTTTCCGCCTCTCCCGGGCACTCACCCGCCCTTCCGTAGGACGCAGGGTCTTCCCTACTTCGTGTTCCAGCCCTGCCCAAGGGCGCGTCCTCGGCGCCGAGGTGCCCATCCTCCTGGTCCTTGCGTCGCGAGGCCCTCCCGCTGCGGGAGACACCGTGCCCCTCCGAGCGTGCCTCGTCCCGCCTTCCACGTCCCGTCTCTCCCCTCCCCTGGCTCTTCCTCTCGGGTGCAGGGCAGGGAAGGGGGAGCAGGTGGCCCACGTCATGCTCTGAGCGGACCCGGGCGCCCCCTCGCCCCAGCCCCCGGCCAGCACGCACGCCTGTCTCCGTGCCCGCCGCCCCCAGGCCGTCAGCATTTCTGTTACGCAGCCGTAACCCAAGCCTGATGGAAACGCCCCCCGCTGCACGGGAGCGAAGGAGTGGAGACTCAGGAGGGGGGAACTGCCCTTCTCACCCTGTACACGGCGGGCCCAACCTCTGTGGCACCAGGGACCAGGGCTCCTACGAGAATCTGATGCCTGATGATCTGAGTTGGAGCTGAGGCGGCGATGCCGGCGCGGGGAGCGGCCGCAGATGCAGACGAGGCTTCGCTTGCCTGCCGCTCACCTCCTGCTGTGCGGCCCGGTTCCTAACAGGCCACAGACTGGTTCCCGTCTGCAGCCCAGAGGTTGGGGACCCCTGCTGTACAGGGAGCAATTCATATGCGTTAAAGAAAAGAGAAGTTCCGTGTTATTTAAGTACAGTAGAAATATCAGTAACCACAAGTTATTAACTGCTACCTCTCTTCGGAAACTGACTTTGCAAATTAGTGGCGTTTCTCAAGTTCTAAAAATAATCACCTGCCGAGGGCCATGACCTGGCTTCCTCGGGCCCCTAGCGTAGACATGTCGTGGGCTCCGGACAGAGCAGCACGTGCACCGCTGGCGGCAAAGTCCTCGGCAGCTTTAATTTCAGAGGCCACGTCTGGAGAATGAGGGTGAGGCGTTTCTTCTTTATCGAGGCTGCTGGCGGAAGGGCCTTGGCAGGGAGCATTCTGGGGCAACTGGGAATAGCTTCCGTGCATTCTTGAAAAAACAGCAGCTTCGCAGAGAATGTGCACGGTCACCCCTGACCTCCACGCCGCCCTGCACGATGGGGGTTCTGCCATCGCGGGTGGGTTAGACGTGAACCGATGGCGATTGCAGCGTCAGGGAGTCCCCTGGCCGCAGACCCAGGGCCCCGCCACACACAGCAGCGGAGGGGACCCAGGCAGGTGCGGGCGGGACTGGCGTTCACCGGAGTCTCACGCCCCGGAGACCTGGTCTCTAGGTGGCCTCCCGGCTGCCTATCCTGGCGCCCGCCGGCCTCTCCAGGGTCTCTGAGCTCGCGGCCTGGCCTGGGGTGCTGAGTGCACACATCAGCCGGCCGGCGGCACCTGCTGCTCCTCACAGCCAGGAAGGAACGGGGCCCACAAACGCTGTGGCCTTGGGCTTGGCGGGCGCGCAGAGGTGAACTCTGGGCAGAAGCCCCACCACCCCCAAACGTCACCCTCCACGGATGCTCCGTGTGATGCCTGCAGGGGCTGGCAGGGGTGGGGGTGCCAGTTTTCGAGGTCTTCAACGCACGAGGTGCTGTGTGCTCTTGTCGTTTCTTCACCAGCCATGGCCCTTAGGTTCCCACCTCGGAGCGTTCGCGTCTGGGACCGGGACGCCTGGGGCCGGGCACGCTGGGCTCTGGCCCCGAGGGTGGCCGCCTGGCAGGCAGGCAGGCCGGCAGGCCGGCCTCCGGGAGCCACGGCTGCAGGGGCCTGGGAGCAGAGCAAGGAGCGGGTGGGGAACGCTCCCTGATTGCTCCCCACAAAAATAATTGCTGTGGTACGAAAACGGGGGGTCCCAATAGCCTGCTGGGAAGGAGAGAAAGAGCCTGGGGTGTTTGGAGGCTCCACGGCGTGTCTCATCTGCAGTAGCCAGAGGTAATTTTGGCGACGAGCAGTAAGGAAACCTGAAGTATTTCTCTCCCAGACCCTCCCAGCTTATTAAAAGAACTTATAGACATGAAAATACATTAAAGTGGGCAAAGCGGAGAGGGCGAGAGAGATTAACAGCCTTCGCTGAATAGAGTCCATTGATGAGCCGGGCCTGCGCGCCGCTGCCGGCTCCGAGACGAGGTGTCGCCAGTGAAAAGGAGGTCAGGCCTGTCCAGAATTTCGGGGGGAAACGGGAATTTCGATGTGAAAAGCAGCAATACCCGCGCGTCCGTCTCTTCCCTCTGACCGGGGAGGCTTTCTTTGCTCGGGAGAAGAGCTGTGTTGCAGCCTGTCACCTGATTTCCTGGCCGCACGCCTGCTGTCTGGGGTCTGGGCGTCGCTTCCCAAGGCCAGGGCCCAGCGTGGGGCAGGGCCACCGGCGTGCGGTCTGGAGGGGGCCCAGGCGGGCCAGCGTTTGACAAGCGCCCAACAGCCGTGGGTGCCTTCGGAGACCCGCTGGGGAAATGGGGTGTTAGCGAGGCTCGACCGTGTGCGTGTGTGTGTGTGCGTGCATGTGTGTGTGCGTGTGCAAGGGGAAGTTAGCCGTCAGTCAAGTTTTATCTCTTAATGAATAGAGACTGCTGAAGTAAGGGTTAGGTAATTGAGTTTATAATTAATTAGCCATAACCCTCATCAGATAAAGCAGTTGTGAGGAATTTTTCTCATCTCCTCTCTCTCCGGGGCCTGCCCTTCTTTGTCCTTGGACTGACAGCCAGCACTTATCTCGGGCGGCTGCAGCCGGGCCGTCGGCTCCCCCCGGCCGGCCAGCGCCGAGGGGTGGTCAGCAGAGCCCGCATTGTGCTGGGAGGCCCGCAATCAGCCCAGCTGTCCGGGCCATGATGAATTAGCGGTGGGAGCGAACACAGAGGTGGATCCAGATCTGCCCGATAGCGTGCAGGCCGCCACCGTTTGTCCCCACCGCAGCTCTGATCTTTGACACTTTGTGACAAAGGAGTTACAGAAAGCAGGGAGGGAAAATGGAGTGCCCCTCCAGAAAGTTGGGTGACTTACAAAGGAGCACTTAATTCCTATAGCCAGGCCGTCCACACCACAAAGAAAGGGGATCAATGAGAGCTTATACTCTTCCTTTGAGGACCTTTAAAAAAGAAAATCTCATGTTTTGGAGTTTGCATGTTTGGGGTACGAGCCACAGTGAAAACATAAGGCATCCAAATCAAAGATCGTGTAAAGGGATCCGTCTTCATTGTGCTTCGCAGACCGCGTGGGGGAAAAACCTTCCCCCTTCTGTTTAAAGATGGGAACCCTTGTGATGTGCGGAGCCAAGCAAAGAATTGGTTAAGGAACAAGGTCGTGACTTTGTTGCCACTCGTGATATTGAATCGGAAAAGTTCTGGGCTCGTCATGGCGTCTTCCTCATGACTCCATTTGTCCCTGATGAAGCCCCAGGCGGGTGCCACAGGCATGGGGCAGATCAGAGGGCCGGGTGTCTCCCTCCACCTGCGGTGGCTCTCCATTTTAGACAGTTTGGGAGACGGGTTTTTCTTTGTTAGCAAGACCAGGTGTCACTTTTTGAGACCCCGTGGTAATTATTTGGGGACTCCAAAGCCAGAATGTCTTGCCAGGCAATACGGCTGAATAATGATTTCGAATGTTAATGAAAATTTAATCAGACCGAATATATTATTCAGCCTCGATGAGGGAGTGAAATATGATAAGTGCATTTACAAGTGCTGAAGTTTATAGAACAAATGAGCTCAATCTCGTGGGGCGTGAGATCAGAACCCCAAAGACTGATGTATTGTGTGTGATGTGTTGTCAGTTCGCTTTGGGTTTGGTTAGCAATAAATGTAGCCTACTCTCAGATTTAGGGAAATAACATTAGTAGTAAAGGCTCCTAATAAGGGCGGGCTGTCTTCATCAGCTTCCGCTGTGGAAACGCCGATTGCTGTCAGTGGGCCGTACCTAATGCTCCAGGTTTTTTTTAAGAAGCGGGTATGGTAAACGTGCAGTTCCAGGTTTTCTTTGGAGAGGAAAGAGGAGTTAGATGGGTCGGCCCACAGCACGGTTGAGACCCAGATGTGGCATTCAGATTTCTCAGCTGGAGGAGGTGCGCTGTCCTACTACGCGGGCACACTGCACCCCCCGCCCCCCGCCTTCCTTCCAGAGGCCCAGGGCCACCTCCAGCAAACCCGTGAAAACCACCATGATCGAGCCGTGTCAGCCCAGTCACAGCTGAGGCACTTGAGGCTGCCCGCCGTTCAAGGTCAACAGAGGACCGTGTGGGTGAGGGCGTGTCCTTCTCCGCTGCCAGTTGAATCATGCGTGATGGCCCGATCGGCAAACCGACATGGCGCAAAGCCGAGAGGGGGCGTCCTCCCTCCCTCCCTCCCGTCCCCTTGGGTGGGGCGCGAGGTCCGTTCTCTGAGTGGCGTCAGACGGGCCACCCTGTCAGTTTCTCTTCCCAGCTGGCTTTCTGTCCACCTCACAGAGCCCGGGCCCCACTCGCTCCTGCACAGTCACCCCCAACTCTACGACAGCTGATCAGATGCGGGCGCAGCCACGGGTGGGCTCCACGGAGGCAGCTCGGGGCCCAGGCACACGGAGGGAGCCAGGCGCTTTGCATCAGGCCAGCCTGGTGCCGGGCCCTGCCACTCCGCCTGTAGCCGTGACGTCTCTTAACCTGTCCAAGCTTTTCCTGCGTCATCTGTTAGGCTGTGGGTTGTCATGCAGAAGAGTCTCGTGGGAGGGTCCCCAAAATGGCTGGATTTCCTCCCTCTTTACTTTCATATGATTCGTTTTTGTCATACAAAAGTTAATGGAGCATATCACGAGAAACAATTCCTTCATCATCCTAGTTTTCAAAGCCCAATATTCCAGAAAATACCCCCGACTATTTAGATGTGAAGTTTGGATGCAGCCAGGGACACTGGCCGGCTCTCACCTGGTGGTGTATCTGTCCTGAGGACGCGCCTCAGAGGGAAACCTGTCGGCTTCTCTGTCTGGGTCCGCTCCTTCCGCAGCCTCGACATCGGTCATTTTGAACTGGGGAGACTCGTGGCTCCTTACTGAATTTTGTGAAGGAAAGAGAAGCAGACAAGGTTCGAAAGAGGAGAAGACGAAGGTGGCCGTGCGTGACGTTCCGCACACCGGCGTCCCGGCCCGGCCACGTGGGAGCGTGGCGTCGCCGGCGCGTTGCGCGATGGGCTGGCGAGACACGTGGGAAAGAAGGCGTGGTCAGCCAGGCGGCCGGTCGCGGGAGCCCACCTGGGGACTGGCCACCCGGTTGCATCGGGCGTGAACAGGCGTACGGCAGGCACTTCAGATCCAGTCACTCGTATATTCGTGCGGACGTAAACGTCTTGAGAAACTCTGAGTTCTCCTTGCCGTCCTTAAGAATCATTGCTATGTTGCTGGTATCGTTATTAAATCATTTTTCAAACCTAGTCCTGAGCTTATGTCACCTTGGGCGTGTTTCGAAGTTATAAGAGCCGCGTTTTACTAAGTCGTAAGCGAAGTGATCCCGGGTCTGAGTCGCAGAGCAGCAGCCCCCGTGCCCTGCAGGCCGCTGCCCTGGGCTGGGTTCACGGTGCAGGCGCTGGACGCAGACCTCGCTCTCCCAGCGCCGCGGTGCTGGGGAACCACGCGGCCTGCGCGGCTGCACGTGATTCTAGTCAGAGGCCGTCCGATCGAACTGGAGGCAGGTGCTGGTCAGCGGGTGCCCGGGCCTCTGGGGGAGACATCCTGGACCTTCGTGCTGTAGAGACGTGGGCCTGTGTGCCCTGTGGTGGTCACTCGCTGCGTAGGGGCCGCTGCGTTCCCAGAGGGACCGAGAAGACATTGAATTTTCATCGTCGTCTAGTGTCGCTGAGGCTGTAGCTCGTTCTCTTCACTTTGTCCCGATCCCCAGCGGCTCACCCACAATTATTTGGGTTATATGAAGAGAACGTGCGCCTCGCCTGGTGTCAGCGACGAAGAGCTTTGCTGGCTCTCTAGAGCAGGGTGGGGGGGTGTGACCCCAGACAGCGGCCTCAGGAGTCACTGCCTGGCTCCGATCTCTTTGGGTCTAGGCCACCGTCACGCCCGGTACGTTCTTGTGCTCCAGGCCGGTGCTGAAAACCTGAGGGTCCCACCCATTCCACATCTGAGGCAGCAGTGGAAAGTCCTAGAAATGGTCGTCACTCGTCATGAGCAGCCCCTGGTGGACCACCAACAAGTTCCACACTGCACCAGTCCTTGTGACTTGGGGCATGAGATGCTCAATGGTCGGCAATGAACTTGACCCAAAGTGCACAGGCTGAAGTGGGGAAGGGTGAACTTAACATGCAAAATCAGAAACCTGTGGCCATGAGAACAGGGATGGGATGCAGGACAGTCACCGAATGTCCCCTGCCAGAGTTACCGTTACATTTTAAAACTTCAGACCACTGCTCGCTCGAGGCCAAACCCCAAGATCTCCTGCAAGTAGCAGTCGGCTCATGCCATGAGGTCTGGTGTCTGAGAAGCCACTTGGCTCCTGTGGTGTGTCCCCTGGTCAGGCATGGTCAGTGGGGGAGCAGAGCCCATAAGGGCGCTGCTGCAGAGACGCAGGAAGGCCCACAAACTCAGTCACGCCGCGTGTAGGGGCGCAGACGCACTCCTGTGGGAGCTGAGCGGCCCCCGCCTGAGCCTACCAGATTCGGGGTCAACAGCCGGTACCTCGGTTCACCTCAGTGGACAGGCGGTGCATTCCTGGGGTGCTGCTCTCGGGGCCTTCCCCGAGCCCCCGGACATGGTCTCCTCCCGTCTCCTGTCCTGACCCTCCTGGGCTGCTCAAAGCACATCCATTCAAGAGCGTGACACGTGACTTTTCAGACGGGGACTGCTAAAGCGGGTGCGCACAAAAGCATGACAGTGTTGCGCGTCTCACACGTGCCGTCTGTGTTTCCACAAATGCACCACACTGAGTGGCACAGAAGGCCCCTCCTCGGCGCGCCAGCTGGCTTGGGATGGTAGCAAGGACAAGGTCGATCTGTGCTGAGACTGACAGACAAGCATTTCCGTGTACGCTGAAACGGATTTCCAAAAACCCAGCACGGACGTCATTCAGGAATCGACTGGGTATAAAGAACGGTTTTCCAGTTAAAAGCACTGAAGTTTATCCTCAGCTGTGGCTTGGGGTCTGCCCCGTGATCTTTGCCGTCAAGTTCAGTGAGTGTCGTTAACCCTCGGCACTGTTGTCTGGGTGATCGC
The DNA here is from genome assembly GCF_000325575.1 of Pteropus alecto. NCBI lineage: Eukaryota > Metazoa > Chordata > Mammalia > Chiroptera > Pteropodidae > Pteropus > Pteropus alecto. Next base: position 1,287,435 of record NW_006434828.1, read on the forward strand.
GGGGCGTTCTCGCTGTCCTGGCAGAGGACCGGGTGATTGACAACGCACCCTGACTGTGCATTGTCATTTTGGGAAAATGCTTTATCGTCACTGCTGAAACCTTTAACTCTGTATAAATTCAAATTGGGCAAGATTCAGGCCATGTAGTGATCTTCAACCGATTCCATCGTCAACATTGCTGCAGAAAAGAAACTTAAGCTGGGCGTATAAAATTATAATTCATTTAATTTTTCTTTAGTTGGTAAGCAAATTACTGTTCGTTGTTCCAGCACATTTTATCTGGGATTTGGGTAATGTTAGTTTAAAAAAAAATGAAAAGATAATGCTGTAGAATATGAACCTAATAATATCTTTAGAGAAATTATTTATCAAACGTTCAGCAGCAGAGTTCTGGAGGGTTTTCTACCAATTAAAAGTATTTTTCCATATAAAAGATAAAGCTTAGGTTTGTTTTTGTTTTTTTAAGTCATTTAGCCTTCAAGTTGGCAAATCGATAGAATGTATATATTTACTTGTTTTTGTTTAAAATATAGTAATTGAGGGGGAACTTATTTTAAAAATACCAAACTTAGAAAATATATCTTTTAAGTAGTTATTATGACTCTCATCCAGAAATGATACAAAGTAATGAATAGGAGTTATTCCCCCAAGGAATTATATTTTGTGTGCACATTTACATGTATTCATTACCTGATGTATTCTTCCCCTTTGCCGGAAGTTACAATGTATCCATCTACCAGTTATAATGTATCCTTCTACCAGTTACAACGTATCCATCTACCGTGAAAGGGCCACATAACAGGAAAGGTGGTTTCCCTCCACGCCCGGGATGAGCTGATGAGCTGGGAGAGACTTCACTCATATTTTAACGCCAGCAGTAACAGTCCTCACAGCCAAAGAGCAGGCATCAAAGTTGGTGGTGGCAAAGAGTGTATCCCGCCGTAATTGACAAATAATACCCCTCATAAATACTGCCAGTCCTTTCAATTAGTTTTCATCTAAAATTCGGGCTCCGAAATGATGGCCTGTCAACTGACAATGAATGGCAAAAATTAATAAATTGTCTTCTAAATAGAATGGACACTTAAGAAAAATCGGGCAGCCAATTTAGCGCAGCGTGAGACGAGGGGGACCTTTTGTGCTGATCCGGGGCGCTGCTGTTGTCTCCACCTTTATTAATGGCACTCGGCGGCCGCTGACAGTTTTGTTGCTACTGGCAACTTTCTTCATTAAAATTAAAGCCAGCATCAAATTCCATTAGCCATACTCTGGGCAGCTTGCATTTTCTTATACATATTGTTTCTTTTATTAACTCCCTCTCCGCCCGTGAGAAGTTTTAAAAGAGGTCGAACGCGAGGAGCTGTGTGCCAAGGCCGGGAAGTCGTCCTCTGCTTCTTGGGAATGAAGGCCGCTGCTCGCCCTGCGAGAGCCACATCCTGAAACCTGCAGGTCTCTGTTTCGTCCTCTCGCCTTTCAAAACGGGAGCATGTTAATTACCTCAGTAAACACAAGCCTTTAGAGGGTCTGCCAGATCTCAGATAAGAGCGACTCATCAGCATCACACCTTCCAGTTTCTTATTTTTTTTTTTCTGATCAGGTTGTGT